>NC_053492.1:794417-1094417 GCF_905171775.1 Rana temporaria | reverse complement strand
CCCCTGCCGGAATAACAGGAGGGGGAAGTACCGGCATAGCTGGATTCACATCATCAGAATCAGAGGGGGAACCCTTCTGTTTTTTGGCATTTTTTGTAGCTCTTGAGCCTGAACCCTTGGGAGCCATGATACAATACTGAGGGACTCTGCATATAACACCAAGTGTTTTAGCCAGGAGAGTAACAATTTAGGGTTTAGGAAACAAAGTCCAACCACCCGGTGGGACCAGTAAGCCTATTAGTAAAAGATAGGTTCCTCTTTTTTTTTTTTTTTTTCTTTTCTTTTTTTTTTTTTTTTTTTTAATACTGGCCCACCCTGATTTTTTGCCAGCACCAATCCGCTGAAAGAAGGGATTTTAGGCTTAACTTATGCTGTTTTGGAGCGAGCTCCAATGTTGAAATACCCTTCTGCGCCACCGGGTGTCAGAGCTCTGCCGCTCTGCGTCCTCCTCGTTCCCCTCTCAGCTGTAACTGAGCAGAACGCTGCTTGCCGTGTATAACGGCGCTGCGGCACGCCCCTCTCTGACGTCAATACGCGCGTCACCGCCCCCCTCTCCCCGAACGGCGCGAAGGCAACCTATATGAGGTGCCCGCGCGCGTATGCCGGGGGAGGGGGCCTGCACATGGAGGAGACGCGCCGCCGAACGCTAGCTCACACGGAGCCTCTGGAGGAGCGGCAGATTTAAACACTCGGTCAGGTAAGGCTCAATAGAGGCCCAACAGGAACCTCTTCTCTAGCCCTGGGATTCTTTTCTTTTTTTTTTTTTTAAGAAAACCCCAACCTGACGCACAGCGAATAGCTGGTAAAACATCTTAGGACAGGGGGACCAAGTGCTGGGGGGAAGGAAGGTCATCCTGTCTTACACAGACATAGTGAACCAGGCTGCCAATGCAGAGCATATTCAGGCTAACCCCCCTAAGATCACCCCTGGAGAGCCCACTGTCGAACCAAGTCCCGCAGGCCCTCCTCTTACCTGCTCCATGCCGCAGGACGTTTGTAAAGCACAACATGTCCAATCTTCTCCCATCTCCGTGGGTAGTGTACTAGACCTTCAGGCACTGGGGTCCTGGAAGGAACCTCTGTCCTGGACCTATACAGCACCCTGGCAAACAGGATACTTTTGGCTTTATGAAAAAAGCTCCAAGACCTGGGCCCAGAGTCCAGCCCTCTTAAAGAGAAGCATTATAGGCTAAACCCCACGATTTGGGGCCCGGGTACTGTCCACCTTAGCACTGAGGCATTTTGGACAGATCCGGTTAGCCTGCCTTGATCCCAAGGATGTGGAGGCACAGCTTATTCCATGACCAACACCTAAGACACTGGCGAAAAAACTGAGGTACTCCTCCTATGGGAGGGGGTTATATAGGGAGGGGCACTTCCTGTTTGAGATTGCCAGTGTCCATCACCTGAAGGTACTCCATATAACCCACACACACATAGTAATGAATATGCCGCTCTGTGTCCCGTGATGTACGATAAAGAAATAACATTTTAGCAATGCAGCAGAGAGAAAGGAGCAGGGGAAGGGAGGAGAAGAGGACTGCAAGGCAGCGACTCTACCACTGAGCTATAAGCTCTATTCCCGAACCCCAGGAATGCCCAGCCGTACCAACCCACCGAAGCGGGAGGGACTGTACTTACCCGTCCGAGCGAGGACTCACTGATGCATTCCTGACAGACCTACAACCGCAATGGAGGTAGCTGTCGGCCCGGTCCACTGTGAGTGAGGCAACACCACAGTCCAGTCATATGTAGATCTCGGAGCAAAGATCACTGGCCACCCCAGGAGTCATGGGGTACGGCGTGGCAGACCAAGCCTCTTTGCATAGGTGTGCCCACGCTTGCTGGTCGGACTGAGTAGACTACAAGGATCTATAATATCCAGCCTGTCTCTCAGCCGACAGTTGAAAGAAGATTCTTCAAGAAAAAGTGAAAATAAAATAAAATTTCTCCTCAGGGCGCTGGGCCCAAAGGGAGCCATACGTCCTTTCTCCTCGCTAGGCAGAACGAAACTGGGGCTGCATGCTGCAGTGAGGAGGGTCATGTCTGGAGGGACCGCCCTCTGGGTGGGGCTGTTCAACTCTTTTATTGTAACATGTATTTAACCATTTAACATGTCTCTGCCTAGTCCTCTCCTGTAAACAGGGAACATAACCCACTTGTCAAGACTTATGGAGCTGTGTCCATCCATGGACGATAAGAGAAATGAACATTTTACTAGCAGCTGAACCCCAGAATGTCCATAAATCCATCCTAGATATATGAACTGTGTCTGCAGCACAGAGAAGGAAGATTATCCCAGAGAAATACAGGAATACGGGGAACACAGCTCAGGAAAGTGACCAGGGGATTACAGGCTGATATCACCCAGTCCCCGCCCTACTCTGGACCAATCAGTGAGCAGTATGGGTGGAGGAAGGGATTTAGTGTTAATGACCCACCTGTGCTGATCTCTGTAGGAGTGTCCTCCTCTATAAATGTCCCCGTTATTCCATCCTCCTCCATAGACTGCTGATCATCCCTCACATCCGTCTCTTCTTCTTCTGATTTCACCTCAAATTCTATATCGATTGGATCTCCACTCTAAACCAAGAGAATGAGAGAGAAAATCATCTGTAAGATATAATCTTTATTATTGTGACATCACATCTAGAAAATCCACACATCCCCCCACAAGTCCATGTCTAGATGTTCCGTCCCACCAACCTTTAAATAAGGAGGGATGGTGTGACCTTCCTGTGTGGAATCCCGGGAATACAGAGGACGGGGACATCTCTCTGGGGGGTCTCTGTAGCTGGATGACTCCACCATGGTGTCCTGGTACAGATCTTTGTGTTCTTCCTCCATCACCCCATCCTCATCATCCTCCTCTTTTATCTCTTCTTTAATATTGACCAGTGTGGAATCCTGAGGACGGGGACATCTCTCTGGTGGGTTCCCATTACTGGATCCATCTGTAGGAAACACACACACTGACTGAATACATTGTTTCTATGTGTTTATCAGATGATGGGGGATCTAGGTGGAGCCTCCGTACTGCTCTCTCCTTTACAATAAAGTCTCCTCTTACCCGGTGATGTGAGGGGCGGCTGATTGTCCATCATGACGTCCTTCCCGGCACCGCTCATGTCTCCTGTCAGCAGTTTGATGATCTCTCTGGTGACTTCTAGAATCTTCTTTGTATTTCTCTATTCTATCAGGGAGGGAGGTGGAGGCAATGTGATTATCATAGGATCTCCAGACTTCACAGGAGGAAAACTCTAGATTTGAACACATATAGTAAAATCAAATGACATTCCCAGAATCCTCCTCACCTCACCAATCAGGTCTCCTTTTTTATAAAAACTCCACTGGGATATAATTTACCCAGACAGGGCCGCCCACTCTGTAGGTTAAAAGCTTATTGCAAGGAATTCTGGGACCAACAATCTTGCTTTTGCTTGTGAGAGGGACATTGGGAGGAGGGGCTGTGAGGTCAGTGTGATGTCATAGGATTCTCTGACTCTGGATGGAGGGACATTGGGAGGAGGAGCTGTGAGGCCAGTGTGATGTCATAGGATTCTCTGACTCTGGATGGAGGGACATTGGGAGGAGGAGCTGTGAGGTCAGTGTGATGTCATAGGATTCTCTGACTCTGGATGGAGGGACATTGGGAGGAGGAGCTGTGAGGCCAGTGTGATGTCATAGGATTCTCTGACTCTGGTTGGAGGGACATTGGGAGGAGGAGCTGTGAGGTGAGTGTGATGTCATAGGATTCTCTGACTCTGGTTGGAGGGCCATTGGGAGGAGGAGCTGTGAGGGGCGCTCTGTGAGATATCTGTACACAGAGTAATTTCTCCCGGGTGCGTCACACTT
The DNA here is from genome assembly GCF_905171775.1 of Rana temporaria. NCBI lineage: Eukaryota > Metazoa > Chordata > Amphibia > Anura > Ranidae > Rana > Rana temporaria. Next base: position 1,090,562 of record NC_053492.1, on the reverse strand, counting down.
CTCCTAAATAATAGATGAACGTTGTCTTTAGGCTTTGCCAGGACACATCATATTCTTGTGATCTCCGTCTACTCCGGAGACTTTACTGATCACATTTTAGGATGAAGATCTGAGACTGGGATCATTATGGAGATATTCACTATTAATTATATTTTTCCCTCTTTCTTCCTACTTGAATCTTATAAAATAAAGACATACACATTCCAATCCTCCCTACATACCCCCCCCCCATCTCTAATAAACGTCATATAACTGTTAGTATAGACTGATGAGGTGAGAAGGTGATTGGTGGGAAAGGTGACACATCTCCAAAATTAGGAGAATGTGGGGAAGTGTTCCGATCACAAGTGGGGAAGTGTTCCGTTCCTGAAGGGGTTAATCTAGGTCTCCACACTATGGCCCGGATTCACAAAGCACTTACGCCGATGTATCTTGAGCTACGCCGCATAAGTGTAAATATGCAAATGAGGGAGATACACCGATTCACAAACGTACTTGCGCCCGGCGCATATTTTAAGCGATTTGCGTAAGGGTTACGTCCGGCGGAAAGTTATTCCCCATATAGGAGGCGCAACTCATGCAAAGGTATGGACCATGGAACGAACGCGGTCAAAATTTACGTTGTTTACGTAGTACGTGAATAGGGCTGGGCGTAGGTTACGTTCACGTCGTAGGCAGTGATTCGACGTATCTTAGGCAGTTATTTTGACGTGACTGTGAGCATGCGCACTGGGATGCATCCAAGATACGACCCATGCGCCGTTCATTTTTAGTACTTGTTTGAAGCTCAGGCCATCATTTCCATGGGGTCACGCTTCATTTAAATGTATCACGCCCACTTCCAGCTACTTTGGCTTACGCCGACGACTATACGCTACGCCGGCGCAACGTTGGGAGCATTTGCTTTGTGAATTCCATGCTTGCCTCTCAACGTTGCGCAGGCATAGCGTAAAGAAGATACGCTATGCCCGCATAAAGATGTGCCCAGGTATGTGAATCAGAGGTGTATTTAGGTTTTTTGCTGCCCTAGGCCTGACTAAACTCGTGCACCCCCTAATTTAAATATGACCCACCCCTTCCTGTTACGGCCACTCCCTGGGTTGTTTAAGACCCGCCCTGAAATTTTCGAGTGAGGACACTAGTTCTGAGAGCCTGGGGGGGGGGGCAATGGATTCCCTTAAATTACTTAGATTTCCTCTTACTTCCTGGTTGCCCATAGAGCAGGAAGTGAAGGGAAATCTTTGCGATGGGACAGGGATGGTAAAAAAGAAACTGACAGGGGCTATAACCCTCCCTTACTCTACCCAAAATGAAAAGAAAAAGTGTAGCCTATAGTTCTACTTTAACTACTAGCCGACCGCGCACCGTCATTATACGGCGGCAGGTCGGCTCTCCTGGGCGAGAGCCCGTAGCTATACGTCCTATCGTATAGCCGCCACTAGGGGCGCGTGCGCGCCGCCGGAGGCGCGCGCGTGCGCTCCCCGCTCGCCCCCGACTCCCGTGCGTGTGCCCGGCGGGCGCGATCGCCGCCGGGCACACGCGATCGCTCGGTACAGAGCGGGGAACGGGAGCTGTGTGTGTAAACACACAGCTCTCGTTCCTGTCAGCAGGGGAAATGCTGATTTTCTGTTCATACAATGTATGAACAGAGGATCAGTGTTTCCCCTAGTGAGGCCACCCCCCCCACAGTAAGAACACACCCAGGCATACTTAACCCCTTCCCCGCCCCCTAGTGTTAACCCCTTCACTGCCAGTGGCATTTTTATAGTAATCTAATGCATTTTTATAGCACTGATCGCTATAAAAATGCCAATGGTCCCAAAAATGTGTCAAAAATGTCCGAAGTGTCCGCCATAATGTCGCAATACCGAAAAAAAAAATCGCTGATCGCCGCCATTACTAGTAAAAAAAATATTAATAAAAATGCCATAAAAATACCCCCTATTTTGTAAACGCTATAACTTTTGCGCAAACCAATCAATATACGCTTATTGCGATTTTTTTTACGAAAAATATGTAGAAGAATACGTATCGCCTAAACTGAGGAAAAAAAATGTTTTTTTATATATTTTTGGGGGATATTTATTACAGCAAAAAGTAAAAAATATTCATTTTTTTCAAAATTGTCGCTCTATTTTTGTTTATAGCGCAAAAAATAAAAAACGCAGAGGTGATCAAATACCACCAAAAGAAAGCTCTATTTGTGGGAAAAAAAGGACGCCAATTTTGTTTGGGAGCCACGTCGCACGACCGCGCAATTGTCTGTTAAAGCGACGCAGTCCCGAATCGCAAAAAGTACTCTGGTCTTTAGGCAGCAATATGTTCCGGGGGGTAAGTGGTTAAGTAGATGGTGCAGCAGAAACATATAGCACAGTGAGGAAGGTTTGTGGTCCAGGGTGATAAAACAGTCAAAATTGGAAGCGCCCTTCCCACAGTTGCGGAATTCCGCCCGCCCGCATACCAGAAGCAGCGCGGCTGCTTTTTGGGGCGCTAGACTAATTTTCCTAACAGTGTAGCGCAAGCCGGCGGGGACTCTTTTTGTGCTGCCCCCCTGCAAAGTGCTGGCCTAGGCCAGGATACAGCTCTGATGTGAATCCGGGCCTATATATGTGTGTATCATCATCTGCTGGAGATAAAAGACGTCACAGTGACTATGGAGGAAGAGGACGGACATGACGGGGTTACTGGGTGTAAATAGAAGAAAAGATCTTATTACCTCCTCTGCTGCCTCTTCCAACGACGTCTTCTCTCTACTTCTTCCCGACTCACCTCTCACCCGGAACTTCCTGTCTGTACCTGACATCACTTCCTGTCTTCCATAGAGACTTCCTGTCTGCCATCTTGTGGAGATCAGAGGAACTGCAGAAACATCTCATAGTGTGAACACGTCCTTGTGCTGTGTGTGTATGTACTGTATATCCTTATAGATGGGCCATCTCCACTCCCACCAAGGGGGATAGAAATATATTACTGCTCGGGGGAGGGGGGGAGACATTTTGGCCCCTTTGATTTTGCAGTAAAATTGATGTGAGATTTAGTCATGTAGAACATCTGTTATATGGATACAAAGAACCCCAGCCGAGAGTAAAGGGTGGAAATGGCTCCTGATCCCCAGATTTGGGCAATTATGTCCCCAATATAAATAGAAAAAAACCTGCGCTATGTGTAACAACTCAAATGCCTCCAGAAATAACTTCTACCGGACTGCTGCTGTAACAAAGGTAAGTCTTCCCTTTATCACCTAGAAGAGCATTATGTGTCACAGCGCTGTCCTATTGTGTGTGCCGCCCATCAATTATCACAAATACACAAAAATATGTGGAGACATTCATATATAAAGTGCTAGGGGCCCCAATAATATTCTCTGCAGATCTACTGCTTCCACTTTACACCTACTTCATTCATCTTATAATATTAGCTGCTATATTACTTATTATATCACCAGTTATTGTGTCCCCGATCACCTCCACACCAGTTATTGTGTCCCTGATCACCTCCACACCAGTTATTGTGTCCCCGATCACCTCCACACCAGTCATTGTGTCCCTGATCACCTCCACATCAGTTATTGTGTCCCCCGATCACCTCCACATCAGTTATTGTGTCCCCCGATCACCTCCACATCAGTTATTGTGTCCCTGATCACCTCCACACCAGTTATTGTGTCCCTGATCACCTCCACACCAGTTATTGTGTCCCTGGTCACCTCCACACCAGTTATTGTGTCCCTGATCACCTCCACACCAGTTATTGTGTCCCTGATCACCTCCACACCAGTTATTGTGTCCCTGATCACCTCCACATCAGTTATTGTGTCTCTGATCACCGTCACACCAGTTATTGTGTCCCTGATCACCTCCACACCAGTTATTGTGTCCCTGATCACCTCCACACCAGTTATTGTGTCCCCGATCACCTCCACATCAGTTATTGTGTCCCCGATCACCTCGACATCAGTTATTGTGTCCCTGATCACCTCCACATCAGTTATTGTGTCCCCCGATCACCTCCACATCAGTTATTGTGTCCCCCGATCACCTCCACATCAGTTATTGTGTCCCTGATCACCTCCACACCAGTTATTGTGTCCCTGATCACCTCCACACCAGTTATTGTGTCCCTGGTCACCTCCACACCAGTTATTGTGTCCCTGATCACCTCCACACCAGTTATTGTGTCCCTGATCACCTCCACACCAGTTATTGTGTCCCTGATCACCTCCACACCAGTTATTGTGTCCCCGATCACCTCCACACCAGTCATTGTGTCCCTGATCACCTCCACACCAGTTATTGTGTCCCCGATCACCTCCACATCAGTTATTGTGTCCCCGATCACCTCCACATCAGTTATTGTGTCCCTGATCACCTCCACATCAGTTATTGTGTCCCCCGATCACCTCCACATCAGTTATTGTGTCCCTGATCACCTCCACATCAGTCATTGTGTCCCTGATCACCTCCACACCAGTTATTGTGTCCCTGATCACCTCCACACCAGTTGTTGTGTCCCTGATCACCTCCACACCAGTTATTGTGTCCCCGATCACCTCCACACCAGTTATTGTGTCCCTGATCACCTCCACACCAGTTATTATGTCCCCGATCACCTCCACACCAGTTATTGTGTCCCTGATCACCTCCACACCAGTTATTGTGTCCCCGATCACCTCCACACCAGTCATTGTGTCCCTGATCACCTCCACACCAGTTATTGTGTCCCCGATCACCTCCCCATCAGTTATTGTGTCCCCCGATCACCTCCACATCAGTTATTGTGTCCCTGATCACCTCCACATCAGTCATTGTGTCCCTGATCACCTCCACACCAGTTATTGTGTCCCTGATCACCTCCACACCAGTTGTTGTGTCCCTGATCACCTCCACACCAGTTATTGTGTCCCTGATCACCTCCACACCAGTTATTATGTCCCCGATCACCTCCACACCAGTTATTGTGTCCCTGATCACCTCCACACCAGTTATTGTGTCCCTGATCACCTCCACACCAGTTATTGTGTCCCCGATCACCTCCACATCAGTTATTGTGTCCCTGATCACCTCCACATCAGTCATTGTGTCCCTGATCACCTCCACACCAGTTATTGTGTCCCTGATCACCTCCACATCAGTAATTGTGTCCCTGATCACCTCCACATCAGTTATTGTGTCCCTGATCACCTCCACACCAGTTATTGTGTCCCTGATCACCTCCACACCAGTTATTGTGTCCCCGATCACCTCCACATCAGTTATTGTGTCCCTGATCACCTCCACATCAGTCATTGTGTCCCTGATCACCTCCACACCAGTTATTGTGTCCCTGATCACCTCCACATCAGTAATTGTGTCCCTGATCACCTCCACATCAGTTATTGTGTCCCAGATCACCTCTGTGATACATTTGCCTATATGTCTCAGTGTACTGCTCCCTGCTAGCCATGGGTAGAGGTAGAAAGGAATTTCATGTGTGATTCATTCCTCTGACCGGTTATTGACGTGCTAATGTCCCCTCACTATTCTAAAGGTTAATTGATCTATTGTGTTGTGTAAAGAAGATCTGTGTTTACCCTTAAAAGATGTGTATTGTATCATCAGGCTAAATGATTAGAGAAGTAGTATGTTAATTATTCTGATTGCTTCAGTGTATTAATTAACTCCCCTGATGTCTTTATCTAAAGAAACGTGTCTGCATGGTCGGCTCCGACTTGTCTCCTATAATCTGTATGGGAAACCCCACTGTGTGAGGGGGGCGTTCCTAACAGGCTGTAACCACATATAAGCTGAGTTTTTGTGTCAATAAAGTGTCTTGGTTCCAGCATCCAGTCTTGACTCATGTGTGGGGAATCCTGTGATGTTCTTGTATGGAGAGGAGGGAATGCTTGACGGGGATATCATACCGATACCGTCACAATTGGTTGGTAGCGGCGGGATCTTCCCTTCTACTCTCCTTTACACCCGGATTCCAAGCAGACACTGGAAGAACTACTGGAAGTTCGTGGAAGGATTGCTAGCAACAAAACCAAGCGGGTCATCATAGCAGAATCAATGGAGCTAGACCAGGAGGACGGGATTGCAGCAACGCCAGCAGTACAAGAGATGGAGACACCAGTGATTCAGGAGGAGGAATCGCCAGCCAACAAGCTAATGAGAGAGAATCTAGCGTGGTTCGGCCCGAACCCAACGCCGGATGTGGTGCTGAAAGTGATGGACCTGTTAGCGAAGGAGGCTAAACAAATAAGAGATGCAGAACCACAGAAGGATAAACAAATAAGAGACGCAGAACTACAGAAGGCTAAACAAATAAGAGACGTAGAACTACAGAATGATAAACAAATAAGAGACGCAGAACTACAGAAGGATAAACAAATAAGGGACGCAGAACTACAGAAGGATAAACAAATAAGAGATGCAGAACTACAGTTAAAACTGGCAGCAGTCCAACAAGCAGCCGCACATTCTCCAAACAGTGAGTACAGCACAGCAGACACAAGGAAGATTCCGTTTAGCGCTTTTAAAGCTTTTGATGAAAAGGACTGTGAGATTGATAACTACCTGGCAGATTTTGAGCGACAATGTAACCTGCACCGAATAGCTAGAAGAGAGTGGGTTGCAATATTGTCAGGCAAACTGTCAGGCAAAGCTTCTGATGCTTTCCGGACCGTGCCAGATCAGGATATCCATAGCTACGCCCGGGTTAAAGAAGTGCTCCTGGCTCGTTATGCAGTAACCCCAGAGTCCCACCGACAGAAGTTCAGGGACTCACGCAAAACCACGAAAGACTCTTATGCGGAATGGGCATGCCAGTTGTCCCGGTCGGCCTCTAACTGGGCTAACAGCAGCCAGGCCACCACCGCAGAGGACATTTTGCAACTAATGCTCCTGGAGCAATTTTACAATCACATCCAGACGGATGTCAAAGATTGGGTGAGAGATCGCAGGCCCATGACTCTACCAGAGGCCGCTAAGTTGGCGGATGAATATGCGGATACTCGCAAGACGAACCAGATCACACCACAGGAACAACCTCCACCACAAACGGTGCCCGCACACCCACCAGCCGCTAGATACCAACCTCCTAACAGACCGGTGACATCTAGCCCTCGCTATCCACGCCAGGAGGACAACGAACAACGCTGCTTCCGGTGCAAACAGTTGGGTCACTTCAAGCAGAATTGCCCCATGAATGACAACACCAGGTCAAATTGGTCTCAACCTGGGTACCGCCCACCAGCAGCAGCCCATTGTGTAGACTCGGCTTGGGATCCCCAGGAGCGGGGTCGGGAAGAACCATTGGGCACCCCTTACGAAGCCCTCATGGTACAATCTGCTATTACGGACAACAGGGAACACCATTGTCAGCTGGTCATGGGCTCCAGCCCTGAGCCGGAGGGGCCCTGGAGGGAGCTGGGCAGAAAGAGGCACCGCCGGCCACCCTTCAAGAAGAAGAGGTCCTGGAAGCCGTATAACAAGCTGACCTGGGAGGAGAAGAAGCGACTGGAGGAGAGGGAGTCGCAGCGGGCGTCCCAGATGCGGGCCGAGATGTTCGCCAAGGGCCCACCGGTGGCCCCTTACACCACCACCCAGTTCCTGATGATAAAGGACCACGTGGAGAGCCTGCAGGACATGAGCAAGCAGGAGCTGATCCGTGAGTACATAGAGCTGGAGGAGTGCATAAGCCGCATGGAGGAGGAGAACAACCACCTAAGGTCACAGCGGGCTGACCCCCCCAGGCTCCATGAACTGGAGATGGAGCTGGAGAAGCTCCAAGAGGAGAACCGGCGGCTGTGGAGGGAGCAGGGGGTGGCTGACCTTATGGGGCTCTGAGTCCCCTCTCTCCCCCCCCCCCCTGGACTCTGAGCACCAGTGCTACAGCATTTCAACAAATATAACTTTTTCTTTTTATGAATCTCCTGTGATTGTCACTTCAGAGCCATAACCTGCCCCCTCCCATAGCGGGACACCTAGATGGCGGCGCACAGACCCATTCGCTGTCTTCACACTGACTTCTGGTGACTTTGCAGATCGCACAAAGACTTGGGGACTGACCGGCGTGTGATCTGACGACCCGGTGACATACCTGAGTCTGAAGCAGTTGCCAAGGGAGGTCAGTCACGCCAAACGGAGTTAACCTCGGACTAAAAGCTCTAAACCCGTCAACCCTACTGGACCAGGAAAGGTCCAACCGGATTTGCCGGAGCAGGGAGCAAAAGGGGGGCCATTGTGATACATTTGCCTATATGTCTCAGTGTACTGCTCCCTGCTAGCCATATGGGTAGAGGTAGAAAGGAATTTCATGTGTGATTCATTCCTCTGACCGGTTATTGACGTGCTAATGTCCCCTCACTATTCTAAACGTTAATTGATCTATTGTGTTGTGTAAAGAAGATCTGTGTTTACCCTTAAAAGATGTGTATTGTATCATCAGGCTAAATGATTAGAGAAGTAGTATGTTAATTATTCTGATTGCTTCAGTGTATTAATTAACTCCCCTGATGTCTTTATCTAAAGAAACGTGTCTGCATGGTCGGCTCCGACTTGTCTACTATAATCTGTATGGGAAACCCCACTGTGTGAGGGGGGCGTTCCTAACAGGCTGTAACCACATATAAGCTGAGTTTTTGTGTCAATAAAGTGTCTTGGTTCCAGCATCCAGTCTTGACTCATGTGTGGGGAATCCTGTGATGTTCTTGTATGGAGAGGAGGGAATGCTTGACGGGGATATCATACCGATACCGTCACAACCTCCACACCAGTTATTGTGTCCCTGATCACCTCCACACCGGTTATTGTGTCCCTGATCACCTCCACACCAGTTATTGTGTCCCTGATCACCTCCACATCAGTTATTGTGTCCCAGATCACCTCCACACCAGGTATTGTGTCCCTGATCACCTCCTCATCAGTTATTGTGTCCCTGATCACCTCCACACCAGTTATTGTGTCCCTGATCACCTCCACACCAGTCATTGTGTCCCTGATCACCTCCACACCAGTTATTGTGTCCCTGATCACCTCCACACCAGTTATTGTGTCCCTGATCACCTCCACTCCAGTTATTGTGTCCCTGATCACCTCCACACCAGTTATTGTGTCCCTGATCACCTCCACATCAGTTATTGTGTCCCTGATCACCTCCACACCACTTATTGTGTCCCTGATCACCTCCACATCAGTTATTGTGTCCCCGATCACCTCCACACCAGTTATTGTGTCCCCGATCACCTCCACACCAGTCATTGTGTCCCTGATCACCTCCACACCACTTATTGTGTCCCTGATCACCTCCACATCAGTTATTGTGTCCCCGATCACCTCCACATCAGTTATTGTGTCCCTGATCACCTCCTCACCAGTTATTGTGTCCCTGATCACCTCCACACCACTTATTGTGTCCCTGATCACCTCCACACCAGTTATTGTGTCCCTGATCACCTCCACATCAGTTATTGTGTCCCTGATCACCTCCACACCAGTTATTGTGTCCCTGATCACCTCCACACCACTTATTGTGTCCCTGATCACCTCCACATCAGTTATTGTGTCCCCGATCACCTCCTCACCAGTTATTGTTTCCCCGATCACCTCCACACCAGTTATTGTGTCCCTGATCACCTCCACATCAGTTATTGTGTCCCCGATCACCTCCTCACCAGTTATTGTGTCCCTGATCACCTCCACATCAGTTATTATGTCCCTGATCACCTCCACATCAGTTATTGTGTCTCTGATCACCTCCACACCAGTTATTGTGTCCCCGATCACCTCCACATCAGTTATTGTGTCCCTGATCACCTCCACATCAGTTATTGTGTCCCCGATCACCTCCACCCCAGTTATTGTGTCCCCGATCACCTCCACCCCAGTTATAGTGTCCCTGATCACCTCCACATCAGTTATTGTGTCTCTGATCACCTCCACACCAGTTATTGTGTCCCTGATCACCTCCACATCAGTTATTGTGTCTCTGATCACCTCCACACCAGTTATTGTGTCCCTGATCACCTCCACATCAGTTATTGTGTCCCCGATCACCTCCACATCAGTTATTGTGTCCCTGATCACCTCCACACCAGTCATTGTGTCCCTGATCACCTCCACATCAGTTATTGTGTCCCCGATCACCTCCACCCCAGTTATTGTGTCCCTGATCTCCTTCACCCCAGTTATTGTGTCCCTGATCACCTTCACCCCAGTTATTATGTCCCTGATCACCTCCACACCAGTCATTGTGTCCCTGATCACCTCCACATCAGTTATTGTGTCCCTGATCACCTCCACACCAGTTATTGTGTCCCTGATCACCTCCACACCAGTTATTGTGTCCCTGATCACCTCCACACCAGTTATTGTGTCCCTGATCACCTCCACACCAGTTATTGTGTCCCTGATCACCTCCACACCAGTCATTGTGTCCCTGATCACCTCCACATCAGTTATTGTGTCCCCGATCACCTCCACCCCAGTTATTGTGTCCCTGATCACCTTCACACCAGTTATTGTGTCCCTGATCACCTTCACCCCAGTTATTGTGTCCCTGATCACCTCCACATCAGTTATTGTGTCCCCGATCACCTCCACCCCAGTTATTGTGTCCCCGATCACCTCCACTCCAGTTATTGTGTCCCTGATCACCTTCACCCCAGTTATTGTGTCCCTGATCACCTCCACACCAGTTATTGTGTCCCTGATCACCTTCACCCCAGTTATTGTGGGGTTTAGTACATGCCCCACACTATATAAGGACACCACCAAAGAACAAGGTGGACCTATCCTTGCGCCTCATCAGCTGGGATCTCCAACCCCACTATACCTTCAGTCCTCTCAACCTGCACTGAGAGGAATGAAGGTGTAGAATTGGGTGTGTCACAGCCAAGTACTTGTGGGCAATCTGCTATCGGTACACCGATGTCAGATTGTACCAAGCAAATTTCCGTGAGTTTGTGGAATATGTGGTACCTCAATGGCAGGTTCCCAAAAGCCACTTTTTCTCACAGAAGGCGATTCCAGCTCTCTACCGGTATGTGGAAGGCAATGTCCATGCCTCGCTGGACAGGGCGGTCAGCGGTAAGGTGCATATTACTACTGACTTTTATGGTCCAGCAGGCATGGACAGGGACGTTACCTATCTTTCACGGCGCATTAGGTGACTCTGCTGGCAGCTGGAAAGGATGCAGGACAATGTGCAGTAGTGTTGGAGGTTGTTCCTGCCACCACGTCTCCAAAATGCTTCTACTGCTGATTATTCCTCCATGGCCTCTTCTTGTGCTTTGTCCTCGGAACCAGTGGTGCTCCGTAGGCGTTCAAGTGGCTACGCAAGCACCCAGGCAAAAAGTTGCCATGCGGTGCTTGAGCTGGTGTGCTTGGGGGACAGGAGCCACACTGGGGCAGAGGTTCTGTCAGCTCTGCAGGGGCAGCCTCAGATGTGGTTGACGCCAGCTTATGCCAGGAATGGTGTTTTGCGACAATGGCCCAATCTCCTCTCCGCCCTGCGACAGGGACAACTGACCCATGTGCCCTGTTTTGCTCATGTCCTTAACTTGGTGGTGCAGCGGTTCTTGGGCAGGTACCCGGGCTTACAGGATGTCCTGAAGCAGGCCAGGAAACTCTGTGTGCATTTCCGCTGGTCATATAATTCCAGTGCTCGGCTGGCAGACCTCCAAAAGGAATACAACCTGCCCAAGAACCGCCTAATCTGTGACATGCCCACCAGGTGGAACTCTACGTTGGCCATGCTGCAGTGGCTTCACACGCAGCAGAGGGCCATCAATGAGTATCTGTGCCAATATGGCACCAGGACAGGGTCAGGGGAGCATGTTTTTTTTCCCACGCCAGTGGTGAAAGGGAATTATGAAAATTCCTGACACAAGACTTGTACTGTGTTACTAGCTCAAATACAGCAACAAAGAATGGAAAGACTAGTTTCTTTAGTTGCCAGGAGTAAAAGAGGCTGGAGCTCAGCCGTCCGTGTAATTTTATTGCCAGATGACATCACAAAACACATGCATGCTGATAGGTTCACATGATACAGACACCCATTTCACCCTCCCATCCAGCTATTGATCCACCCCTCATACGCCCTTATATACGCCCTCTTGAGAGCACATGTCAAACCCTTTCCACAAGGAGCAACACTCCTTTCTCGATGGGATGGGCTAGAAGGAGGAGCTGTCTAGGAGCAAGGGGCAGGGAATGGAAGTCCATGTTTGGAAGAAATCCTCTGGTCAGGATGCAAGGGCTTCTTTCATAAAATCAGTCCAGCATACAGTTCTGGTCACGAGACAAAAATTCCTTCAGTGAAATGGAGACAGGAAGAGGGGGAAGGGACAGTTTCCTCTTGAAACTAAGTGAAGCTATTTAGGAATGCAGTGGGGGAGGGATAACTTCCTCTGGAAAGGCCTTTCTGTATGTCCATACAAACTTGGCTTCCAGATTTGAGAAACATAGGTAGATTCAGGTAGAGTTAGGCCGACTTATCAGTAGATAAGTCGACCTAACTCAGAATCTACGCCGGCGTTTGTTTAAGCGTATGCTCAAACAGAGATACGCTTAAACAAAGCTAAGATAGGACAGCTTGCGCCGTTCTATCTTAGCTTGCAATTTTTCTGCTGGCCGCTAGATGGCGCTTCCATTGCGGCCGGCGTAGATTATGTAAATGAGCTTTTACGCCGATTCCCGAACGAACGCCAGCCCGCCGCAGTCGAGTTACATCGTTTCCGTAAGGCCTTCGGCGGCCTAAAGTAATTCCACCTATGAGGTGGAATAACAATGTTAAAGTATGGCCACCGTTCCCGCCACGAGGTTCGAATTTTTTACGTTGTTTGCGTAAGTCGTCCGCGAATCGGGAGTTACGTAGTTTACGTCCATGTCGAAATCAATAGGCCCGTATGGCGTACTTAGCCGCAATGCGCCCTGGGAAATGTAGGCGCCCGTCGCATGCGCAGTGTCAATAAAACGTCAAAAATGTGAGGTCAAGTCTCATTTCCATAATACACGCCCCCCTCCAACCCATTTGAATTAGGCGCCCTTACGCCCGCTCGGTTTAGGCTACGCCGCCGTAGATTAGCAGGTAAGTGGTTTGAAAATCACTACTAGCCTAGCTAATTTACGGCGGCGTAGCCTAAAAACACTAGGCTACGCCGCCCTAAATTTAAAACGATCTACCTGAATCTACCTATCAGTATGTAACAAATGTCTTATAAGGAAAATAGGCGCTTATTGTGATACATAATTTCATACATGCATATATAATGTATTGTATATAAAAACAATATGAAAATATAAAAAGAAATTAAAGGAATATAAACCGAGAAACATTTTAGTGGTTCTAATAAAAGAATAAGCTTAACTTATCAAATGGGGATTTTAAACTAATCTATCACAGTGGGCCATGATCAGGGATGTATGCACTGTCCTGTCACCATTTGAGAAGGCCACGAGGATGATGAGCAGTGACAGTGCATGCATCAGTGACACTGTCCCTCTTGTCCACCTGTTGGAGCACACGCTACATGGAATAATGGACAGGGCCCTTGAGGCAGAACAGAGGGAGGAAGAGGAGGACTTCCTTACCTCTCAAGGCCCCTTTTATCCAGACAGTATTCCTGCTGGCCTGCCTAGGCTATCACACAGGAATAGGACGAGGAGGATTGTGTCAGCATGGAGGTGGAGCCTAGCACTCAGCATCAGCAGCAGTCTTCAAGGGATCAATTACAGTCCCAAGAAACACATGGACTTGTACGTGGCTGGGAGGATGTGTCTGCGGATCATGTCGTCCTCAGTGACCCAGAGGACTCTGCGCCGAATGCCTCAGCAAACTTACGCTGCATGGCCTCCCTGATCCTGCAAAGCTTGCAGAAGAATCCTCGTATTCATGCTATTAAGGAGAGGGATCATTACTGGCTGGCAACTCTCCTTGATCCACGTTACAAGAGTAAGATTGCGGACCTTATCTTGCCGGCGCAGAGGATGAAACATCTTCGGGAGGCCTTGCAGAAAGGTCTGTGCAACGCGTTCTCAGAGACTAGGGGGATTACAAAATCCTGGTCCTGGACAACGTGTTGCTGAGGCTTCAGTCAGTCACAGAAGGAGCGGTGGAGAAGGTGGCCGTCTGACCGATGCGTTCAGACAATGCAGAAATACCTAGGGGCAAGATCAGACTTGGACACCTTTCCTACCGAAAATCCTCTGGGTTACTGGGTCTTGAGGATGGATCACTGGCCAGAGCTTGCACAGTATGCAATTGAGCTACTGGCCTGTCCTGCATCCAGCATTCTTTTGGAACGCACATTCAGTGCTGCTGGAGGCTGTCAGGCCTGCCAGGACATTACAACTGTCCCTCCGCTTTCCTGACCGGTAGTCTTGTTATCCCGGTATCAGGTGGAGGGACAGTTCAGATCCAGCAGCCAGGAAATAAGGAACCACAATGGATGGTGCAGATAGCCTAACCACAACCCCCAGCAACAACTCATAGTTAGAAGGCTGAAGACAGGAACCCAGGAGGGGGAAAGGACAATCCAAGTAACGCAGTCTAAAACGAGCCAGGTGGGGTCGGCAACCAGATAAGCAAAGTCCAAGGGAAAATCCAGGTATCGACGTCAAGAACGAGCCAGAAACAAGTCAGCAACCAAAACTAATAGCATCCATAAACAGGAACCTATACTAAGGCATGGACAGGAAGGGGAAGTGGAGATTTATAGGACACTGATGAGATGACTGCCAACAGCTGGTCCCAGGGTAGAGCAAACATCCCAACTAGTGAAGTGGAAAATAACTATGAACACCAGATCCCAAGATCAAATCCCAGACAGGGCGTGGCAGAGGCTTTGTAACCGATCACAGAGTGCGCCTGTCCACCGACTTGGTCGATCGACTGACCTTCATAAAAATGAATCAGTCTTGAATCACCATCAGCTACCAAGCACCTGATGCTGATGTAACCAAATATTTTTTTTGGAAATGTCAGATCCCTTCAAGACTGCCTATGCTGATGCTGAGTGACTATCCTCTTCCTCCTCAATGATCATGCCGATAGCTTGTAAGAACATTTTTGGTTCTGGGTACCGCCACCAGTGGCTAAGGCCCAATTTTTCTGCACCTGTTTAACAGGGGTATGTAATTACAATTTTTGATGCAATACTTTGCAGCAGGGCTCATTCCTGCTCTCCAACTAGAGTATCTGTGAGGGGTTGCAGTGTTGTGGCACCACACCAGTCCCTAAGGCCCAGGTTTTCTGCCCCCGTTTAACAGGGGTGCGTAATTAAAATTTTTGATATAATGTTTCTCAGCAGGGCTCGTTCCTGCGCTCAACTAGAGTATCTGTGAGGCTTTATAGTGTTGTGCCACCACCACCAGCGCCTAAGACCCAATTCTTCTGCCCCTGTTTAACAGTTGTGCGTAATTACAATTCTTGATATAATATTTCACAGCAGGGCCCGTTCCAGTGCCCACCAAGAGTAACTGTGAGGGCTTACAGTGTTCTGGTACCACCAACAACTAAGGCCCAGAGTATATAGGGCAGGCCGTATAGTATACATGGCAGGCCCCTACTTTCAAACATCCAACATACAAACGACTCCTACTTGCAAACGGAAGGAGACAACAGGAAGTGAGAGGAAATCTCCCCTAGGAAGGGAAATTCTCTCCTGTAAGAGTTAATATAGGAAAAAGGTGTCTCCACTGATGCTTTATCACCAATCCTTGTTTCCCTAAAAAACCCAAATTTTCAAAATCCAATTGTCATTGGGGCAGAAAGTGAGATGAAACCTCTGAACAGGGGCACAGACAGCAAAACAAATGTTACAGGGGTGCTAACCCTTCCCTATGCTATCCAAAAAGCTTAAACATAGATTTTTTGGCTGGAGCTACACTTAAAAAATGTACCAGTTCCAAATTACAAACAGATTCAACTTAAGAACAAACCTACAGTCCCTGTCTTGTTTGTAACCCAGGGACGCCTGTATACTGCTGTTCAGAGTATATAGGGCCTGGGGGCCCCACACCTTTTATTTTTTTAATTTGGGTGCAGGGTTCCCCTTAATATTCATACAAGACCCAAAGGGCCTGGTAATGGGCTGGGGGAGGGGGGCACCCATGCCATTTTTTTTTTATGATTTTCATCCATATTGTCGGGACCCGACATTACAATAAAGCCGCAAGCAGTTTTACTGTAAATGACTTTTATTCCTTTAGAAATTTCATTTTGTGCAGGGACTATTCTAAACATGGGAAACACGCGCCACTTTAAAGGCATACTATAGACACCCCTGGTACAATATTTAAAGGAATATTTCACTTTTATTGTTTCACTTTAAGCATTAATCACTGCTCCTGAAAAATCGGTCATTTTTAAAACTTTGTTTGCATTGATACATGTCCCCTGGGGCAGGACCCGGGTCCCCAAACACTTTTTAGGACAATAACTTGCATATAAGCCTTTAAAATTTGCACTTTTGATTTCTTACGTCCGAGTCCCATAGACTTTAACGGTGTTGGAAAGTTCACGCAAACTTTCGGTCCGTTGCATGTTCTTGTGCGAACCGTACCGGGGGATGTTCGGCTCATCCCTACTACCAACCAGTAATCATACATTTCTACAATGCTACCAGTAAAGTAATACTAATGTTCACACACTTCAAAGTACTTCCAAAGCACCTGACCTGAGGCGTTTGTCCTACAAGGGTGGGAAACTTAGGAGTTAACCAACTCTGTCACCAAAGCGGCCTGCACCCTCCCCAACAAAAATACCCAATAAAAACAATTCTCCTCTATTAATCTAAGCACCTATGAAATGTAATCTATATTAAAAATATTATCTAATTACCTGAGTATTTAAAACTCTAACACCAAACTGTTAGCCCCCGTACACACAATCAGAATTTCCATTGGAAAAACCTTGGATGTTTTTTCCGGCAGAATTCCGCTTGAGCTTGGCTTGCATACACACTGTCACACAAAAGTTCTCTGAACTTTTGACCGCCAAGAACGCGGTGATGTACAACACTACAACGAGCCAAGAAAATGAAGTTCACTGCTTCCGAGCATGTGCCAATTGTTTCCGAGCATGCGTAGGAATTTTGCACGTCGGAATAGCGTACGGACGAACGAAATTTCCGATCTGAACTTTTTCTGTCAGAAAAATAGACAACCTGCTCTCAAACTTTTCTTGGTGGGAATTCCGACAGCAAAAGTCCGATGGAGCATACAGACGATCGGAAAAGCTTACATCAGGCTTTTCTTGTTGGAATTTCCGATCGTGTGTACGCGGCATAGGGAGCACCTTTACCTATAACCACTAGTCCTGACTATTTTCCTTTATTATTATCTAATTAGAATTACCTCATCGTCGGCCAATTCCGTTGTTCTCACCCAAAATCTTCTATGCATAGGGAAGAGCGTATATAAATAATTGACAAAACACACGTTGATTCACCATACACTGTTCTTCGGATTTATTCCCTCAGACAGGGTGTGATATGAATGAAAGATGGGCGTTACCAACCATTTCCCACCAATAAGGGGTACATGTTCACATGACATATTTCCTTTACACATACATGTAACCAATCATAAAGAGAGGCCCGGAGCAAAGAACAACAGACAATAGGCGCAGGGCCGGCATGACAGGGTTAACAGAAACCCTTACAAGCCAGGGGGGAGTGGTTAGGGAGAGTACAGTGGTGGGGGAGGAGAAGCTATAAATTCCTCCTCCCTCCTTTCCCGGGTAACACATGGTGTGGGGAGAAAAGTTCAGGTAGGATTGCTGCTGGGGATTCGTGTGCTTTGCCAGAACCGTCGGGGGGGACAGCCTGCTTGCCCATATTGTTCAGGCAGGATTGCTGCTGGGGAATTGATTGCTTTGCTAGAACCGTTGGGGGGGACAGCCTGCTTGCCCATATTTCTCAGGCAGGATTGCTGCTGGGGAATTGATTGCTTTGCCAGAACCGTCGGGGGGGACAGCCTGCTTGCCCATATTGTTCAGGCAGGATTGCTGCTGGGGAATTGATTGCTTTGCTAGAACCGTTGGGGGGGACAGCCTGCTTGCCCATATTTCTCAGGCAGGATTGCTGCTGGGGATTCGTGTGCTTTGCCAGAACCGTCGGGGGGGACAGCCTGCTTGCCCATATTTCTGCATAGGCCGGGCGGCTCTGGAGGGGTGATTTCAGCCGTTTGGGAGCCGCTCCTCGCACACTTTGCCGGGCCGATCGCACCGCCTGTTGCGGGGGGGGGGGTCACTCGAGCGCGCCGCTTGCGGCCTAGTAGAGGCGCCCCCCCCTGGGCCATCCACCTGGGAAATTAGCTAGGTGGGGGGCCCTACTGGGTCCCCCCGGGCCCCCCCTCATAATAACTTCGGCCGCGGCGCTTGCGGCCTAGTGGCGGTGCCCCCCCCCTCGGGCCTTCCACCATGCACATCTGCAGGGAGGGGAGCCTGTTCCGGGGGGGGGGGAGATCACTCGGGCGCGGCGGGGGAGCCCCGGTGACAGCGCCAGGCGGTGGTGCGGTGCGGGGGGGTCAGCTCGGGGGGGCTCCAAGGCGGCAGCCAGGCCCACCTGTACGGGAAGAGCAGAATGCTGCGGGCTCCAACCCCGGTTGTGCACCGGAGGTCCCGGAGTCTCGGCGGGGGAAATCTGTCCCAGCGGTGGCTATAGCCCCTCACCATCCGAGGCTAGCCACCTCCAATCCAGCCCAGGAGAGAGTGGGCGAGGGGGAGAGGGACAAGGCAGCGGGAGTCGCAGAGGCCTGGCACCCTAAAAAAAAAAAAAAAAAAAAATCCGGAGGGGTCCTGAGGGTGCAGTGGGAGTGCACGCTTGCGCTGGACCGTCAGCCGCTAGGCCCGAGGTGCCTGGTGGGCCTTTTTTCTTTTCAGATGTTCGTGCGTGGGCCGGGCGGAGGGGGAGATGTCGGGCTCAGAGGAGGAGGTCGTATCCAGGACGGTGTCGGCATCGAGGGAGACGTGTCGGTCGGCTGCTGGGATTGCTTCCAGGCAGTCAGTTAAGGTGATTTCGGCTAATTACTTTTGCAATACGGTGTGAGGGGTATATGTGGATTGGGGGCCGAGGGAGGGGGGCCCAGGTGATATTGAAGGTGCCCGCAGTGGCGGGGGGGGGTGACAGTGGGGTGGCCGTCGGGGGGGCCAGGGCCCATGGGGAAAAATTATGTGGTTGACTCAGGTGTGCAACGATTTCGGTTGGGGTTGGAGGCCTTGGGGAGCAAGCAAAAGGGGAGGGACAAACCCGCCGTTGGCCCGGTGGCAGCTGGGGTGCCGGCGGGTGGAGGTAACTTGGAACCACCGCTACCGCGATAGCGGTGCCGGTGGCTGCTGGTTTCGGGGCAGAGGAGAGGTGTATGGGATGGGTGAGTGCCGCGTGGCAACTAGGGGGACAAGGCGGAGGCGGTGGGGGTACACTGCAAGTAAGCGGTATCTAGCCCGTTTGGCGGACGCGGTAAAGGGGGAGGTATACACGTGTCCGTGGCTCCGCTGGGTTTACATTTGAAACAAGAGATAAGCTGGAAGAGCGAATATGTGGAGAAATTGCTCTGTTGCCGCTGGGAGAAGTTTAACCTGGACAGGGTCAAGCCGGAGGTTGTGGCGAGCGTGATAGGAGAGGGGCCCCGGGGACGGTCTGGCGCTCTTCAGCTACCATGAAATGAGCAGCAAAGCCTACGGTTTTGGGGGGGGACTGCCTGGCGGTGTAAGCAGGGTAGCGGCGAAAAGTTGGGGGGTTCCTCTTTCCGCTGTCTTAAGACAAGGTAGGGGCGTCCCGCATATCCTTCCGGTAAGAGGTAGTATGCCGGCGATGGGTAAAAGGCTGCGACAAATTATAGTTAGGTGGCCCGACAGGGTGGCTGCTTGGGAGGGGTTTCGCAGGGGGTTTTAGTGGTCCGGGTTTCGTGGTCCGGGGTTCCCCCGGAGGTACAGACCTTTTGCGTGCTGTGTTACATATCCCCAGAGCGGTTTCGGTGGCCTGGGGAGGGAAGGGGCACTGGTTAGTGTGGTGGCCTGTTTCACCCTCCCCCCTACTCTTGTGTGGGGTTGGTAGTTTCCCCATTGGGGGGTGGTCAGGCTCATTCTCATTCATCATCTTTCATGTACAAGGGGGGGGGGGGTCGGTCAGTGGGGGCCATCAACCTGGGAGATTGTACGGTGTGGTACACGTCATTCGTTGTGGCAGTGATGGGTAGGTAGTGTAGTCGCGGGACCTGGGTGTCTAGGTCGTACATCAAGGCGGCCTTTCGGCTTTGCCGGTACACCCGGACAGCTTCAAGCTGTTGGGTTGTCCGGGAGAAGGGGTGAGCTACGTGGATAAGTGCCGGCCAATGGGTTTCTCCGGAGCCGGTGCGCTATCGGAACGACTTCTCGGCATTTGCCCAGCTGGGTCGCGTATCTGCGGTGTTTGGATGGCCATGGTGGGTTGCATGGCGGTACGGTTTGCGCCCTGTTGGTGCCCAAAAGACTGACGGGGGCCCCAGGTCGTGCGGGCAATTCTTGGGCATTGTCAGCGATTCGTAGGCACTGGAAGTCAGGTTGCCGCCGGATAAACTGGTAGGCCTCAAGGCAGAGATTAAGGGGATAGTAGGTTTGTGGAAGGTTCACCTTAAAGCGCTGGAGATGCTCCTGGGGAAGACTTGACTTTGCGGGCCGCATCCTCCCGGCGTGGAGAGGTTAGGTGCGGTGGGGAAAAGGGTCACAGGTAGGAAAAGGGTCACAGGTAGTCTGTTAACGGCAGGGCCTCGTGTCCGAGCCGGTCAGCACCTTGGACATGGAGCTGCTCACGGATGTGGGCGAGGAGCAGGGGTTTGGGATCATCTTTCAGGGCAAGGGGGGTGCTTGCCATTTTTCCTCAGTCCGGTTGGGCAGCGGTGTTTCACAAGGAATTTAGTGCGGCTGAGCTGATTCAGGGGTGCTGGCAGTTGAGTTGTGGGGGTGCGGCTTCTCAGGACAGGAAAAGTACGCTCAACGGGGCGAAGTTGGGGGTGGTACAAAGGTGGCAACAGGGTCACGGGTTCCTCCCCTCAGTTACTCGTCTCCTGCGACATGGGGCTGCGCGGTTTACGAAGGGATAGTTTGTGTATGCTGTGTTTTGCCGGGAGTGGACATTGTAGTGGCGTACGCCTCGTTCCCGCTTTCAGTGGGACAGGTTTTCGTGAGTGGGTGCGGATGAACATGGGGTCCCTTGCCCTGAGTGGCTGTGGAGGTTAGTTCAATCGTCCCCCGTGGAAGCAGAAGGTCGGTAAAGTGAGGGAACATGGGCGGTCTGTAGAAGGTCTGGTTGGGTGGCAGACTATGGTTCGGGAGTCAGAGGTGTAGCCGTTGGGACCGGAGGTAAGGGTTCTGGTTCGGTATGGTTGGTCCAGGAACAGGGAGGCGGTGATGTCACAGCTGGTATTGGATGAGGAAAATTGGTGAGGCTGGCATTCTTGTTCGAGTGGCAAGGTTGTCCATATTTTACTGAGGTTTTGGGTGCGGCAAGCGCTCAAGGGTTATAGGAATCAGAGGCGCCGGATGGATGCACGTAGCTCGGTGTCGTTTACATCTTTGGAGGTGGTTATGGAGAAAGGGGGGGACATTGTGTCCGTCCCGGTATGGGGTTGCTTTGTTCCGTGTAGTGTTTGCTCGGGCTATTTTTGCAGCATTTGGGGTGGTCTGGTCGGTTACCCACCCTAACCCCTTAAAAAAAAAAAAGGTCAAGGTGGCATGTTTCTGCTGACGCGGGGTGGGCAAAGGAAGGGGCTACACTGGTTCTAGTATATCCAAAACGGATCGGAAGGGGAAGGTTAAGTCAGTGCAGACGTTCACTGTTGTTGGTTCAGACCTTTGCCCAGTAGGGCTGGTGCGGTAAGTCCCGCAGGCACGCACGAAGGTGGGCGGTTCATTTTCGTTACATAAGAAGGGGGGATCCTGGTCGCGGTATCGGTGGTGGCAGTGTTGGGAAATGAGATAAGAGGGGGAACCAATGCGCAAATCAACCTAATCAAGGGTAATCTAAACTACAAGGAAGCTAAAATAAATAAATAGCAGCCACGACGGAAAGTGTTCTCACACTCAAGACAGATAAGAATAATGGTAGGTGTAATGGCGCTAAAAACACTAAAAAAACTTTAATACAATAAATTAATCCTCATCACTAGACCCATAAAATAGTTAAGATAGTTTCGTGGTGAATCCTCCAATGGATGTGAGTAAAATGTGTTCCACTCTGGATCAATCCTGGAATACCATCCGACATCAACAAAAATGTGGAGGGTATTTGTAGTGGTAGATAATAATACGTAGCTAATGATTAGTGAACAACTGTGCCAAACCACTGCACAATGTTGCATCAATACAATCAAAAATGAATAATTAGTAGCATAGTGAACATAGATGATAGTGAAAAACAAATCCAGTACAATTACAATAACCAAAGGCAGTAATCCATTAAAGTGCAGCGTGCAATGATTAAAGTGCAAAAAAATATAAAGTGATCCGAAGTAATTTAAATGACATGCACCAATGAGCATGAAAATGAAATCTATATGTGAAAAAATGTCCAGTGAAAAAACAATAGTGAAATGGTAACAATGTCTCAAATAATCCACCAATTGGGGTTAAAATAAATCAAGGTGATATTAGCAGAGTGTCCCAGTGCATATAATAATGAAAAATAGAAAATCATAGATAAATGTTCAGTGAAAAAAGTGTGCTCCAAAACACAGATCCTTATATCCAGAGCGTTCAGTGATCAATGCTGGATGTGCATGCATGCTTATACTTCCACCATCAGGCTTCCCAGAAATGTCCGACAGACTAGGTGTTCCAGCCCCTTACCTCAGAGCGGCTTGTAATCAAGCCTAAATGGATATCTCACAGGCAGTCTGCTGCTCATCCACTCCCTCAATCCCACGACTCGGTCACAGATGATTGCAGTCTCTCAGAGGAAATATAAAGCAAGGGGAGCCTCCATAGTGTAGCATCATTAAAACATTTTATTAAGAAACAAGTAGACACTCACATTTCAAGCAGTAAAAAGTCGGCGTGTACGATCTTTGTGTCCCCCGCTCTGCGGCCGCGAGCGGGTGACGTCACCAGCAGCTCCTCCACGTCCTCACGCGTATCGCAACTGTTTCACGTTGCTTACTCATAGGAATGTTGGGAAATGTTTTGGGGGGCATTGGGCCTCGTGTATAAGGAATTCTCGGTGCATTTCTTTGGAGTGGGGTCAGCGACAGAGGCTGCGCGTGATGGTCGTGACGAGGCAACTGTCAAGAGGATAGGCAGGTGGGAGTTGTGGAGGTTTCGAGTGGCTGTAAGACCACAATGGCTGGTGGCCTGGCTTAAGGGGTTTGTGTTTTGTTTTATAAAAAATAAAATTTTGGGGCCACATCAAGGGTTGTATATGTGGCTTACTGTTTTCTGGTACTGTACAGGGATTGGTCTGGATTGTGACCACCCCTTCGGGGATTGGGGGGCAAATAGAGCAGGTGCGACCGAAGGGTCGATAGCTGGGGGCCCAGTGACGACAGGCTCATGTGCGTTGGTGCGGTTTCCCAGGAATGTGGTGGAGTAGAGTGGTACCGGATGGGCACAGGTTTGCAGGTGTGGACCGACCGCCGGATGTACGGGTTCCCCAGGTGGGGGGAAAGGATTTGGGGAAGGGGTCAATACTGGACGTCGCGAAGGACGCTTTATATTTGAGTTGCTGCGCATCCACATGTCGTTCCCGGATGCGAAGTTGGTATGGTCGGGACATGGTGACTAGGGCATCATAGAGGATGGCCAGGTCAGTGGTGGGGGTGAACGGAGCACAGAGGTAGATTAACAGAGATGTGGTGGGGGCACTGTGGTCAGTGGTCGTCTCTGAGCCAGTTTGTCGGCTTGAGGCCTATGACCAGAGGTCAGGTACCGCAGCACCAAAAGAAAAAGGTTGTGTGTAAATAGAAACGGGGGGCCTGGTGGTCAGGCATCCGGAGTTGGGGATGTCTAAATGGGGTTACAGTAGGGGTGATTGAGTTCACCACTCGGCCGTAGGTGTCGATATGAGGGTGTTGGACCCGTAGTATGGGGTACAGCAAGCATTGAGGTTGTGGAGGTGCACCCAAAGGCAAGGTGTTACCTTTGGGTGCTGGTGGCGGGTGTTTGGACTTTGCAGGAGAAGAAATTACCCCAAAGATGGACGCCATTACCCAGAGGTGGTATGGGTTCTGAAGGGGTGTTATTTGCCAGACTACCAAGGTGTAGCTGGAATGTTGGTTAATGGGGGCACTGCGGTCAGTGATCGTCTCTGAGTCAGCTTGTCGGCTTGAGGCCTATGACCAGAGGTTAGGTACCGCAGTGCCAAAAAGGTTATAACATTAAAAGGTTTACAAGTTGGTGTTAGTGGTGCCTGCAAAGTCCAGCACCAGTATGAGAAGAACTGTTTTCTCAGGAATTCTATGGTTTATATATGTTATTTATTACTTGAAGTATTTAAAATAAAGTAGGCTGCTACGGCCAGTTTTTACTCCAAGTTACAGTGGTGGTCTCATTATTATTAAAGGTTTAAGGGGGAGTATAAACTGTGGGTCTTAGCAGTAAAGGTTATATCTGGGATACCATAGTCATGTCATCTATTTACCTCTTTACATCTCTGTATCTAAGCAAACTCATATGGATTAGGGTGTCATGTAGGTGGGAGGGTCCTCAAAGTGTTGGTCATATATTGAATATTAATGGCCATGGTTATGGATTAGGGTGTCATGTAGGTGGGAGGGTCCTCAAAGTGTTGGTCATATATTGAATATTAATGGCCATGGTTATGGATTAGGGTGTCATGTAGGTGGGTTGGTCCTCAAAGTGTTGGTCATATATTGAATATTAATGGCCATGGTTATGGATTAGGGTGTCATGTAGGTGGGATGGTCCTCAAAGTGTTGGTCATATATTGAATATTAATGGCCATGGTTATGGATTAGGGTGTCATGTAGGTGGGAGGGTCCTCAAAGTGTTGGTCATATATTGAATATTAATGGCCATGGTTATGGATTAGGGTGTCATGTAGGTGGGAGGGTCCTCAAAGTGTTGGTCATATATTGAATATTAATGACCATGGTTATGGATTAGGGTGTCATGTAGGTGGGAGGGTCCTCAAAGTGTTGGTCATATATTGAATATTAATGGCCATGGTTATGGATTAGGGTGTCATGTAGGTGGGAGGGTCCTCAAAGTGTTGGTCATATATTGAATATTAATGACCATGGTTATGGATTAGGGTGTCATGTAGGTGGGATGGTCCTCAAAGTGTTGGTCATATATTGAATATTAATGACCATGGTTATGGATTAGGGTGTCATGTAGGTGGGTTGGTCCTCAAAGTGTTGGTCATATATTGAATATTAATGACCTTGGTTATGGATTAGGGTGTCATGTAGGTGGGAGGGTCCTCAAAGTGTTGGTCATATATTGAATATTATTAGCCATGGTTATGGATTAGGGTGTCATGTAGGTGGGAGGGTCCTCAAAGTGTTGGTCATATATTGAATATTAATGGCCATGGTTATGGATTAGGGTGTCATGTAGGTGGGAGGGTCCTCAGAGTGTTGGTCATATATTGAATATTAATGGCCATGGTTATGGATTAGGGTGTCATGTAGGTGGGAGGGTCCTCAAAGTGTTGGTCATATATTGAATATTAATGGCCATGGTTATGGATTAGGGTGTCATGTAGGTGGGAGGGTCCTCAAAGTGTTGGTCATATATTGAATATTAATGACCATGGTTATGGATTAGGGTGTCATGTAGGTGGGAGGGTCCTCAAAGTGTTGGTCATATATTGAATATTAATGGCCATGGTTATGGATTAGGGTGTCATGTAGGTGGGAGGGTCCTCAAAGTGTTGGTCATATATTGAATATTAATGACCATGGTTATGGATTAGGGTGTCATGTAGGTGGGAGGGTCCTCAAAGTGTTGGTCATATATTGAATATTAATGACCATGGTTATGGATTAGGGTGTCATGTAGGTGGGAGGGTCCTCAAAGTGTTGGTCATATATTGAATATTAATGACCATGGTTATGGATTAGGGTGTCATGTAGGTGGGAGGGTCCTCAAAGTGTTGGTCATATATTGAATATCATTAGCCATGGTTATGGATTAGGGTGTCATGTAGGTGGGAGGGTCCTCAAAGTGTTGGTCATATATTGAATATTAATGACCATGGTTATGGATTAGGGTGTCATGTAGGTGGGAGGGTCCTCAAAGTGTTGGTCATATATTGAATATTAATGGCCATGGTTATGGATTAGGGTGTCATGTAGGTGGGAGGGTCCTCAAAGTGTTGGTCATATATTGAATATTAATGACCATGGTTATGGATTAGGGTGTCATGTAGGTGGGATGGTCCTCAAAGTGTTGGTCATATATTGAATATTAATGGCCATGGTTATGGATTAGGGTGTCATGTAGGTGGGAGGGTCCTCAAAGTGTTGGTCATATATTGAATATTAATGACCATGGTTATGGATTAGGGTGTCATGTAGGTGGGAGGGTCCTCAAAGTGTTGGTCATATATTGAATATTAATGGCCATGGTTATGGATTAGGGTGTCATGAAGGTGGGATGGTCCTCAAAGTGTTGGTCATATATTGAATATTAATGACCATGGTTATGGATTAGGGTGTCATGTAGGTGGGAGGGTCCTCAAAGTGTTGGTCATATATTGAATATTAATGACCATGGTTATGGATTAGGGTGTCATGTAGGTGGGATGGTCCTCAAAGTGTTGGTCATATATTGAATATTAATGGCCATGGTTATGGATTAGGGTGTCATGTAGGTGGGAGGGTCCTCAAAGTGTTGGTCATATATTGAATATTAATGACCATGGTTATGGATTAGGGTGTCATGTAGGTGGGAGGGTCCTCAAAGTGTTGGTCATATATTGAATATTAATGACCATGGTTATGGATTAGGGTGTCATGTAGGTGGGAGGGTCCTCAAAGTGTTGGTCATATATTGAATATTAATGACCATGGTTATGGATTAGGGTGTCATGTAGGTGGGAGGGTCCTCAAAGTGTTGGTCATATATTGAATATTAATAGCCATGGTTATGGATTAGGGTGTCATGTAGGTGGGAGGGTCCTCAAAGTGTTGGTCATATATTGAATATTAATAGCCATGGTTATGGA
Source organism: Rana temporaria (assembly GCF_905171775.1). Lineage (NCBI taxonomy): Eukaryota > Metazoa > Chordata > Amphibia > Anura > Ranidae > Rana > Rana temporaria. The sequence continues at coordinate 1,063,417 of NC_053492.1, read as the reverse complement.
TTAGGGTGTCATGTAGGTGGGAGGGTCCTCAAAGTGTTGGTCATATATTGAATATTAATGACCATGGTTATGGATTAGGGTGTCATGTAGGTGGGAGGGTCCTCAAAGTGTTGGTCATATATTGAATATTAATGGCCATGGTTATGGATTAGGGTGTCATGTAGGTGGGAGGGTCCTCAAAGTGTTGGTCATATATTGAATATTAATGACCATGGTTATGGATTAGGGTGTCATGTAGGTGGGATGGTCCTCAAAGTGTTGGTCATATATTGAATATTAATGGCCATGGTTATGGATTAGGGTGTCATGAAGGTGGGATGGTCCTCAAAGTGTTGGTCATATATTGAATATTAATGGCCATGGTTATGGATTAGGGTGTCATGTAGGTGGGAGGGTCCTCAAAGTGATGGTCATATATTGAATATTATTAGCCATGGTTATGGATTAGGGTGTCATGTAGGTGGGAGGGTCCTCAAAGTGTTGGTCATATATTGAATATTAATGGCCATGGTTATGGATTAGGGTGTCATGTAGGTGGGAGGGTCCTTAAAGTGTTGGTCATATATTGAATATTAATGGCCATGGTTATGGATTAGGGTGTCATGTAGGTGGGAGGGTCCTCAAAGTGTTGGTCATATATTGAATATTATTAGCCATGGTTATGGATTAGGGTGTCATGTAGGTGGGAGGGTCCTCAAAGTGTTGGTCATATATTGAATATTAATGACCATGGTTATGGATTAGGGTGTCATGTAGGTGGGAGGGTCCTCAAAGTGTTGGTCATATATTGAATATTAATAGCCATGGTTATGGATTAGGGTGTCATGTAGGTGGGAGGGTCCTCAAAGTGTTGGTCATATATTGAATATTAATAGCCATGGTTATGGATTAGGGTGTCATGTAGGTGGGAGGGTCCTCAAAGTGTTGGTCATATATTGAATATTAATGACCATGGTTATGGATTAGGGTGTCATGTAGGTGGGAGGGTCCTCAAAGTGTTGGTCATATATTGAATATTAATGACCATGGTTATGGATTAGGGTGTCATGTAGGTGGGATGGTCCTCAAAGTGTTGGTCATATATTGAATATTAATGGCCATGGTTATGGATTAGGGTGTCATGAAGGTGGGATGGTCCTCAAAGTGTTGGTCATATATTGAATATTAATGGCCATGGTTATGGATTAGGGTGTCATGTAGGTGGGAGGGTCCTTAAAGTGTTGGTCATATATTGAATATTAATGGCCATGGTTATGGATTAGGGTGTCATGTAGGTGGGAGGGTCCTCAAAGTGTTGGTCATATATTGAATATTATTAGCCATGGTTATGGATTAGGGTGTCATGTAGGTGGGAGGGTCCTCAGAGTGTTGGTCATATATTGAATATTAATAGCCATGGTTATGGATTAGGGTGTCATGTAGGTGGGAGGGTCCTCAAAGTGTTGGTCATATATTGAATATTATTAGCCATGGTTATGGATTAGGGTGTCATGTAGGTGGGAGGGTCCTCAAAGTGTTGGTCATATATTGAATATTAATGGCCATGGTTATGGATTAGGGTGTCATGTAGGTGGGTTGGTCCTCAAAGTGTTGGTCATATATTGAATATTAATGGCCATGGTTATGGATTAGGGTGTCATGTAGGTGGGAGGGTCCTCAAAGTGTTGGTCATATATTGAATATTAATGGCCATGGTTATGGATTAGGGTGTCATGTAGGTGGGTTGGTCCTCAAAGTGTTGGTCATATATTGAATATTATTAGCCATGGTTATGGATTAGGGTGTCATGTAGGTGGGAGGGTCCTCAAAGTGTTGGTCATATATTGAATATTAATGGCCATGGTTATGGATTAGGGTGTCATGTAGGTGGGAGGGTCCTCAAAGTGTTGGTCATATATTGAATATTAATGACCATGGTTATGGATTAGGGTGTCATGTAGGTGGGAGGGTCCTCAAAGTGTTGGTCATATATTGAATATTAATGGCCATGGTTATGGATTAGGGTGTCATGTAGGTGGGAGGGTCCTCAAAGTGTTGGTCATATATTGAATATTAATGGCCATGGTTATGGATTAGGGTGTCATGTAGGTGGGAGGGTCCTCAAAGTGTTGGTCATATATTGAATATTAATGACCATGGTTATGGATTAGGGTGTCATGTAGGTGGGATGGTCCTCAAAGTGTTGGTCATATATTGAATATTAATGGCCATGGTTATGGATTAGGGTGTCATGTAGGTGGGAGGGTCCTCAGAGTGTTGGTCATATATTGAATATTAATGACCATGGTTATGGATTAGGGTGTCATGTAGGTGGGAGGGTCCTCAAAGTGTTGGTCATATATTGAATATTAATGACCATGGTTATGGATTAGGGTGTCATGTAGGTGGGATGGTCCTCAAAGTGTTGGTCATATATTGAATATTAATGGCCATGGTTATGGATTAGGGTGTCATGTAGGTGGGAGGGTCCTTAAAGTGTTGGTCATATATTGAATATTAATGGCCATGGTTATGGATTAGGGTGTCATGTAGGTGGGAGGGTCCTCAAAGTGTTGGTCATATATTGAATATTAATGGCCATGGTTATGGATTAGGGTGTCATGAAGGTGGGATGGTCCTCAAAGTGTTGGTCATATATTGAATATTAATGGCCATGGTTATGGATTAGGGTGTCATGTAGGTGGGAGGGTCCTCAGAGTGTTGGTCATATATTGAATATTAATGGCCATGGTTATGGATTAGGGTGTCATGTAGGTGGGAGGGTCCTCAAAGTGTTGGTCATATATTGAATATTAATGGCCATGGTTATGGATTAGGGTGTCATGTAGGTGGGATGGTCCTCAAAGTGTTGGTCATATATTGAATATTAATGGCCATGGTTATGGATTAGGGTGTCATGTAGGTGGGAGGGTCCTCAGAGTGTTGGTCATATATTGAATATTAATGACCTTGGTTATGGATTAGGGTGTCATGAAGGTGGGAGGGTCCTCAAAGTGTTGGTCATATATTGAATATTATTAGCCATGGTTATGGATTAGGGTGTCATGTAGGTGGGAGGGTCCTCAAAGTGTTGGTCATATATTGAATATTAATGGCCATGGTTATGGATTAGGGTGTCATGTAGGTGGGAGGGTCCTCAAAGTGTTGGTCATATATTGAATATTAATGACCATGGTTATGGATTAGGGTGTCATGTAGGTGGGATGGTCCTCAAAGTGTTGGTCATATATTGAATATTAATGGCCATGGTTATGGATTAGGGTGTCATGAAGGTGGGATGGTCCTCAAAGTGTTGGTCATATATTGAATATTAATGGCCATGGTTATGGATTAGGGTGTCATGTAGGTGGGAGGGTCCTCAAAGTGATGGTCATATATTGAATATTATTAGCCATGGTTATGGATTAGGGTGTCATGTAGGTGGGAGGGTCCTCAGAGTGTTGGTCATATATTGAATATTAATGACCATGGTTATGGATTAGGGTGTCATGTAGGTGGGAGGGTCCTCAAAGTGTTGGTCATATATTGAATATTAATGACCATGGTTATGGATTAGGGTGTCATGTAGGTGGGAGGGTCCTCAAAGTGTTGGTCATATATTGAATATTAATAGCCATGGTTATGGATTAGGGTGTCATGTAGGTGGGAGGGTCCTCAAAGTGTTGGTCATATATTGAATATTAATAGCCATGGTTATGGATTAGGGTGTCATGTAGGTGGGAGGGTCCTCAAAGTGTTGGTCATATATTGAATATTAATGACCATGGTTATGGATTAGGGTGTCATGTAGGTGGGAGGGTCCTCAAAGTGTTGGTCATATATTGAATATTAATGGCCATGGTTATGGATTAGGGTGTCATGTAGGTGGGAGGGTCCTCAAAGTGTTGGTCATATATTGAATATTAATGACCATGGTTATGGATTAGGGTGTCATGTAGGTGGGATGGTCCTCAAAGTGTTGGTCATATATTGAATATTAATGGCCATGGTTATGGATTAGGGTGTCATGAAGGTGGGATGGTCCTCAAAGTGTTGGTCATATATTGAATATTAATGGCCATGGTTATGGATTAGGGTGTCATGTAGGTGGGAGGGTCCTTAAAGTGTTGGTCATATATTGAATATTAATGGCCATGGTTATGGATTAGGGTGTCATGTAGGTGGGAGGGTCCTCAAAGTGTTGGTCATATATTGAATATTATTAGCCATGGTTATGGATTAGGGTGTCATGTAGGTGGGAGGGTCCTCAGAGTGTTGGTCATATATTGAATATTAATGGCCATGGTTATGGATTAGGGTGTCATGTAGGTGGGAGGGTCCTCAAAGTGTTGGTCATATATTGAATATTAATGGCCATGGTTATGGATTAGGGTGTCATGTAGGTGGGAGGGTCCTTAAAGTGTTGGTCATATATTGAATATTAATGGCCATGGTTATGGATTAGGGTGTCATGTAGGTGGGAGGGTCCTCAAAGTGTTGGTCATATATTGAATATTATTAGCCATGGTTATGGATTAGGGTGTCATGTAGGTGGGAGGGTCCTCAGAGTGTTGGTCATATATTGAATATTAATAGCCATGGTTATGGATTAGGGTGTCATGTAGGTGGGAGGGTCCTCAAAGTGTTGGTCATATATTGAATATTATTAGCCATGGTTATGGATTAGGGTGTCATGTAGGTGGGAGGGTCCTCAAAGTGTTGGTCATATATTGAATATTAATGGCCATGGTTATGGATTAGGGTGTCATGTAGGTGGGATGGTCCTCAAAGTGTTGGTCATATATTGAATATTAATGGCCATGGTTATGGATTAGGGTGTCATGTAGGTGGGAGGGTCCTCAAAGTGTTGGTCATATATTGAATATTAATGGCCATGGTTATGGATTAGGGTGTCATGTAGGTGGGTTGGTCCTCAAAGTGTTGGTCATATATTGAATATTAATGGCCATGGTTATGGATTAGGGTGTCATGTAGGTGGGAGGGTCCTCAAAGTGTTGGTCATATATTGAATATTAATGGCCATGGTTATGGATTAGGGTGTCATGTAGGTGGGTTGGTCCTCAAAGTGTTGGTCATATATTGAATATTAATGGCCATGGTTATGGATTAGGGTGTCATGTAGGTGTGATGGTCCTCAAAGTGTTGGTCATATATTGAATATTAATGGCCATGGTTATGGATTAGGGTGTCATGTAGGTGGGAGGGTCCTCAAAGTGTTGGTCATATATTGAATATTAATGGCCATGGTTATGGATTAGGGTGTCATGTAGGTGGGAGGGTCCTCAAAGTGTTGGTCATATATTGAATATTAATGGCCATGGTTATGGATTAGGGTGTCATGTAGGTGGCAGGGTCCTCAGAGTGTTGGTCATATATTGAATATTAATGACCTTGGTTATGGATTAGGGTGTCATGTAGGTGGGAGGGTCCTCAAAGTGTTGGTCATATATTGAATATTAATAGCCATGGTTATGGATTAGGGTGTCATGTAGGTGGGAGGGTCCTCAAAGTGTTGGTCATATATTGAATATTAATGACCTTGGTTATGGATTAGGGTGTCATGTAGGTGGGAGGGTCCTCAAAGTGTTGGTCATATATTGAATATTAATGGCCATGGTTATGGATTAGGGTGTCATGTAGGTGGGAGGGTCCTCAAAGTGTTGGTCATATATTGAATATTAATGACCATGGTTATGGATTAGGGTGTCATGTAGGTGGGAGGGTCCTCAAAGTGTTGGTCATATATTGAATATTAATGGCCATGGTTATGGATTAGGGTGTCATGTAGGTGGGAGGGTCCTCAAAGTGTTGGTCATATATTGAATATTAATGACCATGGTTATGGATTAGGGTGTCATGTAGGTGGGATGGTCCTCAAAGTGTTGGTCATATATTGAATATTAATGGCCATGGTTATGGATTAGGGTGTCATGTAGGTGGGAGGGTCCTCAGAGTGTTGGTCATATATTGAATATTAATGACCATGGTTATGGATTAGGGTGTCATGTAGGTGGGAGGGTCCTCAAAGTGTTGGTCATATATTGAATATTAATGACCATGGTTATGGATTAGGGTGTCATGTAGGTGGGATGGTCCTCAAAGTGTTGGTCATATATTGAATATTAATGGCCATGGTTATGGATTAGGGTGTCATGTAGGTGGGAGGGTCCTTAAAGTGTTGGTCATATATTGAATATTAATGGCCATGGTTATGGATTAGGGTGTCATGTAGGTGGGAGGGTCCTCAAAGTGTTGGTCATATATTGAATATTATTAGCCATGGTTATGGATTAGGGTGTCATGTAGGTGGGAGGGTCCTCAGAGTGTTGGTCATATATTGAATATTAATGGCCATGGTTATGGATTAGGGTGTCATGTAGGTGGGAGGGTCCTCAAAGTGTTGGTCATATATTGAATATTAATGGCCATGGTTATGGATTAGGGTGTCATGTAGGTGGGAGGGTCCTCAAAGTGTTGGTCATATATTGAATATTAATGACCATGGTTATGGATTAGGGTGTCATGTAGGTGGGAGGGTCCTCAAAGTGTTGGTCATATATTGAATATTAATGGCCATGGTTATGGATTAGGGTGTCATGTAGGTGGGAGGGTCCTCAAAGTGTTGGTCATATATTGAATATTAATGGCCATAGTTATGGATTAGGGTGTCATGTAGGTGGGATGGTCCTCAAAGTGTTGGTCATATATTGAATATTAATGGCCATGGTTATGGATTAGGGTGTCATGTAGGTGGGAGGGTCCTCAGAGTGTTGGTCATATATTGAATATTAATGACCTTGGTTATGGATTAGGGTGTCATGAAGGTGGGAGGGTCCTCAAAGTGTTGGTCATATATTGAATATTATTAGCCATGGTTATGGATTAGGGTGTCATGTAGGTGGGAGGGTCCTCAAAGTGTTGGTCATATATTGAATATTAATGGCCATGGTTATGGATTAGGGTGTCATGTAGGTGGGAGGGTCCTCAAAGTGTTGGTCATATATTGAATATTAATGACCATGGTTATGGATTAGGGTGTCATGTAGGTGGGATGGTCCTCAAAGTGTTGGTCATATATTGAATATTAATGGCCATGGTTATGGATTAGGGTGTCATGTAGGTGGGATGGTCCTCAGAGTGTTGGTCATATATTGAATATTAATGGCCATGGTTATGGATTAGGGTGTCATGTAGGTGGGATGGTCCTCAAAGTGTTGGTCATATATTGAATATTAATGACCATGGTTATGGATTAGGGTGTCATGTAGGTGGGAGGGTCCTCAGAGTGTTGGTCATATATTGAATATTAATAGCCATGGTTATGGATTAGGGTGTCATGTAGGTGGGAGGGTCCTCAAAGTGTTGGTCATATATTGAATATTAATGGCCATGGTTATGGATTAGGGTGTCATGAAGGTGGGATGGTCCTCAAAGTGTTGGTCATATATTGAATATTAATGGCCATGGTTATGGATTAGGGTGTCATGTAGGTGGGAGGGTCCTTAAAGTGTTGGTCATATATTGAATATTAATGGCCATGGTTATGGATTAGGGTGTCATGTAGGTGGGAGGGTCCTCAAAGTGTTGGTCATATATTGAATATTAATGGCCATGGTTATGGATTAGGGTGTCATGTAGGTGGGATGGTCCTCAAAGTGTTGGTCATATATTGAATATTAATGGCCATGGTTATGGATTAGGGTGTCATGTAGGTGGGAGGGTCCTCAAAGTGTTGGTCATATATTGAATATTAATGGCCATGGTTATGGATTAGGGTGTCATGTAGGTGGGTTGGTCCTCAAAGTGTTGGTCATATATTGAATATTAATGGCCATGGTTATGGATTAGGGTGTCATGTAGGTGGGAGGGTCCTCAAAGTGTTGGTCATATATTGAATATTAATGGCCATGGTTATGGATTAGGGTGTCATGTAGGTGGGTTGGTCCTCAAAGTGTTGGTCATATATTGAATATTAATGACCTTGGTTATGGATTAGGGTGTCATGTAGGTGGGAGGGTCCTCAAAGTGTTGGTCATATATTGAATATTATTAGCCATGGTTATGGATTAGGGTGTCATGTAGGTGGGAGGGTCCTCAAAGTGTTGGTCATATATTGAATATTAATGGTTATGGATTAGGGTGTCATGTAGGTGGGAGGGTCCTCAAAGTGTTGGTCATATATTGAATATTAATGGCCATGGTTATGGATTAGGGTGTCATGTAGGTGGGAGGGTCCTCAAAGTGTTGGTCATATATTGAATATTAATGACCATGGTTATGGATTAGGGTGTCATGTAGGTGGGAGGGTCCTCAAAGTGTTGGTCATATATTGAATATTAATGGCCATGGTTATGGATTAGGGTGTCATGTAGGTGGGAGGGTCCTCAAAGTGTTGGTCATATATTGAATATTAATGGCCATGGTTATGGATTAGGGTGTCATGTAGGTGGGAGGGTCCTCAAAGTGTTGGTCATATATTGAATATTAATGACCATGGTTATGGATTAGGGTGTCATGTAGGTGGGATGGTCCTCAAAGTGTTGGTCATATATTGAATATTAATGGCCATGGTTATGGATTAGGGTGTCATGTAGGTGGGAGGGTCCTCAGAGTGTTGGTCATATATTGAATATTAATAGCCATGGTTATGGATTAGGGTGTCATGTAGGTGGGAGGGTCCTCAAAGTGTTGGTCATATATTGAATATTAATGACCATGGTTATGGATTAGGGTGTCATGTAGGTGGGATGGTCCTCAAAGTGTTGGTCATATATTGAATATTAATAGCCATGGTTATGGATTAGGGTGTCATGTAGGTGGGAGGGTCCTCAAAGTGTTGGTCATATATTGAATATTAATGGCCATGGTTATGGATTAGGGTGTCATGTAGGTGGGAGGGTCCTTAAAGTGTTGGTCATATATTGAATATTAATGGCCATGGTTATGGATTAGGGTGTCATGTAGGTGGGAGGGTCCTCAAAGTGTTGGTCATATATTGAATATTATTAGCCATGGTTATGGATTAGGGTGTCATGTAGGTGGGAGGGTCCTCAGAGTGTTGGTCATATATTGAATATTAATGGCCATGGTTATGGATTAGGGTGTCATGTAGGTGGGAGGGTCCTCAAAGTGTTGGTCATATATTGAATATTAATGGCCATGGTTATGGATTAGGGTGTCATGTAGGTGGGATGGTCCTCAAAGTGTTGGTCATATATTGAATATTAATGGCCATGGTTATGGATTAGGGTGTCATGTAGGTGGCAGGGTCCTCAGAGTGTTGGTCATATATTGAATATTAATGACCTTGGTTATGGATTAGGGTGTCATGAAGGTGGGAGGGTCCTCAAAGTGTTGGTCATATATTGAATATTATTAGCCATGGTTATGGATTAGGGTGTCATGTAGGTGGGAGGGTCCTCAAAGTGTTGGTCATATATTGAATATTAATGGCCATGGTTATGGATTAGGGTGTCATGTAGGTGGGAGGGTCCTCAAAGTGTTGGTCATATATTGAATATTAATGACCATGGTTATGGATTAGGGTGTCATGTAGGTGGGATGGTCCTCAAAGTGTTGGTCATATATTGAATATTAATGGCCATGGTTATGGATTAGGGTGTCATGAAGGTGGGATGGTCCTCAAAGTGTTGGTCATATATTGAATATTAATGGCCATGGTTATGGATTAGGGTGTCATGTAGGTGGGAGGGTCCTTAAAGTGTTGGTCATATATTGAATATTAATGGCCATGGTTATGGATTAGGGTGTCATGTAGGTGGGAGGGTCCTCAAAGTGTTGGTCATATATTGAATATTAATGGCCATGGTTATGGATTAGGGTGTCATGTAGGTGGGATGGTCCTCAAAGTGTTGGTCATATATTGAATATTAATGGCCATGGTTATGGATTAGGGTGTCATGTAGGTGGGAGGGTCCTCAAAGTGTTGGTCATATATTGAATATTAATGGCCATGGTTATGGATTAGGGTGTCATGTAGGTGGGTTGGTCCTCAAAGTGTTGGTCATATATTGAATATTAATGGCCATGGTTATGGATTAGGGTGTCATGTAGGTGGGAGGGTCCTCAAAGTGTTGGTCATATATTGAATATTAATGGCCATGGTTATGGATTAGGGTGTCATGTAGGTGGGTTGGTCCTCAGAGTGTTGGTCATATATTGAATATTAATGGCCATGGTTATGGATTAGGGTGTCATGTAGGTGGGAGGGTCCTCAAAGTGTTGGTCATATATTGAATATTAATGACCTTGGTTATGGATTAGGGTGTCATGTAGGTGGGAGGGTCCTCAAAGTGTTGGTCATATATTGAATATTATTAGCCATGGTTATGGATTAGGGTGTCATGTAGGTGGGAGGGTCCTCAAAGTGTTGGTCATATATTGAATATTAATGGTTATGGATTAGGGTGTCATGTAGGTGGGAGGGTCCTCAAAGTGTTGGTCATATATTGAATATTAATGGCCATGGTTATGGATTAGGGTGTCATGTAGGTGGGAGGGTCCTCAAAGTGTTGGTCATATATTGAATATTAATGGCCATGGTTATGGATTAGGGTGTCATGTAGGTGGGAGGGTCCTCAAAGTGTTGGTCATATATTGAATATTAATGACCATGGTTATGGATTAGGGTGTCATGTAGGTGGGATGGTCCTCAAAGTGTTGGTCATATATTGAATATTAATGGCCATGGTTATGGATTAGGGTGTCATGTAGGTGGGAGGGTCCTCAAAGTGTTGGTCATATATTGAATATTAATGGTTATGGATTAGGGTGTCATGTAGGTGGGATGGTCCTCAAAGTGTTGGTCCTATATTGAATATTAATGGCCATGGTTATGGATTAGGGTGTCATGTAGGTGGGATGGTCCTCAAAGTGTTGGTCATATATTGAATATTAATGGCCATGGTTATGGATTAGGGTGTCATGTAGGTGGGAGGGTCCTCAAAGTGTTGGTCATATATTGAATATTATTTGCCATGGTTATGGATTAGGGTGTCATGTAGGTGGGAGGGTCCTCAGAGTGTTGGTCATATATTGAATATTAATGGCCATGGTTATGGATTAGGGTGTCATGTAGGTGGGAGGGTCCTCAAAGTGTTGGTCATATATTGAATATTAATGGCCATGGTTATGGATTAGGGTGTCATGTAGGTGGGATGGTCCTCAAAGTGTTGGTCATATATTGAATATTAATGGCCATGGTTATGGATTAGGGTGTCATGTAGGTGGGAGGGTCCTCAGAGTGTTGGTCATATATTGAATATTAATGGCCATGGTTATGGATTAGGGTGTCATGTAGGTGGGAGGGTCCTCAGAGTGTTGGTCATATATTGAATATTAATGACCTTGGTTATGGATTAGGGTGTCATGTAGGTGGGAGGGTCCTCAAAGTGTTGGTCATATATTGAATATTATTAGCCATGGTTATGGATTAGGGTGTCATGTAGGTGGGAGGGTCCTCAAAGTGTTGGTCATATATTGAATATTAATGGTTATGGATTAGGGTGTCATGTAGGTGGGAGGGTCCTCAAAGTGTTGGTCATATATTGAATATTAATGGCCATGGTTATGGATTAGGGTGTCATGTAGGTGGGATGGTCCTCAAAGTGTTGGTCATATATTGAATATTAATGGCCATGGTTATGGATTAGGGTGTCATGTAGGTGGGAGGGTCCTCAAAGTGTTGGTCATATATTGAATATTAATGGCCATGGTTATGGATTAGGGTGTCATGTAGGTGGGAGGGTCCTCAAAGTGTTGGTCATATATTGAATATTAATGGCCATGGTTATGGATTAGGGTGTCATGTAGGTGGGAGGGTCCTCAAAGTGTTGGTCATATATTGAATATTAATGGCCATGGTTATGGATTAGGGTGTCATGTAGGTGGGAGGGTCCTCAAAGTGTTGGTCATATATTGAATATTAATGACCATGGTTATGGATTAGGGTGTCATGTAGGTGGGAGGGTCCTCAAAGTGTTGGTCATATATTGAATATTATTGGCCATGGTTATGGATTAGGGTGTCATGTAGGTGGGATGGTCCTCAAAGTGTTGGTCATATATTGAATATTAATGACCATGGTTATGGATTAGGGTGTCATGTAGGTGGGAGGGTCCTCAAAGTGTTGGTCATATATTGAATATTAATAGCCATGGTTATGGATTAGGGTGTCATGTAGGTGGGAGGGTCCTCAAAGTGTTGGTCATATATTGAATATTAATGACCATGGTTATGGATTAGGGTGTCATGTAGGTGGGAGGGTCCTCAAAGTGTTGGTCATATATTGAATATTAATAGCCATGGTTATGGATTAGGGTGTCATGTAGGTGGGAGGGTCCTCAAAGTGTTGGTCATATATTGAATATTAATGACCATGGTTATGGATTAGGATGTCATGTAGGTGGGAGGGTCCTCAAAGCGTTGGTCATATATTGAATATTAACCACTTGCAGACTGGCTCACAGCGATATACGTCGGCAAACTTGCTCTCCTGGGTGAATCGTCATACTCATAAGGCGCTCATTCCCACAGCGATCGGATTCATTACAGAACCGATCAGTCTACAGGTCCAGGCCAATGATTTCTGGCCTGGACCTGCTGATTGGTTCTGACGAATGAAATGCTTCCTCTGCCTGTGTATTGTCAACAGTGATATCATCTCCCCTCATGGAATCATTTTCGGTTACAGAGAGAGGAGATAGGACATCTAAAAGTGAGTTGCACCATCACTACACTAACACCAGAACACGTAGGCACAATTTTCACCCCCGATCAACCCCCCCCCCCCCAGTTAACCCTTTTACTTCCTGTCACAGTGTGCCCAAGTGCAGTTTTCAGATTTTTCACTGATCTCTGTATTGGTGTCACTGGTGATGTCAGTTCCCAGCTGGTGTCATTAGTACAGTGACAGTGCATAGTATTATCACTGATCTCTGTATTGGTGTCACTGGTGATGTCACTTCCCAGCCGGTGTCATTAGTACAGTGACAGTGCATAGTATTATCACTGATCTCTGTATTGGTGTCACTGGTGATGTCAGTTCCCAGCCGGTGTCATTAGTACAGTGACAGTGCATAGTATTATCACTGATCTCTGTATCGGTGTCACTGGTGATGTCAGTTCCCAGCCGGTGTCATTAGTACAGTGACAGTGCATAGTATTATCACTGCTCTCTGTATTGGTGTCACTGGTGATGTCAGTTCCCAGCCGGTGTCATTAGTACAGTGACAGTGCATAGTATTATCACTGATCTCTGTATTGGTGTCACTGGTGATGTCAGTTCCCAGCCGGTGCCATTAGTACAGTGACAGTGCATAGTATTATCACTGATCTCTGTATTGGTGTCACTGGTGATGTCAGTTCCCAGCCGGTGTCATTAGTACAGTGACAGTGCATAGTATTATCACTGATCTCTGTATTGGTGTCACTGGAGATGTCAGTGAGTGTCAGTTCCCCCCAGTGTCAGTTAGTGTGAGATTGTCCGTCACACTCTGGCAGTCCCATTAGAAGTCGCTGATCACCACCATTAGTAGTATAAACAAATAAAATAAATAAAAATTCCAATATATTCCATAGTTTGTAGACATTAGAACTTTCACACAAACCAGTCAATATACACTTATTGGGATTTATTACCAAAGACATGGAGCAGAATAGATTTTGGCCAAAATTTATGAAGAAATTCGGTTTTTATTTTTCTGTTGGGTGTTTTATAGCGGAAAGTAAAAATATTGTTTTTGTTTTTAAATTTTAGTTTTTTATTTGTTTCTATAATAAAAAATAAAAGAACGCAGAGGTGATCAGAAAACACTGTCAGAACCATTGAGGTATCTCGGCATAGAGCCTACATATACAGTCCGAATGTTTATACTGAGATATAAAATATTATTATATTCATGGAAATATGTAAATCTGTGCTTTGGGAGAAATACAATTTTCCTCCAATACAAGAAATCCCAAATTCTTTTCTCTATTTTGAGGACAAGTAACACAAATGAATATTTAAAACATATATATTTATTAACTAAAGATATAAAATCAGGTACAATTGGTGATAAAACAAATAACTGATATACTTCTACAATCAGAGATACATGATGGTTAAATGTTCGGATAATATTTACATTATATGACGAGGTATATTCCCGTGATTTCCACGGACTCGAGGTAAACAGCTTTTGTCTACATTATGTTATCTCTTCTCAATACCAAACAGATCTCTTGCTTAATGCTCCTGATATATGTGTACAGAACAAATGTCATATTGTACACAAGCCCGGCAAAACGGACAAGCTTATTTTATATTTAGAGAGACTTTATTTTCACAGACATCACCCTAAAACCATCGTACAACTGTTGGCATTTAGCTTTTTAACCACTTGACCACCGCGCCTATTCTGGCACTTCTCTCCTTCATGTAAAAATCACCATTTTTTTTGCTATACAATTAAATCAGAACCCTGAAACATTATATATATTTTTTTAGCAGACACCCTAGGGAATAAAATGCAACTTTTTTTCTCGCATGACATTTGCGCAATCATTTTTCAAACACATTTTATTGGGGGAAAAAAACGGTTTCATGAATGAAAAAATAACAACACAGTAAAGTTAGCCCAATTGTTTAGTATAATTTGAAAGATGATGTTACGCCCAGTAAATAGATACCTAACATGTCGCGCTTTAAAATTGCGCAGACTCATGGAATGGCGCCAAACGTAACCACTTGGGATTCGCGCTATAGACGAAAGACGTCCACAGCGCGGCTCTCAAGTGCCGAGTGGACATCTTTGGACGTCCTGTTGTTTACATTCCGCTGTGCGCCGCTGGGTGGCACGCAGCAGGGAAACACTTTGCCCGCAGCATCGCTGGGATGCCGATGCGTGTGCGAAGTCCGCCAGGTACTCGCGATCGGCGGTGACAGCAGGGACGTGGATCTCTGTGTGTAATGATGGGGTGTAAACACAGAGCTCCATGTCCTGTCAGGGAGAGAGGAGACTGATCTGTGTCCCTTTACATAGGGACACAGCATCGGTCACCTCCCCCAGTCACCCCCCTCCCCCACACAGTTAGAACACTATACAGGAAACATATTTAACCCCTTCCTCACCCCCTAGTGTTAACCCCTTCAATGCCAGTCACATTTATACAGTAATTAGTGCATATTTATAGCACTGATCGCAGTATAAATGTGAATGGCGCCAAAAATGTGTCCGATGTGTCCGCCATAATGTCACCGTCCCAATAATGTAAATCCCAATAATGTAAAGTAATGGCGGAAGATCGCCGCCATTACTAGTAAAAAAAAAAATAATAAAAAAAAAAAATTCTGTCCCCTATTTTGTAGGCGCTATAACTTTTGCGCAAACCAGTTGCTTATTGCGATTTTTTTTTTTTACCAAAAATATGTAGAATGCTTATCGGCCTAAATTGAGAAAAAAAAATGTTTTTTTTTTTTTTTAATTGGGCTATTTATTATAGCAACAAGTAAAAAATATTGTATTTTTTTTTCAAAATTGTCGCTTTTTTTGTTTATAGCGCAAAAAATAAAAACCGCAGAGGTGATAAAATACCACCAAAAGAAAGCTCTATTTGTGGGGAAAAAGGACGTCAATTTTGTTTGGGAGCCACGTCGTACACCGCGCAATTGTCAGTTAAAGCGACGCAGTGCCGGAAGCTGAAATTTCACCTGGGCCGGAGGGGGTTTATGTGCTCAGTAAGCAAGTGGTTAAAAAAAAATGGGATATTATAACAAAAAATGAAAAAATATTAAAAAGTGTTATAAAAATATAAAAGTGTTTTTTTCAAAATGTTCTGTCTTTTTTTGTTAATAGCGCAAAAAATACAAATCGCAGAGATATCAAATACCACCAAAAGAAAGCTCTATTTGTGGGGAAAAAAATGATAAAAATATAATTTGAGTACAGTGTTGTATGACGCGCAATTGTCATTCAAAATGCGTCAGCGCTGAAAGCTGAAAATTGGTCTGGGCACAAAGGGGGTTTAAGTGCCCAGTAATGAAGTGGTTAAAAATCTCCATAGGGGACGCTTTAACATTTTTTACAGGTTATTATTTTCGAGTTACAGTGGAGGTCTAGTGCTAGAATTGTTGCACACGCTCCAACGCACGCGAAGATACCTCACATGTGGGGTTTGAACGGCGTTTACATATGTGGGCGGGACTTGCATGCTTGTTCGCATCTGCGCGCGAGCTACCGGGGACAGGGGCGTTTAAAAAAAAAATATATATTTATTTTACTTCATTTTTTATTTTTACACTTTTTTTATCACTTCTATTCCTATTACAAGGAATGTAAACATCTCTTGTAATAGGAATCAGTGTGACAGGTCCTTTTTATGAAGAGATGTGGGGTCAATAAGACCTCCCCCTCCCCCCACATCTCTCCTCCAGGCTTATAAGCATGAGATCGTGAAAAAAATTCACTGATCTCAAGCCGACAGCCGCGTTTGTGGCTTTGTTTACTTCCGGGTACCGGCGTGATGTCATGTCGCACCCGGGCCTCCGACGGTCATAGAGATGACTGGTGACCATCTGGCCGATTCGCTCTCCGGGCCCTTGATGGCATGGGAGAGCCCAGAGAAGCACCGGATGGCGTCGGGGGGGGATGTCCCCTCCCGCTGCCTATAAGAACAATCAAGCGGCGGAACTGCCACTTTCATCATTCTTATCGTGCAGAGATTCGATGGCTGAAGACGATGATATCTGAATGATGCCTGTAGCTGCCCCCATCATTCAGATATCACCGCACAAAGTCCAGGACGTCCTCGGTTGTCAAGTGGTTAAAGACAAACATAATTTGTGTATGTCTCCTAATATTTGGAATATAATTATTTCATACTGCAGTTAAAAATAATATAACCCAAATTGCTTAGCCAGATACATTTAATGGTTTTAGTCATGTGTATGCGAAAAACCTTCATTACCAAAAGGTAAATAAACAAAATGATACCTTACCAGTATTTAAGAGTTCTTTCTGTTTGAGAAGTAAGGTTCTCCATGAGGGACCTTTTTCAACCCCCTACATCTTTGTGTTCAATCTCTCCCTTCCAGCTTCCTTCAGAGATCCTCTCAGAGAGAGAGAGTTCTCCAGACATCTTCTCAGAGTCAGCTTCCTAAGAGATCCCCCAAAGATTCCTACAAAGATCAGAGATCCCCTTGTGCTCTCTGCAACACCTTTTTAACACACCCAAGCAGTGGGTGTGTATCTCACTTTACTACGTCACTGACGATGTCATATGATGCTATGTTAGGTAGGATGTCATAGCAACCAACTATGCGGCCATTTTAAAGTAATGCCACTTTTAACCTGTAGGGGCAGTGGTGTATAAGGAATCATTTCTAATTTTGGGGTCGTCCAGGGTTAATCATAATTTGTGACCCCCTTTGACCTCTGGCTTGGTAGAACACCATTACTTGTTAAACAATGTCAAATAAATGACAACAAACCCAGACACATCGGCAACTTCTCAATTTATGATTGAGATAAGGTTTATGATCAGACTTGTGCTTACAACCTCCCCCCTGCACAGCCATTCACTGGGAAGACCGGTGTGTGGCTGTTTCTCCTATCCCAACTCTTATGCATCTGAGAACAGAGGGAATGTGATCACTTATAAAAAAGGGAAGAAGAATACTTCTAATATATTTTATATCTATACACAAATGTTTTGCCTTTCATTTCTATTATAAACTGAATGGGTTGTATTAGAAGGTGAGGCTTCCATACACGTTCCCTTCTATCCCCCAATATCTGCTGTACTGATAAGTGTATGAGTATGATCTCAGGTATTAGTATGAAATCATGTCTGACAGAGCAAACTGAGGGCTCTACTTATAGGAAATTCATTCAACTATTTTTATTTTATACCGACCTCTAAGTGTTTGTGAAATCTTCCACCCCAAAATGTACTCAGCCAATGCGAGGTAATGACTCCATTTTTATTTTTCTCCTGCTATCAATGGCCAACACGGTACAACACTTCATCCATGTCTTTGGTGATCTCTGATCTCCTTATGAACTGTTTCTTACATGATGAAGATCAGCCATGGAGTATATCTGAGGTGTATATCAGGGTATGCTTCTTCCCCACATGTCCAGCAACATTCATATACAAGACATTTCCCGCACTCACGAATACACCTCAAGGGTTGTGTGGGGTCCCTGGTGTACAGGAAGACAGGACTTCAGTGAGGAGCAATTCCCTCACTCAGGACAGGAATACGGCTTCTCCCCGTGTGAGATCTCTGGTGTGTGTAAAGATTGGACTTATCTGAAAAACATTTCCCACACTCAGGACACGAATACGGCTTCTCTCCCGTGTGAGATCTCTGATGTGTGGAAAGATTGGACTTCTGTGAAAAACATTTCCCGCACTCAGGACAGGAATACGGTTTCTCCCCTGTGTGAGATCTCTGATGTTTGGAAAGATCGGACCTATCTGAAAAACATTTCCCACACTCAGGACAGGAATACAGCTTCTCCCCCGTGTGAGATCTCTGATGTGTGGAAAGATTGGACTTCTTTGAAAAACATTTCCCACACTCAGGACAGGAATACGGCATCTCCCCCGTGTGAGATCTCTGATGTGTGGAAAGATTGGACTTCTCTGAAAAACATTTCCCGCACTCAGAACAGGAATACGGCTTCTCCCCAGTGTGAGATCTCTGATGTGTGGAAAGATTGGACTTCTCTGAAAAACATTTCCCACACTCAGGACAGGAATACGGCATCTCCCCTGTGTGAGATCTCTGATGTCTGGAAAGATTGGACTTCTTTGAAAAACATTTCCCACACTCAGGACAGGAATACGGCATCTCCCCCGTGTGAGATCTCTGATGTCTGGAAAGATCGGACTTCTCGGAAAAACATTTCCCGCACTCAGGACAGGAATACGGCTTCTCCCCCGTGTGAGATCTCTGATGTGTGTAAAGATTGGCCTTCAATGAAAAACATTTCCCACACTCTGGACAGGAATACGGCTTCTCCCCCGTGTGAGATCTCTGATGTGTGTAAAGATTGGACTTCTCTGAAAAACATTTCCCACACTCAGGACAGGAATACGGCTTCTCTCCCGTGTGAGATCTCTGATGTTTGTTAAGATCGGACTTTGTTGAACAACATTTCCCGCACTCAGGACAGGAAAACGGCTTCTCCCCCGTGTGAGATCTCTGATGTTTGTTAAGATCGGACTTTGTTGAACAACATTTCCCACACTCAGGACAGGAATACGGCTTCTCCCCCGTGTGAGATCTCTGATGTGTGGAAAGATTGGAATTATCTGAAAAACATTTCCCGCACTCAGGACAGGAATACGGCTTCTCCCCCGTGTGAGATCTCTGATGTATGGAAAGATGGGACTTATATAAAAAACATTTCCCACACTCAGTACAGGTAAGTCTCTTATTTGTTGGAAGGACGGCACCATCCCGCACAGTCTGAGTTTCCTCAGGATAAGAGGAATACGATGGTCCGGCACCGTCCCGCACAGTCTGAGGTTCCTCAGAATAAGAGGAATACGATGGTCTGGCACCATCCCTCACAGTCTGAGGTTCCTCAGGATAAGAGGAATACGATGGTCCGGCACCGTCCCGCACAGTCTG
Organism: Rana temporaria; assembly: GCF_905171775.1. Classification (NCBI taxonomy): domain Eukaryota; kingdom Metazoa; phylum Chordata; class Amphibia; order Anura; family Ranidae; genus Rana; species Rana temporaria. Next base: position 1,043,772 of record NC_053492.1, on the reverse strand, counting down.
AGGTTCCTCAGGATAAGAGGAATACGATGGTCCATCTACACTGTGTGGTGCCGGATGGACATTTGAGGTAGTCGGGTTTTCTCCTGGACTATACTGTGTGATGTCCTCATCTTCTACTTTACAGTCTGGAGACAAAGTGAGACAATCCTCTGAGGTTTTCCTCATCTCCCGTCCATCTACTAAAATAGAAATACAAAGATTATTACTAGACATGAGCTGATTGGTTCCCCTAAACCAGGACTCCGCCCACATCAGGCAGCTTTGTCTCTGAGGATCTTACAATTCCCCCCTCAAGGTAACTAGTAAATGGGTCCTCTGATCTCCTACCAGATCATTTCTTTATTCATGGACCTTAGTCAGAGAGTGAGGAAACAACGAGAACTGTCTTTTATAGGAGTGACAGTGATGAGGGGATTATAGGACGAGTGTCCCCTCCCCCTCTATTACACATTATCATCTTCCCAACACAAGAAGTCCCGCACTTCCTTATTAAGTCCATGATGGGAAAACGTATTGACTCGAGTATAAGCCCAGGGTGTCCATCTGCATGCCTCACTTCGCCTCACTGTGCCCATGTCCATGCCTCACTGTGCCCATGGGCATGCCTCACTGTGCCCATGACTAGACTTACATTTAACATGAGAGTATATAGAAGGGGTGCCCGAACTTGGTGCTTCCCGGCCGTAGGTCCCCCGGACAACAAACTTTGCACACTTGTAGAAGAAGAGTGGGGCTATATGTGTGCCAAGTTTGGGGTCCAGGGGACCTACAGCTGGCCGGTACCGGGTCCCCAAAGCCTGGGAGATCAGGCGCTAAAAGGTGACTCGAGTAGGGGGGCAATTTGAGCACCAAAAAATGTGCAGAAAACCTCGGCTTATACTCGAGTATATACGGTATTTTTGTTTTATTTCTAAAGACGTTCCATATCACAAGGGCTAAATGTGTGTCTGTAGTGCGTGTTCAATCCTTCATACCAGAAATAAGAAGATCTGATTGGATTTTTACTCCAGGAGTATATCATGGGTTTGGCAATTCTAGAGAAAGGTGTAAATAATGATTGTGAACGGAGCGAGGGAGCGGCGAGGAGACAGGACACTGTGCATGTCTAGCGATGTGTGTGACAGATATTTCTATGGAATAAAGTCAGAGATCTTATAGATCTATACTATGTGGAGAGTTCTTCTTGTCTTGGGTCTGAGAATATACAGACCTATCCCTCCACCCGGCACTGCCAGCAAACATCACAACTAGTAACCCCGGGAGAATTCCTCTGTCAGAGATCTCGCTAGATCCGGGGATGGGGCAGAAGACCTAAGACACATACCCCAGATGACTAAGACAAGCAACACCTATGGGGGGAAAAATGAACATTTTACTAGCAGCTGAACCCCAGAATGTCCATAAATCCATCCTAGATACATGAACTGTGTCTGCAGCACAGAGAAGGAAGATTATCCCAGAGAAATACAGGAATACGGGGAACACAGCTCAGGAAAGTGACCAGGGGATTACAGGCTGATATCACCCAGTCCCCGCCTTACTCTGGACCAATCAGTGAGCAGTATGGGTGGAGGAATGGATTTAGTGTTAATGACCCACCTGTGCTGATCTCTGTAGGAGTGTCCTCCTCTATAAATGTCCCCGTTATTCCATCCTCCTCCATAGACTGCTGATCATCCCTCACATACGTCTCTTCTTCTTCTGATTTCACCTCAAATTCTATATCGATTGGATCTCCACTCTAAACCAAGAGAATGAGAGAGAATATCATCTGTAAGATATAATCTTTATTATTGTGACATCACATCTATAAAATCCACACATCTCCCCACAAGTCCATGTCTAGATGTTCCGTCCCACCAACCTTTAAATAAGGAGGGATGGTGTGACCTTCCTGTGTGGAATCCCGGGAATACAGAGGACGGGGACATCTCTCTGGGGGGTCTCTGTAGCTGGATGACTCCACCATGGTGTCCTGGTACTGATCTTTGTGTTCTTCCTTTATCACCCCATCCTCATCATCCTCCTCTTTTATCTCTTCTTTAATATTGACCAGTGTGGAATCCTGAGGACGGGGACATCTCTCTGGTGGGTTCCCATTACTGGATCCATCTGTAGGAAACACACACACTGACTGAATCCATTGTTTCTATGTGTTTATCAGATGATGGGGGATCTAGGTGGAGCCTCCGTACTGCTCTCTCCTTTACAATAAAGTCTCCTCTTACCCGGTGATGTGAGGGGCGGCTGATTGTCCATCATGACGTCCTTCCCGGCACCGCTCATGTCTCCTGTCAGCAGTTTGATGATCTCTCTGGTGACTTCTAGAATCTTCTTTGTATTTCTCTATTCTATCAGGGAGGGGGTGGAGGCAATGTGATTATCATATGATCTCCAGACTTCACAGGAGGAAAACTCTAGATTTGAACACATATAGTAAAATCAAATGACATTCCCAGAATCCTCCTCACCTCACCAATCAGGTCTTCTTTTTTATCAAAACTCCACTGGGATATAATTTACCCAGACAGGGCCCCCCACTCTGTAGGTTAAAAGCTTATTGCAAGGATTTCTGGGACCAACAATCTTGCTTTTGCTTGTGAGAGGGACATTGGGAGGAGGAGCTGTGAGGTCAGTGTGATGTCATAGAATTCTCTGACTCTAGATGGAAGAACATTAGAAGGAGGAGCTGTGAGGTCAGTGTGATGTCATAGGATTCTCTGATTCAGGATGGAGGGACATTGGGAGGAGGGACTGTGAGGCCAGTGTGATGTCATAGGATTCTCTGATTCTGGATGGAGGGACATTGGGAGGAGGAGCTGTGAGGTCAGTGTGATGTCATAGGATTCTCTGACTCTGGATGGAGGGACATTGGGAGGAGGAGCTGTGAGGTCAGTGTGATGTCATAGGATTCTCTGATTCTGGATGGAGGGACATTGGGAGGAGGAGCTGTGAGGTCAGTGTGATGTCATAGGATTCTCTGACTCTGGTTGGAGGGACATTGGGAGGAGGAGCTGTGAGGCCAGTGTGATGTCATAGGATTCTCTGACTCTGGTTGGAGGGACATTGGAATGAGGAGCTGTGAGGCCAGTGTGATGTCATAGGATTCTCTGATTCTGGATGGAGGGACATTGGGAGGAGGAGCTGTGAGGTCAGTGTGATGTCATAGGATTCTCTGACTCTGGTTGGAGGGACATTGGGAGGAGGAGCTGTGAGGTCAGTCTGATGTCACAGGATTCTCTGACTCTGGTTGGAGGGACATTGGGAGGAGGGACTGTGAGGCCAGTGTGATGTCATAGGATTCTCTGACTCTGGTTGGAGGGACATTGGGAGGAGGAGCTGTGAGGTCAGTGTGATGTCATAGGATTCTCTGACTCTGGATGGAGGGACATTGGGAGGAGGGGCTGTAAGGCCAGTGTGATGTCATAGGATTCTCTGACTCTGGATGGAAGGACATTGGGAGGAGGAGCTGTGAGGTCAGTGTGATGTCATAGGATTCTCTGACTCTGGATGGAAGGACATTGGGAGGAGGAGCTGTGAGGCCAGTGTGATGTCATAGGATTCTCTGGTTGGAGGGACATTGGGAGGAGGGGCTGTGAGGCCAGTGTGATGTCATAGGATTCTCTGACTCTGGTTGGAGGGACATTGAGAGGAGGAGCTGTGAGGTCAGTGTGATGTCATAGGATTCTCTGACTCTGGATGGAGGGACATTGGGAGGAGGGGCTGTGAGGCCAGTGTGATGTCATAGGATTCTCTGACTCTGGATGGAAGGACATTGGGAGGAGGAGCTGTGAGGCCAGTGTGATGTCATAGGATTCTCTGGTTGGAGGGACATTGGGAGGAGGGGCTGTGAGGCCAGTGTGATGTCATAGGATTCTCTGACTCTGGTTGGAGGGACATTGAGAGGAGGAGCTGTGAGGTCAGTGTGATGTCATAGGATTCTCTGACTCTGGATGGAGGGACATTGGGAGGAGGGGCTGTGAGGCCAGTGTGATGTCATAGGATTCTCTGGTTGGAGGGACATTGAGAGGAGGAGCTGTGAGGGGCGCTCTGTGAGGTATCTGTACACAGAGTAATTTCTCCCGGGTGCGTCACACTTCTCCTAAATAATAGATGAACGTTGTCTTTAGGCTTTGCCAGGACACATCATATTCCTGTGATCTCCGTCTACTCCGGAGACTTCACTGATCACATTTTAGGATGAAGATCTGAGACTGGGATCATTATGGAGATATTCACTATTAATTATATTTTTCCCTCTTTCTTCCTACTTGTATCTTATAAAATAAAGACATACACATTCCAATCCCCCCTACATACCCCCCCCCCCCATCTCTAATAAACGTCATATAACTGTTAGTATAGACTGAGGAGGTGAGAAGGTGATTGGTGGGAAAGGTGACACATCTCCAAGTGGGGAAGTGTTCCGATCACAAGTGGGGAAGTGTTCCGATCCTGAAGGGGTTAATCTAGGTCTCCACACTATGGCCCGGATTCACAAAGCACTTACGCCGATGTATCTTGAGCTACGCCGCATAAGTGTAAATATGCGACGTCGTATCTATGCGCCGTACACATAGAACCAAGATACGCCAAAAAAACTGACTTCATCCGACGGACGTAACTTGCCTACGCCGGCGTAGAGTGGGCGCATATTTACGCTGGATGCATTTGGAACTCCCATTGATATTCGATGCAAATGAGGGAGATACGCCGATTCACAAACGTACTTGCACCCGGCGCATGTTTTAAGCGATTTGCGTAAGGGTTACGTCCGGCGTAAAGTTATTCCCCATATAGGAGGCGCAACTCATGCAAAGGTATGGACCATGGAACGAACGCGGTCAAAATGTACGTTGTTTACGTAGTACGTGAATAGGGCTGGGCATAGGTTACGTTCACGTCGTAGGCAGTGATTCGACGTATCTTAGGCAGTTATTTTGACGTGACTGTGAGCATGCGCACTGGGATGCATCCAAGATACGACGCATGCGCCGTTCATTTTTAGTACTTGTTTGAAGCTCAGGCCATCATTTCCATGGGGTCACGCTTCATTTAAATGTATCACGCCCACTTCCAGCTACTTTGGCTTACGCCGACGACTATACGCTACGCCGGCGCAACGTTGGGAGCATTTGCTATGTGAATTCCATGCTTGCCTCTCAACGTTGCGCCGGCATAGCGTAAAGAAGATACGCTATGCCCGCATAAAGATGTGCCCAGGTATGTGAATCAGAGGTGTATTTAGGTTTTTAGCTGCCCTAGGCCTGACTAAACTCGTGCGCCTCCTAATTTAAATATGACCCACCCCTTCCTGTTACGGCCACACCCTGTGTTGTTTAAGACCCGCCCTGAAATTTTCGAGTGAGGACACTAGTTCTGAGGGCCTGGGGGGGGGGGGGGGGGCAATGGATTCCCTTAAATTACTTAGATTTCCTCTTACTTCCTGGTTGCCTATAGAGCAGGAAGTGAAGGGAAATCTTTGCGATGGGACAGGGATGGTAAAAAAGAAACTGACAGGGGCTATAACCCTCCCTTACTCTACCCAAGATGAAAAGAAAAAGTGTAGCCTATAGTTCTACTTTAAGTAGATGGTGCAGCAGAAACATATAGCACAGTGAGGAAGGTTTGTGGTCCAGGATGATAAAACAGTCAAAATTGGAAGCGCCCACCCCCCCCCCCCCCACACAGTTGCGGAATGCCGCCCGCCCGCATACCAGAAGCAGCGCGGCTGCTTTTTGGGGCGCTAGACTAATTTTCCTAACAGTGTAGCGCAAGCCGGCGGGGACTCTTTTTGTGCTGCCCCCCTGCAAAGTGCTGGCCTAGGCCAGGATACAGCTCTGATGTGAATCCGGGCCTATATATGTGTGTATCATCATCTGCTGGAGATAAAAGACGTCACAGTGACTATGGAGGAAGAGGACGGACATGACGGGGTTACTGGGTGTAAATAGAAGAAAAGATCTTATTACCTCCTCTGCTGCCTCTTCCAACGACGTCTTCTCTCTACTTCTTCCCGACTCACCTCTCACCCGGAACTTCCTGTCTGTACCTGACATCACTTCCTGTCTTCCATAGAGACTTCCTGTCTGCCATCTTGTGGATCTCAGAGGAACTGCAGAAACATCTCGTAGTGTGAACACGGCCTTGTGCTGTGTGTGTATGTACTGTATATCCTTTTAGATGGGTCATCTAGGGTAAGGTGACCAGATTCTTAAAATGAAATCCGGGAACATATTTTTTTTTTTTACTAGTAATGGTGGCAATCAGCGACTCTCTGCCCGTCGCCGTCCGCCTCACAGCTTGTCAAGTCTCACTCTCCGTGCCCCGGCTACTACTAGGTGGGGAGCGGAGGAAGATCATTCCGCCAGGGAAGGCAAGGAGATAAGCAGGTGGCTGGCCAGGACTTGAGCCAAGGCAGAAGAACATAAAAGCGGAGCTGAATGGGCATGCGCCCGAAACTGAAGAAATATTCCCTCTGCTCCGACCAGCACATGATCATCAGAAAGGGGCACAGATAGGGTTGCCACGTTGCCACTTCATCCCTTTAAAACCGAACACATATTAATTACACAGGTTCTGTGGCTAATTAAGGTGGTAATTAGACTCATTTGGTGCCTTACCTGCATTAAATTAGCCTCAGAACCTGTGTAATTCATATGTGTTTGGTTTTAAAGGGATGAGGTGGCAACCCTAGGCACAGATAATGGAAAAAAATACACCCCCCCCCCAAGCTAGTAGGAGCGGCGAAGTGGAGGTGTGTAATTCATTTTTTTTTTATTCTGCACTGAATGGCCCAGATTCAAGAAGCACTTGCGCCCGCGCAACCATAGGTTACGCAGTGCAAGTGCTTACTTGCTCCGGTGTAACGAGTGCTCCTGATTCAGGAACCTCGTTACACCGACTTCAGGCTAAAATCTGCGCGGCATAAGGCTCTTATGCCTCGCAGATTTTAGGCTGCATTCTTGCGGGGGCCGCTAGGGGGCGCTCCCATTGTGTATCAGCGTGTAGTATGCGGTGGCAACCGCATACTACATGAGGTGGCAACCCTATCTGTGCCCCTTTCTGATGATCATGTGCTGGTCGGAGCAGAGGGAATATTTCTTCAGTTTCGGGCGCAAAATCGTTGCCCTGCTCCCCCGCAAATATCGCGCAATTCTACTTGAATCTGGGCCAATGTCTTTAAAATTGCCTCAGCCCCTGTTCAAATTCAATCCGGGGACAAAACCGGGCACAGGCTTGGTCCGGGGACAGTGTCCTCAATCCGGGGACTGTCCCCTAAAACCGGGGATGTCTGGTCACCCTAATCTAGGGTTGCCACCTTTTCATCAAGCCAAACCCGAACACTTTAGCGTTACACTGCAATTTTTTTGTAGTATAAACATACATACATATACATATATTTTGTGATGAAATAAAACATTTAAACACTATTTATTATAAAGGGGGGGGGGCGGGGGAGGTCTATGCTGCTGATATAAAGGGGGGCCCCTGGGGAGGTCTATGCTGCTGATATAAAGGGGGGCCCTGGGGAGGTCTATGCATGCTGCTGATATAAAGGGGGCCCTGGGGAGGTCTATGCATATGCTGATATAAAGGGGGGCCTCAGGGGAGGTCTATGCATGCTGCTGATATAAAGGGGGGCCTCAGGGGAGGTCTATGCATGCTGCTGATATAAAGGGGGCCCTGGGGAGGTCTATGCATGCTGCTGATATAAAGGGGGGCCTCAGGGGAGGTCTATGCATGCTGCTGATATAAAGGGGGCCCTGGGGAGGTCTATGCATATGCTGATATAAAGGGGGGCCTCAGGGGAGGTCTATGCATGCTGCTGATATAAAGGGGGGCCTCAGGGGAGGTCTATGCATGCTGCTGATATAAAGGGGGCCCTGGGGAGGTCTATGCATATGCTGATATAAAGGGGGGCCTCAGGGGAGGTCTATGCATATGCTGATATAAAGGGGGCCCTGGGGAGGTCTATGCTGCTGATATAAAGGTAGGCCCTGGGGAGGTCTATGCAAGCTGCTGATATAAAGGGGGCCCTGGGGAGGTCTATGCATGCTGCTGATATAAAGGTAGGCCCTGGGGAGGTCTATGCGTGCTGCTGATATAAAGGGGGGCCTCAGGGGAGGTCTATGCATGCTGCTGATATAAAGGGGGGCCTCAGGGGAGGTCTATGCATGCTGCTGATATAAAGGGGGGCCTCAGGGGAGGTCTATGCATGCTGCTGATATAAAGGGGGCCCTGGGGAGGTCTATGCATGCTGCTGATATAAAGGGGGGCCTCAGGGGAGGTCTATGCATGCTGCTGATATAAAGGGGGGCCTCAGGGGAGGTCTATGCATGCTGCTGATATAAAGGGGGGCCTCAGGGGAGGTCTATGCATGCTGCTGATATAAAGGGGGGCCTCAGGGGAGGTCTATGCATGCTGCTGATATAAAGGGGGGCCTCAGGGGAGGTCTATGCATGCTGCTGATATAAAGGGGGGCCTCAGGGGAGGTCTATGCATGCTGCTGATATAAAGGGGGGCCCTTGGGGTGGTCTGTGCATGCTGCTGATATAAAGGGGGGGCCTGGGGGAGGTCTATGCTGCTGATATAAAGGGGGGCCCTGGGGGAGGTATAGACCTCCCCCAGGGCGGCGGGCCCCCCCTTTATATCAGCAGCATGCACAGACCACCCCCAGGGCCCCCCTTTATATCAGCAGCATGCACAGACCACCCCCAGGGCCCCCCTTTATATCAGCAGCATGCACAGACCACCCCCAGGGCCCCCCTTTATATCAGCAGCACGCATGTATAACAGGGGGGGCCTGGGGGCTAACAGAGAGCACTGTCTGCTAAGCACACTAATGCCCCGTACACACGATGAGAAAATCATACGAAAAATGCCGCATTCGGAAAGATTGTTCGATAATCTAATCATTAGTACACGTCTGTCGTATGCGATTTAGGCTGGTCGTACGCAATTTGTAGAAGGAACAAGATTGAAAATTTTCCTCGGATGTGAACACAACGAACGATAAACGTATAAATGGTATACGGTAGTCGGGAGTAGAAGTGCGCATGATCGGGAAACGACCCGGAAACACATAAAGTAAACAAACAATTGCTGGTCTATTGTTCATGGAAAGAGAGACATGTTGTGAAGACAGTGTTGCACACTGTGCAGGAGATTGTGGGCATTATTTATAGGTGTAGTAGGTGATGTGTACTCCTGATGTTGTTTATCACATAACATAGTGCGTTTTGTTTTCTGCAGTACAGGTATGACATGAACATTGTGCAAGCATAAACTTAATGTAGTACACAAAAGAACATTTTCAATCCAATTATTATTTTTCAATTGTCACTCTTGTTCCTCCAAACATAAATACTCCCCTGTCTACATCTAATATAATGTGACACTTTGACAGATGGTGACTGACAGGCGGCTGCCACTGATAGGCACTAATAGATGGTCCTGATAGGTGGCACTCATGGGCACTGATAGATGGCACTCTTGGGCACTGTGAGGTGGCTGGCACTGAAATGCCGAAAACAATTAAACGAGGAAAGGATTAGACATGCAGCGACGCCCATTATGGTACACCCTGCACTTGGCTGCAGTAAGTCGTCAGTAGACATCTTGTTATACCCAGCCCAAAGAATATGGGCTGTGTGTGAAAAGATGTCCGCTGTTTGCTTGCTGCAGCCGAGTTCAGGGTATACCAAGATGGGCGTAGGAATGTTCAGCCGCTGACTTTGACCGCATTTGACAGTACCAATCGTGATGCCTCATACACCTTATACACCCCTGACATTTTACCCTGTTCCACTGCAGGTGAGGACTCGCTCTTTGTCCGCCTACTCCGCACAATGACTCCACCCTTCCCCTCTGTCCACCGACTCCGCCCATCCTCTCTGCCCACTGACTCCACTCACCCACTCCTCTTATACACTGACCGCTGACCAGGTATCGGATAAAGCACCGTGAGCATAGTGTGAGTACAAGTACTTGCGCAAAAGCTATATATGGGTCCCGATACCGATACTATTATCGGTATTGTGACAACCCTAGTCCTAATGATCAAATTATGCAAACATTACTAATACAAAATTTTAATTGTATATCATTAACCCCTTAACGCCCGCCCCACGACTATAGATGTCCGCAAAATGGCACGGACAGGCAGAAGGACGTATATATACGTCCCTCCCTAGATGCGGGTGCGGGGTCGTTTATCTATTAGTTTATATCCGCTCCGTCGCGATCATTCCCCGGAGCTGAAGAACGGGGAGAGCCGTATGTAAACATGGCTTCCCCGTGCTTCACTATGGCGCTGCATCGATCGAGTGATCCCTTTTATAGGGAGACTCGATCGATGACGTCAGTCCTACAGCCACACCCCCCTTACAGTTGTAAACACACACTAGGTGAACCCTAACCCCTACAGCGCCCCCTGTGGTTAACTCCCAAACTGCAACTGTCATTTTCACAATAAACAATGCAATTTAAAGCGGGAGTTCACCCATTTAAAAAAAAAAAATAAATCTCCCCTTAGCTTCCTGCTCGTTCGGTCTAGGGGAATCGGCTATTTATATTAAAATAGGTGCAGTACTTACCCGTTTTCGAGCTGTATCTTCTTCCGTCGCTTCCGGGTATGGGTCTTCGGGAGCGGGCGTTCCTTCTTGATTGACATTCTTCCGAGAGGCTTCCGACGGTCGCATCCATCGCGTCACTCGTAGCCAAAAGAAGCCGAACGTCGGTGCGGCTCTATACTGCGCCTGCGCACCGACGTTCGGCTTCTTTCGGAAAATCGTGACGCGATGGATGCGACCGTCGGAAGCCTCTCGGAAACCTGTCAATCAAGAAGGAACGCCCATTCCCGAAGCCCATACCCGGAAGCGACGGAGAGGATGCGTCTCGTAAACGGGTAAGTACTGCACATATTTTAAAATAAATTGCCGATTCCCCTAGTAATAACGAGCAGGAAGCGAAGGGGGAAAAGTGCCCTCTAAGGGTGAACCCCCGCTTTAAATGCATTTTTTGCTGTGAAAATGACAATGGTCCCAAAAATGTATCAAAATTGTCCGAAGTGTCCGCCATAATGTCGCAGTCACGAAAAAAATCGCTGATCGCCGCCAATAGTAGGAAAAAAATAATTAATAAAAATGCAATAAAACTATCCCCTATTTTGTAAGCGCCATAAATTTTCCGCAAACCAATCGATAAACGCTTATTGCGATTTTTTTTACCAAAAATAGGTAGAAGAATACGTATCGGCCTAAACTGAGGGAAAAAAAAAATGTTATATATGTTTTTGGGGGATATTTATTACAGCAAAAAGTAAAAAATATTGCATTTTTTTCAAAATTGTCACTTTATTTTTGTTTATAGCGCAAAAAATAAAAAACGAAGAGGTGATCAAATACCACCAAAAGAAAGCTCTATTTGTGGGGAAAAAAGGACGCCAATTTTGTTTGGGAGCCACGTCACACGACCGCGCAATTGTCTGTTAAAGCGACGCAGCGCCGAATCGCAAGACCTTGCCTGGGTATTTAGCTGCAAAATGGTCCGGGGCTTAAGTGGTTAATATCCCAAAATCATATCATTCTATAATAAGCACTCCAAAGAACAAGTGAAATAATATAACTTTATTCATATTTTAACATTTATGCTTATGTTTTAATAATGTCTGGTGGTATGTAGAAGTGATAAATAGATTATTGAAATATAAAACAACTATAATATGCAAACAATGCAACACTATAAACCCAAAAAATGAAAAAAAAAAAATATTTGAAAGCAAGATTTAAAACCACAAAAAAAAAAAATCATTCTTATAACTGTGTCACATTGTAGTCATGTGACCAATGAGAAGCTGGCCTTTACCCAGCAGAGTAATGAGAAGCTGGCCTTTACCCAGCTGAGTAATGAGAAGCTGGCCTTTCCCCAGCTGAGTAATGAGAAGCTGGCCTTTCCCCAGCTGAGTAATGAGAAGCTGGCCTTTCCCCAGCTGAGTAATGAGAAGCTGGCCTTTCCCCAGCTGAATAATGAGAAGCTGGCCTTTCCCCAGCTGAGTAATGAGAAGCTGGCCTTTCCCCAGCTGAGTAATGAGAAGCTGGCCTTTCCCCAGCTGAGTAGTGAGAAGCTGGCCTTTCCCCAGCTGAGTAATGAGAAGCTGGCCTTTCACCAGCTGAGTAATGAGAAGCTGGCCTTTCCCCAGCTGAGTAATGAGAAGCTGGCCTTTCCCCAGCTGAGTAATGAGAAGCTGGCCTTTCCCCAGCTGAGTAATGAGAAGCTGGCCTTTCCCCAGCTGAGTAATGAGAAGCTGGCCTTTCCCCAGCTGAGTAATGAGAAGCTGGCCTTTCCTCAGCTGAGTAATGAGAAGCTGGCCTTTCCCCAGCTGAGTAATGAGAAGCTGGCCTTTCCCCAGCTGAGTAATGAGAAGCTGGCCTTTCCCCAGCTGAGTAATGAGAAGCTGGCCTTTCCCCAGCTGAGTAATGAGAAGCTGGCCTTTCCCCAGCTGAGTAATGAGAAGCTGGCCTTTCCCCAGCTGAGTAATGAGAAGCTGGCCTTTCCCCAGCTGAGTAATGAGAAGCTGGCCTTTCCCCAGCTGAGTAATGAGAAGCTGGCCTTTCCCCAGCTGAATAATGAGAAGCTGGCCTTTCCCCAGCCGAGTAATGAGAAGCTGGCCTTTCCCCAGCTGAGTAATGAGAAGCTGGCCTTTCCCCAGCTGAGTAATGAGAAGCTGGCCTTTCCCCAGCTGAGTAGTGAGAAGCTGGCCTTTCCCCAGCTGAGTAATGAGAAGCTGGCCTTTCACCAGCTGAGTAATGAGAAGCTGGCCTTTCCCCAGCTGAGTAATGAGAAGCTGGCCTTTCCCCAGCTGAGTAGTGAGAAGCTGGCCTTTCCCCAGCTGAGTAATGAGAAGCTGGCCTTTCACCAGCTGAGTAATGAGAAGCTGGCCTTTCCCCAGCTGAGTAATGAGAAGCTGGCCTTTCCCCAGCTGAGTAATGAGAAGCTGGCCTTTCCCCAGCTGAGTAATGAGAAGCTGGCCTTTCCCCAGCTGAGTAATGAGAAGCTGGCCTTTCCCCAGCTGAGTAATGAGAAGCTGGCATTTCCCCAGCTGAGTAATGAGAAGCTGGCATTTCCCCAGCTGAGTAATGAGAAGCTGGCCTTTCCCCAGCTGAGTAATGAGAAGCTGGCCTTTCCCCAGCTGAGTAGTGTGAAGCTTGCCTTTCACCAGCTGAGTAATGAGAAGCTGTCCTTTCCCCAGCTGAGTAATGAGAAGCTGGCCTTTCCCCAGCTGAGTAATGAGAAGCTGGCCTTTCCCCAGCTGAGTAATGAGAAGCTGGCCTTTCCCCAGCTGAGTAATGAGAAGCTGGCCTTTCCCCAGCTGAGTAATGAGAAGCTGGCCTTTCCCCAGCTGAATAATGAGAAGCTGGCCTTTCCCCAGCTGAGTAATGAGAAGCTGGCCTTTCCCCAGCTGAGTAGTGAGAAGCTGGCCTTTCCCCAGCTGAGTAATGAGAAGCTGGCCTTTCCCCAGCTGAGTAATGAGAAGCTGGCCTTTCCCCAGCTGAGTAGTGTGAAGCTGGCCTTTCCCCAGCTGAGTAATGAGAAGCTGGCCTTTCCCCAGCTGAGTAATGAGAAGCTGGCCTTTCCCCAGCTGAGTAATGAGAAGCTGGCATTTCCCCAGCTGAGTAATGAGAAGCTGGCCTTTCCCCAGCTGAGTAATGAGAAGCTGGCCTTTCCCCAGCTGAGTAATGAGAAGCTGGCCTTTCCCCAGCTGAGTAATGAGAAGCTGGCCTTTCCCCAGCTGAGTAATGAGAAGCTGGCCTTTCCCCAGCTGAGTAATGAGAAGCTGGCCTTTCCCCAGCTGAGTAGTGTGAAGCTGGCCTTTCCCCAGCTGAGTAATGAGAAGCTGGCCTTTCCCCAGCTGAGTAAGCCTTTCCCCAGCTGAGTAATGAGAAGCTGGCATTTCCCCAGCTGAGTAATGAGAAGATGGCCTTTCCCCAGCTGAGTAATGAGAAGCTGGCCTTTCCCCAGCTGAGTAATGAGAAGCTGGCCTTTCCCCAGCTGAGTAATGAGAAGCTGGCCTTTCCCCAGCTGAGTAATGAGAAGCTGGCCTTTCCCCAGCTGAGTAATGAGAAGCTGGCCTTTCCCCAGCTGAGTAATGAGAAGCTGGCCTTTCCCCAGCTGAGTAATGAGAAGCTGGCCTTTCCCCAGCTGAATAATGAGAAGCTGGCCTTTTCCCAGCTGAGTAATGAGAAGCTGGCCTTTCCCCAGCTGAGTAATGAGAAGCTGGCCTTTCCCCAGCTGAGTAATGAGAAGCTGGCCTTTCCCCAGCTGAGTAATGAGAAGCTGGCCTTTCCCCAGCTGAGTAGTGTGAAGCTGGCCTTTCCCCAGCTGAGTAATGAGAAGCTGGCCTTTCCCCAGCTTAGTAATGAGAAGCTGGCCTTTCCCCAGCTGAGTAATGAGAAGCTGGCCTTTCCCCAGCTGAGTAATGAGAAGCTGGCCTTTCCCCAGCTGAGTAATGAGAAGCTGGCCTTTCCCCAGCTGAGTAATGAGAAGCTGGCCTTTCCCCAGCTGAGTAGTGAGAAGCTGGCCTTTCCCCAGCTGAGTAGTGTGAAGCTGGCCTTTCCCCAGCTGAGTAATGAGAAGCTGGCCTTTCCCCAGCTGAGTAATGAGAAGCTGGCCTTTCCCCAGCTGAGTAATGAGAAGCTGGCCTTTCCCCAGCTGAGTAATGAGAAGCTGGCCTTTCCCCAGCTGAGTAATGAGAAGCTGGCCTTTCCCCAGCTGAGTAATGAGAAGCTGGCCTTTCCCCAGCTGAGTAATGAGAAGCTGGCCTTTCCCCAGCTGAGTAATGAGAAGCTGGCCTTTCCCCAGCTGAGTAGTGAGAAGCTGGCCTTTCCCCAGCTGAGTAATGAGAAGCTGGCCTTTCCCCAGCTGAGTAGTGTGAAGCTGGCCTTTCCCCAGCTGAGTAATGAGAAGCTGGCCTTTCCCCAGCTGAGTAATGAGAAGCTGGCCTTTCCCCAGCTGAGTAATGAGAAGCTGGCCTTTCCCCAGCTGAGTAATGAGAAGCTGGCCTTTCCCCAGCTGAGTAATGAGAAGCTGGCATTTCCCCAGCTGAGTAATGAGAAGCTGGCCTTTCCCCAGCTGAGTAATGAGAAGCTGGCCTTTCCCCAGCTGAGTAATGAGAAGCTGGCCTTTCCCCAGCTGAGTAATGAGAAGCTGGCCTTTCCCCAGCTGAATAATGAGAAGCTGGCCTTTCCCCAGCTGAGTAATGAGAAGCTGGCCTTTCCCCAGCTGAGTAATGAGAAGCTGGCCTTTCCCCAGCTGAGTAATGAGAAGCTGGCCTTTCCCCAGCTGAGTAATGAGAAGCTGGCCTTTCCCCAGCTGAGTAATGAGAAGCTGGCCTTTCCCCAGCTGAGTAATGAGAAGCTGGCCTTTCCCCAGCTGAGTAATGAGAAGCTGGCCTTTCCCCAGCTGAGTAATGAGAAGCTGGCCTTTCCCCAGCTGAGTAGTGTGAAGCTGGCCTTTCCCCAGCTGAGTAATGAGAAGCTGGCCTTTCCCCAGCTGAGTAATGAGAAGCTGGCCTTTCCCCAGCTGAGTAATGAGAAGCTGGCCTTTCCCCAGCTGAGTAATGAGAAGCTGGCCTTTCCCCAGCTGAGTAATGAGAAGCTGGCCTTTCCCCAGCTGAGTAATGAGAAGCTGGCCTTTCCCCAGCTGAGTAATGAGAAGCTGGCCTTTCCCCAGCTGAGTAGTGTGAAGCTGGCCTTTCCCCAGCTGAGTAATGAGAAGCTGGCCTTTCCCCAGCCGAATAGTGTGAAGCTGGCATTTCCCCAGCTGAGTAATGAGAAGCTGGCCTTTCCCCAGCTGAGTAGTGTGAAGCTGGCCTTTCCCCAGCTGAGTAATGAGAAGCTGGCCTTTCCCCAGCTGAGTAATGAGAAGCTGGCCTTTCCCCAGCTGAGTAATGAGAAGCTGGCCTTTCCCCAGCTGAGTAATGAGAAGCTGGCCTTTCCCCAGCTGAGTAATGAGAAGCTGGCCTTTCCCCAGCTGAGTAATGAGAAGCTGGCCTTTCCCCAGCTGAGTAATGAGAAGCTGGCCTTTCCCCAGCTGAGTAGTGTGAAGCTGGCCTTTCCCCAGCTGAGTAATGAGAAGCTGGCCTTTCCCCAGCTGAGTAATGAGAAGCTGGCCTTTCCCCAGCTGAGTAATGTGAAGCTGGCCTTTCCCCAGCTGAGTAATGAGAAGCTGGCCTTTCCTCAGCTGAGTAATGAGAAGCTGGCCTTTCCCCAGCTGAGTAATGAGAAGCTGGCCTTTCCCCAGCTGAGTAATGAGAAGCTGGCCTTTTCCCAGCTGAGTAATGAGAAGCTGGCCTTTCCCCAGCTGAGTAATGAGAAGCTGGCCTTTCCCCAGCTGAGTAATGAGAAGCTGGCCTTTCCCCAGCTGAGTAGTGAGAAGCTGGCCTTTCCCCAGCTGAGTAATGAGAAGCTGGCCTTTCACCAGCTGAGTAATGAGAAGCTGGCCTTTCCCCAGCTGAGTAATGAGAAGCTGGCCTTTACCCAGCAGAGTAATGAGAAGCTGGCCTTTACCCAGCTGAGTAATGAGAAGCTGGCCTTTCCCCAGCTGAGTAATGAGAAGCTGGCCTTTCCCCAGCTGAATAATGAGAAGCTGGCCTTTCCCCAGCTGAGTAATGAGAAGCTGGCCTTTCCCCAGCTGAGTAATGAGAAGCTGGCCTTTCCCCAGCTGAGTAGTGAGAAGCTGGCCTTTCCCCAGCTGAGTAATGAGAAGCTGGCCTTTCACCAGCTGAGTAATGAGAAGCTGGCCTTTCCCCAGCTGAGTAATGAGAAGCTGGCCTTTCCCCAGCTGAGTAATGAGAAGCTGGCCTTTCCCCAGCTGAGTAATGAGAAGCTGGCCTTTCCCCAGCTGAGTAATGAGAAGCTGGCCTTTCCCCAGCTGAGTAATGAGAAGCTGGCCTTTCCTCAGCTGAGTAATGAGAAGCTGGCCTTTCCCCAGCTGAGTAATGAGAAGCTGGCCTTTCCCCAGCTGAGTAAGCCTTTCCCCAGCTGAGTAGTGTGAAGCTGGCCTTTCCCCAGCTGAGTAATGAGAAGCTGGCCTTTCCCCAGCTGAGTAAGCCTTTCCCCAGCTGAGTAATGAGAAGCTGGCATTTCCCCAGCTGAGTAATGAGAAGCTGGCCTTTCCCCAGCTGAGTAATGAGAAGCTGGCCTTTCCCCAGCTGAGTAATGAGAAGCTGGCCTTTCCCCAGCTGAGTAATGAGAAGCTGGCCTTTCCCCAGCTGAGTAATGAGAAGCTGGCCTTTCCCCAGCTGAGTAATGAGAAGCTGGCCTTTCCCCAGCTGAGTAATGAGAAGCTGGCCTTTCCCCAGCTGAGTAATGAGAAGCTGGCCTTTCCCCAGCTGAATAATGAGAAGCTGGCCTTTTCCCAGCTGAGTAATGAGAAGCTGGCCTTTCCCCAGCTGAGTAATGAGAAGCTGGCCTTTCCCCAGCTGAGTAATGAGAAGCTGGCCTTTCCCCAGCTGAGTAATGAGAAGCTGGCCTTTCCCCAGCTGAGTAGTGTGAAGCTGGCCTTTCCCCAGCTGAGTAATGAGAAGCTGGCCTTTCCCCAGCTGAGTAATGAGAAGCTGGCCTTTCCCCAGCTGAGTAATGAGAAGCTGGCCTTTCCCCAGCTGAGTAATGAGAAGCTGGTCTTTCCCCAGCTGAGTAATGAGAAGCTGGCCTTTCCCCAGCTGAGTAATGAGAAGCTGGCCTTTCCCCAGCTGAGTAGTGAGAAGCTGGCCTTTCCCCAGCTGAGTAGTGTGAAGCTGGCCTTTCCCCAGCTGAGTAATGAGAAGCTGGCCTTTCCCCAGCTGAGTAATGAGAAGCTGGCCTTTCCCCAGCTGAGTAATGAGAAGCTGGCCTTTCCCCAGCTGAGTAATGAGAAGCTGGCCTTTCCCCAGCTGAGTAATGAGAAGCTGGCCTTTCCCCAGCTGAGTAATGAGAAGCTGGCCTTTCCCCAGCTGAGTAATGAGAAGCTGGCCTTTCCCCAGCTGAGTAATGAGAAGCTGGCCTTTCCCCAGCTGAGTAATGAGAAGCTGGCCTTTCCCCAGCTGAGTAATGAGAAGCTGGCCTTTCCCCAGCTGAGTAATGAGAAGCTGGCCTTTCCCCAGCTGAGTAGTGTGAAGCTGGCCTTTCCCCAGCTGAGTAATGAGAAGCTGGCCTTTCCCCAGCTGAGTAATGAGAAGCTGGCCTTTCCCCAGCTGAGTAATGAGAAGCTGGCCTTTCCCCAGCTGAGTAATGAGAAGCTGGCCTTTCCCCAGCTGAGTAATGAGAAGCTGGCATTTCCCCAGCTGAGTAATGAGAAGCTGGCCTTTCCCCAGCTGAGTAATGAGAAGCTGGCCTTTCCCCAGCTGAGTAATGAGAAGCTGGCCTTTCCCCAGCTGAGTAATGAGAAGCTGGCCTTTCCCCAGCTGAATAATGAGAAGCTGGCCTTTCCCCAGCTGAGTAATGAGAAGCTGGCCTTTCCCCAGCTGAGTAATGAGAAGCTGGCCTTTCCCCAGCTGAGTAATGAGAAGCTGGCCTTTCCCCAGCTGAGTAATGAGAAGCTGGCCTTTCCCCAGCTGAGTAATGAGAAGCTGGCCTTTCCCCAGCTGAGTAATGAGAAGCTGGCCTTTCCCCAGCTGAGTAATGAGAAGCTGGCCTTTCCCCAGCTGAGTAATGAGAAGCTGGCCTTTCCCCAGCTGAGTAGTGTGAAGCTGGCCTTTCCCCAGCTGAGTAATGAGAAGCTGGCCTTTCCCCAGCTGAGTAATGAGAAGCTGGCCTTTCCCCAGCTGAGTAATGAGAAGCTGGCCTTTCCCCAGCTGAGTAATGAGAAGCTGGCCTTTCCCCAGCTGAGTAATGAGAAGCTGGCCTTTCCCCAGCTGAGTAATGAGAAGCTGGCCTTTCCCCAGCTGAGTAGTGTGAAGCTGGCCTTTCCCCAGCTGAGTAATGAGAAGCTGGCCTTTCCCCAGCCGAATAGTGTGAAGCTGGCATTTCCCCAGCTGAGTAATGAGAAGCTGGCCTTTCCCCAGCTGAGTAGTGTGAAGCTGGCCTTTCCCCAGCTGAGTAATGAGAAGCTGGCCTTTCCCCAGCTGAGTAATGAGAAGCTGGCCTTTCCCCAGCTGAGTAATGAGAAGCTGGCCTTTCCCCAGCTGAGTAATGAGAAGCTGGCCTTTCCCCAGCTGAGTAATGAGAAGCTGGCCTTTCCCCAGCTGAGTAATGAGAAGCTGGCCTTTCCCCAGCTGAGTAATGAGAAGCTGGCATTTCCCCAGCTGAGTAGTGTGAAGCTGGCCTTTCCCCAGCTGAGTAATGAGAAGCTGGCCTTTCCCCAGCTGAGTAATGAGAAGCTGGCCTTTCCCCAGCTGAGTAATGAGAAGCTGGCCTTTCCCCAGCTGAGTAATGAGAAGCTGGCCTTTCCTCAGCTGAGTAATGAGAAGCTGGCCTTTCCCCAGCTGAGTAATGAGAAGCTGGCCTTTCCCCAGCTGAGTAATGAGAAGCTGGCCTTTTCCCAGCTGAGTAATGAGAAGCTGGCCTTTCCCCAGCTGAGTAATGAGAAGCTGGCCTTTCCCCAGCTGAGTAATGAGAAGCTGGCCTTTCCCAAGCTGAGTAATGAGAAGCTGGCCTTTCCCCAGCTGAGTAATGAGAAGCTGGCCTTTCCCCAGCTGAGTAATGAGAAGCTGGCCTTTCCCCAGCTGAGTAATGAGAAGCTGGCCTTTCCCCAGCTGAGTAATGAGAAGCTGGCCTTTCCCCAGCTGAGTAATGAGAAGCTGGCCTTTCCCCAGCTGAGTAATGAGAAGCTGGCCTTTCCCCAGCTGAGTAATGAGAAGCTGGCCTTTCCCCAGCTGAGTAGTGTGAAGCTGGCCTTTCCCCAGCTGAGTAATGAGAAGCTGGCCTTTCCTCAGCTGAGTAATGAGAAGCTGGCCTTTCCCCAGCTGAGTAATGAGAAGCTGGCCTTTCCCCAGCTGAGTAATGAGAAGCTGGCCTTTCCCCAGCTGAATAATGAGAAGCTGGCCTATCCCCAGCTGAGTAATGAGAAGCTGGCCTTTCCCCAGCTGAATAATGAGAAGCTGGCCTTTCCCCAGCTGAGTAATGAGAAGCTGGCCTTTCCCCAGCTGAGTAGTGTGAAGCTGGCCTTTCCCCAGCTGAGTAATGAGAAGCTGGCCTTTCCCCAGCCGAATAGTGTGACGCTGGCATTTCCCCAGCTGAGTAATGAGAAGCTGGCCTTTCCCCAGCTGAGTAGTGTGAAGCTGGCCTTTCCCCAGCTGAGTAATGAGAAGCTGGCCTTTCCCCAGCTGAGTAATGAGAAGCTGGCCTTTCCCCAGCTGAGTAATGAGAAGCTGGCCTTTCCCCAGCTGAGTAATGAGAAGCTGGCCTTTCCCCAGCTGAGTAATGAGAAGCTGGCCTTTCCCCAGCTGAGTAATGAGAAGCTGGCCTTTCCCCAGCTGAGTAATGAGAAGCTGGCATTTGCCCAGCTGAGTAGTGTGAAGCTGGCCTTTCCCCAGCTGAGTAATGAGAAGCTGGCATTTCCCCAGCTGAGTAATGAGAAGCTGGCCTTTCCCCAGCTGAGTAATGAGAAGCTGGCCTTTCCCCAGCTGAGTAATGAGAAGCTGGCCTTTCCCCAGCTGAGTAATGAGAAGCTGGCCTTTCCTCAGCTGAGTAATGAGAAGCTGGCCTTTCCCCAGCTGAGTAATGAGAAGCTGGCCTTTCCCCAGCTGAGTAATGAGAAGCTGGCCTTTCCCCAGCTGAGTAATGAGAAGCTGGCCTTTCCCCAGCTGAGTAATGAGAAGCTGGCCTTTCCCCAGCTGAGTAATGAGAAGCTGGCCTTTCCCCAGCTGAGTAATGAGAAGCTGGCCTTTCCCCAGCTGAGTAATGAGAAGCTGGCCTTTCCCCAGCTGAGTAATGAGAAGCTGGCCTTTCCCCAGCTGAGTAATGAGAAGCTGGCCTTTCCCCAGCTGAGTAATGAGAAGCTGGCCTTTCCCCAGCTGAGTAATGAGAAGCTGGCCTTTCCCCAGCTGAGTAATGAGAAGCTGGCCTTTCCCCAGCTGAGTAATGAGAAGCTGGCCTTTCCCCAGCTGAGTAATGAGAAGCTGGCCTTTCCCCAGCTGAGTAATGAGAAGCTGGCTTTTCCCCAGCTGAGTAATGAGAAGCTGGCCTTTCCCCAGCTGAGTAGTGTGAAGCTGGCCTTTCCCCAGCTGAGTAATGAGAAGCTGGCCTTTCCCCAGCTGAGTAATGAGAAGCTGGCCTTTCCCCAGCTGAGTAATGAGAAGCTGGCCTTTCCCCAGCTGAGTAATGAGAAGCTGGCCTTTCCCCAGCTGAGTAATGAGAAGCTGGCCTTTCCCCAGCTGAGTAATGAGAAGCTGGCCTTTCCCCAGCTGAGTAATGAGAAGCTGGCCTTTCCCCAGCTGAATAATGAGAAGCTGGCCTATCCCCAGCTGAGTAATGAGAAGCTGGCCTTTCCCCAGCTGAATAATGAGAAGCTGGCCTTTCCCCAGCTGAGTAATGAGAAGCTGGCCTTTCCCCAGCTGAGTAGTGTGAAGCTGGCCTTTCCCCAGCTGAGTAATGAGAAGCTGGCCTTTCCCCAGCCGAATAGTGTGACGCTGGCATTTCCCCAGCTGAGTAATGAGAAGCTGGCCTTTCCCCAGCTGAGTAGTGTGAAGCTGGCCTTTCCCCAGCTGAGTAATGAGAAGCTGGCCTTTCCCCAGCTGAGTAATGAGAAGCTGGCCTTTCCCCAGCTGAGTAATGAGAAGCTGGCCTTTCCCCAGCTGAGTAATGAGAAGCTGGCCTTTCCCCAGCTGAGTAATGAGAAGCTGGCCTTTCCCCAGCTGAGTAATGAGAAGCTTTCCCCAGCTGAGTAATGAGAAGCTGGCCTTTCCCCAGCTGAGTAATGAGAAGCTGGCCTTTCCCTAGCTGAGTAATGAGAAGCTGGCATTTGCCCAGCTGAGTAGTGTGAAGCTGGCCTTTCCCCAGCTGAGTAATGAGAAGCTGGCATTTCCCCAGCTGAGTAATGAGAAGCTGGCCTTTCCCCAGCTGAGTAATGAGAAGCTGGCCTTTCCCCAGCTGAGTAATGAGAAGCTGGCCTTTCCCCAGCTGAGTAATGAGAAGCTGGCCTTTCCTCAGCTGAGTAATGAGAAGCTGGCCTTTCCCCAGCTGAGTAATGAGAAGCTGGCCTTTCCCCAGCTGAGTAATGAGAAGCTGGCCTTTCCCCAGCTGAGTAATGAGAAGCTGGCCTTTCCCCAGCTGAGTAATGAGAAGCTGGCCTTTCCCCAGCTGAGTAATGAGAAGCTGGCCTTTCCCCAGCTGAGTAATGAGAAGCTGGCCTTTCCCCAGCTGAGTAATGTGAAGCTGGCCTTTCACCTCCAGAGAAATGGGACGATGGCCTTTCCCCAGCTGAGTAGTGTGAAGCTGGCCTTTCCCCAGCTGAGTAATGAGAAGCTGACCTTTCCCCAGCCGAATAGTGTGAAGCTGGCCTTTCACCTCCAGAGAAATGGGAAGATGGCCTTTCCCCAGGGGGATAATGTGGTGTGGCTCGAGCCCACGTGAATGGTTGAGGGATTGGAGAAACTGAAGGTGTAGGTAGAAATAGTTGTTCTTCCTCCAAACGCGTTCTCTCTGTTAAACGCCCATTTACACCTCTGTGTAAGACCTGGAGCAGTAACAATTCGGCCAACTGTTTCTGCTCAGTGTTCATTTGTTTCAACTTATTTGACACGACAATGGCAAACCCATCATAGTCATCCGGTTTTCGATTCAAGGCAGCGGCTGCTTGTGCTAAAAATGTGGATGTTCCATCTGTATTCTTTCTTTTCTTTGGCCTTGGTTCCGGTCTTGAACCTGCTGAAAGGCTTGCAGTGCTTGCTTCCAAGTTTTCCTGGATGGTATAAAAACAATATTATTTCATATTATTGTGCACTCCTATATTACCTTGTAACATACATCAATAACCATATGTAGTTACCTGTGTCAATAAGTCCTCTCTGGAGGTTTCTAGATCCATATTCATACCATCGGATCCTGGTGAAGTCACAGAGGAAGATGGCAGAGTACTCACAGAAGCTCTTGCATCGACTTCTTCAGTCAGGAACAGCAAACTATCATAATACCATAAACGTGGTCCATACACCTCATCCGTTCCTGCCCCTGACTGTTGTGAAGTGCGAATTTTATTGAGTTCTTTCTTGAAGACAGTTCGCAGGTTTGCAATTTTCTTACAAACATAATCCCTGGTAGGATTGGGACAGACTTCTTTGCATAATTCCATTAATTTGTCCAAAGCCTCCTGTCTCTTATTTCGGTTGTAATAGTCCTTTGATTTGACCATGCATAGGCATGGTAGTTCTCGATACATGTCGATAAATTGAGCGAGAAAATACGGCCTGGTAAATTTGTCAGCCATACCTGTTAAAAACAAAAAAATTTGAAGCTTGTAAAAACAAACTTAAAAATATTGAACTACCACAATTTCATGATTTTTTAAAAATTATATTAATCCCACATTTATTGTAAATAGGCTCTCATCGAGATATGTTTCTATATCTATATATATATATCTCTATATCTCTATATTCATATATTCATATATATATATATATATATATATATATATATATATATATATATTTTGGTTTGTTAAAAAAAATTGGTGTTGTATGCTTGCGTGTATACACACTTTTAAGTACACTTACATTGATATATATATATATATATATATATATATATATATATATATATATATATATATATATATATATATATATATATATATATATATATGTGTGTGTATTTATAATGTAAATGCTGAACAATGCTGAACAAAAAGATATTTTAATTTGTCCCGTCAACCGACAGAACTCTTAAACCAAAATTCACAGAGGAAAGAGATGCAGGCTCAACACAATAATGGGACATAAAGCTATTTATGGAAGACCAAGAGGCTGCTCTGCAAATGACATCAGGAGCCACGTGACGAGCTGCCACCCAGGAAGCTGCCATCCCTCTGGTGGAGTGAGCTGTCACCGCCTGTGGAGGAGCCAAGCCCTTCGCCCTATAAGCCTGCTGGATTGTCTGGACAATCCATGTTGCAATTGTTCTGGTAGAAGCCTTTTTCCCTCTATTACTGCCTGAGTGCAGGATAAACAAATGATCGGAGCGTCTAAAGGGAGACATAAATTGGAGGTACTCAGTAAGGATCTTGCCCATGTCCAGAGGGTGAGTCTCGTTGGAATCCGGGGACCTGAAATTAGGGAGGACAACTTCTTGATTTTCGTGAAAAACCGACGAAACCTTCGGATTTGAGCCCAGCATGGGTATCAAAACCACTCGATCCGGGAAGAACGTAAGGAACGGCTCTTTGTGACCGAGAGACCCAATCTCCGACACTCTTTTGGCCGAGGTGATGGCGACCAAAAATGCAACCTTGGCTGAAAAGTCCTTTAAGGAGGACGGGGAAGGCCCCGACATACTGAGCCCACTCAAGAAATCAAGGACTAGTGGGAGATCCCACTTGGGGAATCTTGGCTTCCTTTGAGGTCTCAACCTTGATGCTCCTCGAAAGAACTGCTTGACTAGTGGGTGAGCTGCCCATGAGATCCCGGAAAAGGCTGACAGGGCCGAGATCTGGACTCTCAACAAACTTAAGGACAGGGGAAGATCTAACCCTGTTTGTAGAAAACTCAGAATGTCTTGGATTTCCGGATTCCTGAAGGATCTGCCTGAGGCCGAAGAAAATTCCACAAATTTAGCCCAAATTCTTCCGTAAACTCTGTTTGTGCTTGCTCTCCTTGAGCTCATTAGTGTGGAGATCACCCTAGAGGCGCAACCAAGGGATTCCAGCCTCTCCCTCTCAAGAACCAGACCATTAGTTTCATCAGAGCCGGACAGGGGTGTAGGAGTGACCCCTGGGAGAGAAGGTCCGGTCTGACCGGTAGAGGTACTGGGTCCCGATAACTCAGTTGGACCAGGAGAGGGAACCATGGCCTGTTCGGCCAGTATGGAGCCACTAGCGTAACTTCGACTTCTTCTGCTTGAAGCCTCCGCAGGAATTTCAGGATTACTGGGATCGGGGGGAAGGCATATGCCCTCTGAAACCTCCACCGATCCGTCAAGGCATCCGTCCCGATCGCCTGACTGTAATGACCTCTCGTATAAAACTTCTCCATCTTGGCATTGTTCGGGGAAGCAAAAAGATCCACTTGGGGATTGATTCCCAGAGACAAGATCCATTGAAATGATTGATCGTGGAGAGACCACTCGTTGATATCCACCTGGGTGCGTGAAAGAAAATCCGCCTGGGAGTTCTGTACTCCAGGGATAAAGACTGCTGTCAGGTTGACCAGATTTTCCTGGGCCCAATTCATAATGGGTTCGACCTCCTGTAGAAGAGATGAACTCCGTGTCCCCCCTTGTCTCTTGACATAGGACACTGCCGTGGTGTTGTCCATCCTCAACAGTACTGATTCTCCATTCAGGAGTTGGGAGAAGGACTGGAGGGCACACCAGGCCGCTCGAAGCTCCAGGATGTTCGAGCCCGTATTGCGGAGGCGAGTATCCCACCTGCCTTGCGCCATGCTTGTACCACACAGGGCCCCCCAGCCGGAGCCACTGGCATCGGTCGTCACTGTGACCCAGGAGACTGGAGCAATGGAATGGCAATTCAGTAGATTTTTGGGCTGAAGCCACCAAAAGAGGCTGCACCTCATGGATGTTGATATGCGAATCTGCTGATTCTTGCTCCCTGACTTCCACTGCCTGAGGAAGCCGGACTGGAAGGGACGTAGCCTCCATAATGCCCATTTCACCATGGGGGTTGTGGAGACCATTGTTCCGATAATCTTTAGACCCGAGAAATCCTCTCCTGAATCACAGGGATCTTCTCTAGTGGAAGAGAGATGGTCTTCTTCACTGTGTTGAATTGAGCCCCTAGATATATCAGACATTGAGTTGGTTCCAGGTGGCTTTTTGCTAAGTTCAGGAGCCATCCGAACTCGGACAGGATCGAGATAACCTGATCTCTCTGCACCAGAAGATGAGTTCTGTCTTGGGATAAGACAAGGAGGTCGTCCAGATAATGATAAAGGCGTACCTTTTTCAACCTGATGAGAGCCACTACCGCCAGAAGGGTCTTGGTGAAAACTCGTGGGGAGACTGTTAGCCCGAAGGGTAGGTAAATAAATTGAAGGTGTTCCTGACCAACGTGAAACCTGAGGTACTTGTGCAACTCTGCTGCCACTGGAACGTGAAAATAAGCATCTTTCAGATCTATAGAGATCATCCAGTCGCCTGGTTGTATGGCTTGCTGGATTGTCGACAGAGTTTCCATTTTGAATCTTCTGTGTTTTATGAATTTGTTTAGATAGGTCAAATCTATGACTGGACGCCAGGCACCGCTTTTCTTCTGTACCAGGAAGAGAGGGGAGTATACCCCATGAAACTGTTCGTCCTTTTGGACACATACTACCGCTCCTTGGGATTTGAGAAGATCCGCGTAGGTTAGAAGAACCTGTCTCTGTTCCTCTGACCTTGGAAGTAGGGTGGAAATGAACCTGGGAAGAGGATGACCCAAAAATCCGTGATCGAGGCCGCCCAAACGTGCCGAAAGAGGAGCAGTCGAGCTCCCACCCGATCCTCCTGAGTTGGCGTTATTTCAAAAAGACTTTGGCTGATCACGTCCACTTGACGCCTGGGTACTTGAAGCTGGTTTGCGAAAGGATGCTCGACCTCTACTCCAGTTCCTCCTGAAGTTCCCGCCAGGTCTATAGGCGCGAGCCTCCCTAGAGCGGTCCGGGCTATATCTTCGAAACTGAGGTTTCTTTTTACCGGTCTGATGCCTATCCTGGGGGAGAAAACCCGATTTACCACCTGTAGCCTTAGCAATGGCGTCGTCCAGTTTGTTACCAAACAAAGACGATCCCTCAAAGGGAATTTTACACCAATTTTGTTTAGACGACGGGTCCGCGACCCAAGGGCGCAACCACAGGGCCCGCTTGGCTGTAAAAGAAGACAGCATAATCCTTGCCAATAGGCGAATTAAATCAACGGATGCCTCCCCCAGAAAGGCAACCGCTAGCTTCAGCTCTGCCGTTGCAGAATTCTTGGCCAAGTCCTCGGAAACTCCCTTGAGAAAGGAGTCCACATTCTCCATCCAGGCCTCCATTGCCTTGGATAAAGCTGCCAGGGCTAGTGCAGGTTTGCAGGTTGTACCAGCAAGGCCATAGATTCTTTTGAGATCTTGATCCATTCTCCTGTCAAGACCATCTTTGAAGGACACTGAATCAGCAAGTGGTAGTGTGACATGTTTAGCCAGTCTTGTTACAGCCGCGTCTACAACGGGGATGTTCTCCAGGTGCTTAACATCATCCGCCTTAAAGGGATACAGTCTGGAAGCCTTGTTGGTCATAGGGGACTTCTTGTCCACTTTACTCCATTCCTCTTCAAAGATGCCTTTTAGTTCAGATAGAAGAGGAAAACTAGGACATTCCTTCCCCAGGCGTTTGAAATATTTTTTCTGTTTAGCTGGGGAAGTGGATTGCTCTTCCCACAAGAGAGCCTCTTTAACTGCCTTGATAAGCGGTGTCACTTGGGAGAAATCAAACTCCAGACTTTCCTCGTCACTTTCTAGTTCACCCTCCAGGGAAGCCGGTGAAGCAACGCGAGGCTGGGAAGGACCTGGATCCTCGTGGACCTCAATGGTCGGGGAACCAGACCTGATGGTACCGGTCTGACTTTGTGTGTGGGAAACATTTTCTCTCAAAGATCGTTGTACCACACCTTCCACTAGAGACTCGATGCGCTGATCTTCTGTCTCCTTTTCCCCAACCGCACGGGCGTTGCATCGGTCACACAATGACTTGCCCTCTGGGACATGAGTGTCACATCCCCAGCAGGCTCTGCGATCAGAGCGGCTATCGTGGCGGTGGGAGCGGTGTCTGGAGGAGGAATGGGAACTTCTCCTCTGGTGGGAAGATGTAGATAGAGATCTTCGCTTGGATTTTGATTTGGAAGAAGAAGAATGTTGCGGTCTGGCAAGGTCTCGGGATTGGATTGTGGCATTAGGATCTGGATTGTGAGGGCTAAGGGAAGACATTTAGGGAGGAAATCTGTCAGACAACACATATTGATTGTGACTTCCAACCCC
This sequence comes from Rana temporaria, assembly GCF_905171775.1. NCBI lineage: Eukaryota > Metazoa > Chordata > Amphibia > Anura > Ranidae > Rana > Rana temporaria. Next base: position 1,015,632 of record NC_053492.1, on the reverse strand, counting down.
TTGCCCCATCCCTCTCCCGCACATACCTTGTGCGTGAGGGCTGGCCACCTGTAGACGGTGACTGGTCCATAACTTCTGGACCTGCGTAACACAATGATACTAGGTCCGAAACGGTGAGAATTCTATGGTGCCGGACAACAGAAAATAAATATATTGCCCCTTTAAGAAACTTTAAATTAAGCATTTAAATAATTAAATAATCAAATAATTAATTGACCATATGTATTTTTAAATTGTTGCTATATTAATTAATAACAAGGCTTAGCATAAAAAAATAACACAGTGAATACGTTTCTGGATCTAAGCTAGCAAGGGGAGATCCTAGCCTACTGATCTGGCAAACCTGGAGTATCGCTCTGTCAGCTGCTCGCCTGTTAGGAGAAACCCAACATACACAGGCGAGCAGCTGTTTTTGAATCACCCGCCGGTGACGTCACCTGTCATCCACATACGTGCCTGCGCAGTGGGAAAACGACCCGACGGCGCCTGCGCGGCCGCCGCGGATCCGACATACTGCGCATGCGCGAACCAAGCCTCACTCTGAGAGTGGGCACAGCGCATGCGCGGGGGCTCTGGCGCTCGCGGCCAGGAAGTAGACAGGCGTGCTGGAACGCAGAAGCGCTCCAGCCGCCATACAGACACAAAAAACTCAGCAGACAACATATAAAAACAAATAGGCGACTGCCATGGAGACACAAGACCTTGCCAGCCGAGATCCAGACGTCTTCAGCACACACAGCAACAACACAGAAGTTTCTGCAAAGCTCTCCACCCGCCCATGGCTGGGATCCGAGCTGCACCACTTAAGGTGTGCTATCCATTTCCTTGCTTCAGATGAATATTTCCTGGATCCATGGAGGAGGAAAAAAAAGGAACACCAGTACTGGGCGGTGAGTTAACCTTTATGGGTATGGGGTCCTATAACATTGGAGAGGAGGCGGGATTAACCCACACGTAGGCTGCTATGGAGTCAGTCAGGAAAGATAAATTCTAACAAAACAAAAAAAAATGTTCTGTGGTCAGCAAGTGGTTAGTATAATGGTTTCTATTTAAAATACTGAAGAAAGGGTTTTGTAATAATTTATGTTTGGAGAACTAATACATATTCTTATATCTGCTCAGAACCTAATTTGAATGAAAGAATTGCTGTAGACGAAGATGTGGTGTTTTGTGAAGTAAGCAAGGGGCCATGTACTACTGGTGAAACAGATTGTAGAGGAAGACAGTGGTCACCTGACTATGGACGAATCCTCATTACAGGATCTACCTGAACCATACCAATTATTCTTTAGATATAGAATAGTCAAAAAAGAAATATATGTTTCCAAAGAATAAATAGATTTCAATGTTTTTTTTTATATTAACTCCTCTGCACCCTAGGGCCCCTGTCACACTGACCCCTTTCACACTACGGTGGGACGTGGGCTGCCGGTATCACATTCACACGGATGCTTGATTAGACCGTCTGCGATGTTGAATCAACCCCAGCTAATAGATACAAATTGATTGACACCCACAGTGTGTCTATGTAATAAAGCAGTTGTGAACCGCATAAACTTTTTTTTTTTTTTTCAAACCTGCAAGGCAAAAGGCATAATCAGCTAGTATGCACTGCATACTGGCTGATTATGAAATACTTACCTCGGAACGATGTGAAGAACACTTAGGCCCCATACACACCATAGAATCTATCCGCAGATAAATCCCATTAAATGGGTTTCAGCGGATAGATCCTATGGTGTGTACACGCCAGCGGATCTTTTTCCGCGGATATATCTCCCCTGGGATGGATTCCAGCAGATCGGATATTTGCTGACATGCTCAACAAATCCATCTGCTGGAATCCATCCCAACGGATGGATCCGCTCGTCTGTACAGACTCACCGGATCCATCCGTCCAAAGGGATTCCCCGCACGCGTCGTAATGATTTGACGCATGCGTGGAATTCCTTATATGACAGCGTCGCGCCCGTCGCCGCGTCATAATCGCGGCGACGGCGCGACGCGTCATCGCCAGAGGATTTCCGCGCGGATTTCAATGCGATGGTGTGTACACGCCATCGCATAGAAATCTGCTGAAATCCTCTCCGCTGGACCGTATCCGCGGATAAATCCTCTCGTGTGTATGGGGCCTTACATGTCATCTTGCTCTGGCGTGTCTTCCGGGTATCGCGGCTACAGCGATGGGATTGGCAGGAACGGCGATGACGTCACACATTATTTTTTCTTCATGTAAATACACAACTTCTATTGTAGATGAGTGCATTCTTGAATTGTAGGAACACCAAAAGTACCAAAAAAATATATTTTTTTAACTATATTTTTTTGGGATTACTTTTTTCTTCCTACAGATACGCACCTTGTACTGCACATGAGTGCATTCTGGAATTAAAGGAACACCAAAAGTACAAGAAAAAAGAATAGTTGTTTTTCAAGTATTTTTTTTTTCTTGATTACTGTTTTCTACATGTAGATACGCACCTTCTACTCCACTTTAGTGCATTCTGGAAATATAGGAACACCAAAAGTACAAAAATAATATAGTTTTTTGTTTTTAAACTATGTTTTATATTTTTGGATTAATGTTTTCTTCATGTAGATACGCACCTTGTACTGCACATGAGTGCATTCTGGAATTATAGGAACACCAAAAGTACAAGAAAATAGAATAGTTTTTTTTCAAGTATTTTTTTTTTTTTGGATTGCTGTTTTCTTTATGTAGATACGCACCTTCTACTGCACGTTCAGCATATACTAAAATAATGTTCTATATTAAAATTAAATACAAATAATTATGTATCTATAAACCGAAGAGAGATATTGTTCTATTTGCGTAATCATTGTTATATTTTTTTAAGATGTGCACTACTGTTTTTATTCTTGTGCAATAAAACGAAATTTTCTAGATATTTTGGCTCGTATCTCCTCTTACTTATTTGCCCGGTTTTTCAAGTTTAGATTGTTTAGTTTCAATGCAATATCCGTGATTTGTTTAATCATGGTTTTTGAAAAGACATCAATTATAATATGTGCTATCACAAGATATGGGGTTGAAATTTGTAAATGTGAAAAAGGATTACTCTGCTCGTGTACAAGAACCAAGTGATCAGGACACCACTGGTGAAGGTTGAGCCCTGTGAGGGTTAAAGGTTATTAAGGTGTAAGTGGAAATAGATATGAGCTATCAAATGATTATAGGGTGGCAGTGTACATCATGTTGACACCTTGACTGTTCCCTTCAAATAAATAATAATTGCAATATCAAGAGAGACACTGTTTGACTTGGTATAAAGGCTGATGACACCATGTGTGATAGACGTGAAACTAAAATGAAAATTTTATGTTATGATTAGAAATATTAAAGTTGTTGTGCTTTCTTAAGGTCATATTTACCCGCACAGTAATTTACTTTGAATTCTTTTATAACGAAGATGCTTTTAAATACAAGACAATCTATATGCCATAGTCTGTAATATGAAACTTATTCACGGAGACGTATGATCATACAAAATAGCTAATTTATTGGTAGACAAAATATGAATATTTACATGAAATTAAAATACCAGTTGCGTCACATTAACGACTTGAAAATCAATAAACTACCCCCAAAGTGGGCATGCAATACCTTTGATCTGAGTCATGGTAGGTTCTCAAGATAACTTTTATGTAAATGACAATGAAACAAAAACGTCTATTTCACACGTCTAATCGTTACTTTACTGCAGGTAAGTAAAAGATCAAACAATGTGAAATATATTGGACGTTAGTTTTGTCAATAGAATTGAGACTATGTAAAAATAAAAATATAATAAAAATTGTGCTCTTAAGGAAAAGTGACAAGTTATTGATATGAGAACAAACCAGAACTACAGGATATTCAATACTTCAATACTTCAACATTTCTAGGGGACAACAATATATTTGAGATAAAATAAAAATGACATAGTTACCAATTCCCAAGATGGCTATTTCCTATTGGCAAGTGGCCAGAGCTAAAATCGTTGCAGTCTTCATGCATAGTGCAAGCGTGCTCTCATGGGGCGCTCCTATTGGTGGGGTCCTCTTCTCATCCTCCCATTGAGCTCAAGATTAAGGTTTTAGATCTTAGATTGGATCTCTTCTATCTCATGGGTTTCCCTCTTTATTTTGAATAAAACAATAGGACTATAAAGATTATACCCAGTCCTGCCCCTCTGATAGCTGTCCTTAAATCATAGGCCTGTGGCACATATGGGCGTTCCTGCCAAGACGTGTTTGGTTTCTATTGGCTGACAGTTTAATAATTGACTTGTTCTCTGGGCTTGGAGAACCTCGAGTAATATTACTTCCAGCCACTAGGTGTCTCACCTTTATTGTGAGATAATCTATACGTTGGATATCTATATTTAAAGGGTCACTAAAGGAAAAACTTTTTTTAGCTGAAATGACTGTTTACAGGGCATAGAGACATAATAGTTAACTGATTCCTTTTAAAAATGATTAAAAATTGATAAAAAAACAATCATATAATGTGCCTGCAGTGTAGTTTCGTTTTTGCTGTTGTTTTCTGGTTCTCTGATGTACAGAGAGCCACTAGAGGGCAGTCAGCCAATAGAGAGCAGTGATACTTTGTCTAAAACTCCTCAGCACCAATCCAGTTTCGTTTTACACACAGCTCCTTGATTAGTGACCACCGTGAGAAATCTCCCAGCACTGTGGTTATCAGGAAACAGGCAACCAGCAAGTGTCCAGAACAGAGAGGATTTACAGCAACATCAAAGCAAAAACGAACAATGAGGAAATGAAACCAGGACTGCAGTAAGGTAAAGGAAGCTATTTAGCTAAAAAACAAAATTCCTTTAGTGACTCTTTAAGGTTTAGACTATCGACATATATTTATCCATATATATATATATATATACCTCTATGTATGACTCTGGTATCTTTATATTATATAAAATACAATTAGTATTCTGTTGATTTCGATACAATATGTTCCCATATTCCATTATAAATGTTTTTCCACAAAACAGTCTTTGCAATCAATGCATAGGTTACATCTCTCAATCAAATGAAAAATAATTATTAATGTGTTTACCTGACTTATTTTGATATGTGCTTGGTGGATATGTGTTACATGTTAGTTCATATTTTTATACATTTTTCACAATGCGATATCTTTCATAATGTCGATTATGGTAGCTTATTTAAACACTTCTATTTATAAAACAAATTTCTCATATAAATCTTTCTTAGAACAAAGCTCTAACCTACCGGGTATGTTTCCCTCGGTCCTAATTTATCGATTATCTAAACATTACTTATTTCATTTCGATATATATTCTTCCAATACAATGCATTATAAAATATCTCTGACTTGTATCAGATTTGTCCATCTCATAGATAGAGGCATGTCTTGTCCTTGGTGTGAGATATGAACTGGATTTCTCTGCCATTGTCTAAGTCACAGCTGAGACAATACTGTCTGTTTACCTTAGAGCAGCCTTATTCTGTGATACAATGGGAGTTATTTTACTCCAATGTGATGATAGCCCAGTTAAGTATCTGTGAAAACTTTCCCTATGGCAGGATAGCTAACCAGTGGTGATAATACACCTCTTCTTGTCCATTCACCAAAGCTGGGTCAACACTTCTTTTGTTCTGTGAGGAGAATTCCCATTGTTCAGACCCTTATCCAAGCTTGTAAAAGTTGTATAGTTAATGTATTGTTAGTGTCCTGGATGCTGGGCAAATATGACTTTGTTCCTAAAAGATCTCATTTCAATGATTCGTTTCAACTTTTAGGCTTAATAGATCTTTCATATTTTTGCTGAATAATAATATTGAATATATTATCATTTCTTCATACAAAACTTACAACATAACCCCCCCCTTGAAGTCTTCAAATGCCGGAAGTCGTTTGAAAGGCTTCAAGACGCACACTGTTGAAGAAATCCGGCTTCATTGGCCTGGTATTGTATCCGGATCGTGGATACTGAATATAGCATTTAAGGGGTGTTGACACCTTCAGATGGGTGTAATTCCTTGAGGAAAAGGATTGGGTTTGTGATTGACGCGTGCATCGCAGGGTTGGTTAGCCGTTGGTTATCGGGAACTGGATCACCCGGGTGCCTTGGTGCTTGGCGGTCCTGGTGGGTTCTGTTCGTGCAGATTAGCCATCAGCGGTGTCTTTGATTCCCCCATACGGTTCTTCCTCTGGATGATTCACACGCGTTGGACTCTCGGTTCTGTAGACCGGCTCCTGGACATCTTTAGTCCTGTTAAGTATGTGGTGGAAATTTGAAGATGTATTTAATATGTATTGTCATAATGGCACCCAGTCTTAGTAATGTCACAACCCGCTCTAAATAGAACTGACTGGGGCAGTCTGAGGCTGGTTGAATCTCGTCTGGTAGTAGAAAATGTCTTGAGGTTGGAGTGTGATGTTTGCGGCGTGGGTGTATGTCCGCTAACGAGGGGCCCTCTGTGCATTTAGCACCGACGATCGTTGAGGAGGGGATGCGCTCACACCGCAAGCACACGAGTGGTTATGGACAGATGTGCGCTCTTATCTGGGTCTTGTCTGATCAGCAGGGCTTGCGATTCGTGGCGTACGCCTGTAGATAGCTTCCTTTCCACCTTAATAAGGGTATAATCTGGATATGCATTATTCTATGGAATGGCGCAGATTAGGATTCTATCAGGCGATTAATATTAAGAGCTTATGGACGTTTCTGGAGGGGCACATGCGCTCCCCGCCCGGACACGCCCATAAGACTTTAGCAGCATTGTATGTACTTCTATGCATTGTATTGTATCCATTGTATTTTATTCTATTCATGTATTCTATGGGACTTCCTGTTAGAAGGAACGTCCTTATATGGTGTTAGCTGTGTCAGTGGAAGATCCTGTGTTAACCACTCCCATGAGGGAGGTGTTTAATGGGTGCAGTGAGCACTTCCTGTTTTGGGTAAATAAAAGGTGCTTGGCTGAGCCTTTGGGCAGTGATGCTGGCAGAATGATATGAGAACAGGCTGGTGATGGTGTCTCTTTGTATGAATGGCAGAGAATGATGGTGAGTGAATATATTTAGTTTAATTATGGATTATTTCATTAAGACTGGATGCTGTGCTTTATAGCACAGGGCAAAATGGCGCTGTGCTCTGCGTACGGCCTAATTTTGCCACCACAGATGGCGGGCCAGATGGACTATTCGTGGTTTTCCCTGGGCATCAGAGGGGGGATTTGGGGTACATTTCTGATGCATCTGGAAAACCATGCTTTGGAAAGAATAAATTTGATGTTTTAATGAAATAATGCTTGTGCGATTGTGAAATCGATTGTATGTGTGTGTCCGATTGTACGCGTGTGTGTGCGATTGTGTGCTTCTGATTGTATGTGTGTGTGTGTGTGTGTTTAGGATTGGATATGTGTATGATTGCGTGCGTTTGTGAAATCGAGTGGATTTGATTGTACATGTATGTATGTATGAATTATGTGTGTATGCCTGAATGCTGTATGATTGAACAGTTTGTAAGTAATTGATTGATTGTTTGACCAGATTAAAACTGCTTGGAAAAATTACCTTTTGTGTACGGTTTGTTTAGCCAGGCATGGCTTCTCTGACCATGTGGTGGACCATGCGGCTTGGGGGAGGGGCGGACAGTGTTCTGATTCTGAAAGTTAGATATAACATTTTTATGATGCATATGGAAACTGTATATTGCAGATGATTTGTCAGTATAGAGGTGGCATTATTCAGCCTGCGATGTGTGCAGGGAGACATTTTGTATCTTTTGAATGTAATGTCCTCATGTGTGCGGCTGGGACTTTGTTTGAGCAGCATGGCTTTTAAAGATGGCTTCTCTGGCCATGAGGGTCGGGGGAAGGGCAGTTTGTTTGGGCCACCATGCGGCGGACAGTGTTGGATCTCTGTGTTTCTTGAGTGTACAATTTTTAGAGCAAAAGTCATGTGTAATATGTTCATGATCTATGTGAGGAATAGAAATGAATAAATTGTGATTTTTACCTTTGTATGGGACCAAAAGACATGTCCCTGTGAGTGTGGCTGAACTGTGATTGAATTGTTTGGCTGATGAAGGAAACATGTGCTTTAGTGGGGGAGGGGTGATTTGTTTGGTGTGCCATGAGGCTCGGGGGGGGGATGGGCAACCAGCATGGCTGTCCCATCACTGAGTCAAAGTTGGTAACCCTCTGTATGGCTTGTTACATGAGCATGAAAAGTTTTTTTTTAAGGTTTTAAATGTGACCTCTTTGTGAATTTCTTAAATGGCTTGTTATGAAAGGTGATGCCACGGTGTGTACATGAGCTTTGAGAAAAGTGTTTTTGTTTTAATGTTGCGCATGTATCTGAAATTTTTTGAATGTGCTGTGTTGGCAAAAGGTCCGATTTGAAGCAGCCTCAAATGCGGCTCTGGGAGGGAGGGGTGACTAGTGTTGAATCCCTGGGCTCAGTGTGAGGGGTTCCCACCATCCCTGCGCTCATTATGAGGGGTTCACACCATGAAAAGGTCCGATTTGAAGGAGCCTAAAATGTGTGCCTTGTTGGTTGGTTGTTTTTAGAAAATGTTTTTGGTGTTCGTTTTTTTTTGATGTTCCATGTGTTGTCTTTGTGGAGAGATTCTAGGCAGATTTTTGGGGGCTGCATTTGGCAGCCATCTTGTTTGCTATGGTCGTTGGCGGCCATTTTGTGAGGTGCAGTCTGTTTGCTCTGTGGGTCATCCTGGGTCATCTTTTGGGTGTGATACCATGTGACTGAGAAGTGGAATTTTGCAGCCTTTGGGGCAGATTTTGATGTTTAGTGCGAATTGAGTAGCGCAGTATTTTCTGTTGGGATCTGGTGGACAACATTTTTGTTTTCCTTTGTGTAGTACGGTCTGTCCTTTGGTAGACAGTGTTTTTTGCAAGCGTAAATGGCGCCATTGTTGCTGGCCATTTTTGAGATACAGTTTAAGCGCTATCTTTTGAATTGTGCTTGCGTGCTAGGGCTAATTTATATAAAAGACCTGACTAACCTACCGGCTGACTTTGCAGTATAAGAGTGGAGGCTTTTGTGTAAGAATTTCGTTTTTTGGTGAAAAGACTGCTTTGCATGCACTGAATTTTGTTGGTGTTTGAATATTGAATATTTGGGGTCCTTGGCAATTCATTTGTATTTGAAGATCGTAGGGTCAGGGGGGGAGATCAACTCCTATTCTGCAGATGGGAGGAGATTGTTTTACCTTTCCTGAACCAGCATACAACAGGAAGTCCTTTTTCGGCATTTATATATAAGCAGGAAGTCAGTGGGAGGAGTTTTTGAAGTCTTCCGAAAGATTAACAATGAGACTTGTGTCCTGAAAGGACAACGGAAAATATTTTGGCGTTTAAAAGAGTGTTTTAAAGTTTAATTTCAGTCATTTTTGTGAAGTGTTATACTGTAAATACAGTGTTGGGTATTTTAGAGCAAACAGGAGGGCTTCACCATTACTGTTGTAACATCTAGATGCAGAGAGAAGCCACATTATTCTGCAGGTGGTAACTGGGCGTAAGTGTTCCGTGTGGTTTAGTCTGGCGACGCAGTGCATGGGATGCATACACTGTGAGGGGTAGAGGCCTAATTTGGGGGTTGATCTGTGGTTGTTGACGAATCATTTGGCATAGTTACTCTGTAGTTCTGTGCCAGGAGGGTTGGGACAACAAGCCATAGAGATGATGCCTCGGTTAGGGTTTTCTAGTTGAGGGACTGGACCAGATAGTGGTTGTAGTCCGTCAATCCACCGTAGATGAAGGCACCGGGCGGTGGTCCCCGAAATGGGTGCAACGGTTTCTCTCGGACGCGGGAAGTAAGACGATAAGTCGATTTGAATCGCGTGGGAAGAAAGGCTTCCCACAGTCAGACGGTTACACGGTGCACAAAGCCTAGTTTTGGGGGCAAAGGCCTTTAGACCCCTTTAAAAGATTGCCAAGGATACTATTAGGGTATCCCTCTGGAGTGGATGTGGTTTCGCTGCGGTTTCAGAAATCTGTAATGATGCGTGTGGATGGAGGTGTGGTACACGCTTTGGTGACCCTCAAAGGAGAACGTTGTATAGCTGGTCTATGCAAGGCGCTCACGCTGTTCTCATATTTTCCCATTGTATTTTCTTCTATTGCTGAAAGTGAAGGCAGATTTCCGGCTGGTTTTTGTTTTGGATACTATGAATATCTCCCCCACATTTGTATATGAATGTTTGTATGTAGTAACGTGAATATGTTCGAATTTACCGCGGCGATCCTTAGATGCGTCGCGGCTGTAGTATTTTTGTAGAAACGGGGAAAGTAAGAGTTACACAGAGTTTTGTTTGAATAGGTTTTGAAAGAATGTCATTGAAAATTTACAGGAATGTCATTTTTGTTTGCCATTCTCTGCAGGATAAATATGAAGGATGAAGTAATGATTTCTGCTTAAGTATTTTTCAGGTCCAAGAAGCTTCTGGAAGTTTCTGTACATAGAGAGCAGGTGTATATAGACAGCTGTACACATGGATAAATACGAGTCTAAGAAGGTTTAAAGTATCATAGGCTATTTCATTGTTTCTTCTTCCTCCAGTCTGTAATGAGGAAGAAAATGGGGGGATAAATAAATGTAAAAGTGACAGTTTTTCGAACTAATAACACTAATCTTTCTAATTCTAATCAAGTTTGTGCCAAGACTGTCTTTCTTTGATAGAATTTGAATCGGCAAGCAGCAGTCTGGTGAAGTAGGTTCCCATTTTAGATGAACCTCCCAATGGTTCCAGGTATTACAGGAGATGGTAAGCGATTTATAGGCGACGGGGAGACACGCACAGATTGTGCAGTGAACAGTCCCGAGGTCGGGGTTATTGTCATAAGGTTTGTTTGGAGGTCAACCGAAACCAGGGTCGTACTCCCCTCATCAGCTGTCACGTCTATTGTCAGGTGATGGGGTGAGTGCGATCACTGTAACATGAACTTCAAAGGGGTTCGGAGAGTCTCTCCTGGACCCCGACACGGTAATTGGTTTTCATTTTTCCCAACCAGGTGACTGGGTCGTTTTGTAAAGAAACTTGATGGATGAGACCACGCCAGCCACTGCAAGAAGCGGCTCAACTACATCAAAGAAATTAGTAGTATCTTCGTTTATTTTGTATTTGTTTGTTTAGTAAATTTTAGCAAAGGTAACGATGAAATACATCCCAAGTTATTATTTAAAGTCTATTCTATGACTAATTAAGAAAGTGAACGGGACGGATTGCGGGGTCTGTTCTGAGTCTCCACCGAGCTTTAGTCCCCAGCGATGACAGCGGTACATGCTATTTATGACGTTATGATTGGTATGAGGATTATTGACAAACTAGTGAAGACTCCGGACAGACACTTGTCAATAGAATTTAATGAGATGTCTTTAGAGGGTAGAATTGTTTTTCGTTTTTATGTCTCTGCCTCTTGTCGGTTGGGTATCTATAGCTTATAAGGTAATTCAAGAGGTTCATGTGTGGTGGTGAAGCTGTCCCAGCATCCTATATCGCGGCCGATCGCAAGGATCTGATGGCGCAAGAGAAAGTAGGAATGGCAGGGGCGGCTAGAAGGCACCAACCCCGACCAGGTCTGGGCATGGCTTCCTGCATATACAAGGTGGGGGGACTTGAGCTTATGATACGATTGAACAATTCACACCTATTGAGGATGGAATGTTTCATGTGACTGTTGAAGCTACAAGGAAGTTCTCGCGGTCCAAGGGCGGTTTCTGGGAATGTACAAGTAAAGATTGTTATACCTGGATCGGGGATACTGGGAATTGGAGTTCAGGCCCATATGGATAAGGTTTGGGTCCCTGCAAGGCAGAGCCAGAGCTGTAGCTAAGTGAAGGTTGGGAGTCCTTTGAAGGGTCTGGGAATCTTTGGGGATTTAATTTTTATTTTACAGCGGATCGTGGTTGATGGAAATGGGAATATATATATACTCATGTGGTTTTTATTTCTATTCTTTCTATGTCGTGATGAGGCGCTCCTGTTGCCTGATTGGACGCGTGACCAGAGCCGGAGCAGATGACCACATTTTCCTTGATGAAGACGCCCCGAAGCCGGACCCACGTACAAGACACAGAGGACCCCAGACCGATCTGCGATTACTACAGCTCACCAAGTTGTGCCCTCCTTATAAGTCATCCCTCCTGAAGAACAGAGTCTACATGTCAAGCCGTGTTTTCCTTTTTATGGACTGTAAAGACTAATTTAGTTTCTAGGTGTAAGAAGACTATCAAGATTGGAAGGACAAATGGGAGCAATATGACAAAAAGGGAGGACTGTGGTGGAAATTTGAAGATGTATTTAATATGTATTGTCATAATGGCACCCTTAGTAATGTCACAACCCGCTCTAAATAGAACTGACTGGGGCAGTCTGAGGCTGGTTGAATCTCGTCTGGTAGTAGAAAATGTCTTGAGGTTGGAGTGTGATGTTTGCGGCGTGGGTGTATGTCCGCTAACGAGGGGCCCTCTGTGCATTTAGCACCGACGATCGTTGAGGAGGGGATGCGCTCACACCGCAAGCACACGAGTGGTTATGGACAGATGTGCGCTCTTATCTGGGTCTTGTCTGATCAGCAGGGCTTGCGATTCGTGGCGTACGCCTGTAGATAGCTTCCTTTCCACCTTAATAAGGGTATAATCTGGATATGCATTATTCTATGGAATGGCGCAGATTAGGATTCTATCAGGCGATTAATATTAAGAGCTTATGGACGTTTCTGGAGGGGCACATGCGCTCCCCGCCCGGACACGCCCATAAGACTTTAGCAGCATTGTATGTACTTCTATGCATTGTATTGTATCCATTGTATTTTATTCTATTCATGTATTCTATGGGACTTCCTGTTAGAAGGAACGTCCTTATATGGTGTTAGCTGTGTCAGTGGAAGATCCTGTGTTAACCACTCCCATGAGGGAGGTGTTTAATGGGTGCAGTGAGCACTTCCTGTTTTGGGTAAATAAAAGGTGCTTGGCTGAGCCTTTGGGCAGTGATGCTGGCAGAATGATATGAGAACAGGCTGGTGATGGTGTCTCTTTGTATGAATGGCAGAGAATGATGGTGAGTGAATATATTTAGTTTAATTATGGATTATTTCATTAAGACTGGATGCTGTGCTTTATAGCACAGGGCAAAATGGCGCTGTGCTCTGCGTACGGCCTAATTTTGCCACCACAAGTAAAAACGGATTCCATGAGAAAAAGACAATATATGTTTTTTTTTTTACATGACCTGCATTTTGAGATCTGTCAGCCGATATGCTGGCTTCCTCAGAGCCCCCCTATTGGCTTATTGTGTCATCAGTCCTTTAACCAAGCACTCTGGCTATCAAGACAATGACTGGATATTTGCTATGGGAGACAAAGCTCTAGGGCTCATTAACATGAGGACATTTATTTATAGCTGAGGATACCATATATTAATAACTGATATCCTTCAGAACCATTTTTTTTTTTAGCTTAATTGTAGCGGTTCTGGGATAATAAAATGTAATAATATTTTATTTGAAATGTGACACTTACTGTCAGCAACAAAATATCTGATACGATAGTCAACCTTCTACTTGGGAGGAATAAAACAAATAAACCTTCCCCCTTTTGGGGTGTCAATAAAACTCATTTTAGGCAATCACACTACCTTCTGCGGGTGACTTATCTGTTACCAGAATATCAAACCATTTTAGGTCTTCTGATATTAATTCTTTAGGATTCGGTCATCCTTTGTAATTATCGTCTTCTGCGACTTCTTGAAATTAAGCTGTTTGGAGCGACCTGTTTATGTCGGAGGAATGAAGTGACCACTGAAAAATAGGATAACAGTTAATTTCCAACGACCAAAATCCCTGTTAGGGATTTCAGGATCCTTACAACTGTAACCTGGTGAAAATATGGTGTTAGAACCTCTGTCTCCTATGCCTTTTCAGTGCATTCCTCTGATTTACTTTAACATAGGCGCTTCAAAGGCTCTGTGGCCCTTGGCTGGCCCCAGTATTTGTCCCTTAAAGAGATGTGATTCACACTCCGTGCAGCAATGAAACCGTGTAACATCCATAATTTGTTTTATTTTGGTTTCTGTATTGCTTACAGGCTGATCAGAATAGGGTTCTGTGACCCAGTTTCTGTACTTTCTGGGGACCACTGGCTCAGTTTTATCAGACATATCCCCTTCGGCAACATTGTTCTGATTCTGGGATATTTGTCTGGGCCTTAATTTCGCCCTATTTTTCTGGGGATTCTGGGGTGTCTTACCCTGCGGCTGCTCCCTATTTACCTGTGTTGGTCCCCGGGGCGAATTGGACCGGTAATAGTATGGGTTTCTACCTTTGGGTTTAAATTTGACCCGTTGGAGGTACACCCTATAGTTTCTCTTAAACCTTGCATCTGGTTCCCTAGGATGGTACCCCTGAGATGGTCTTTGTTCCCTCCCTATAAAGGGTGTTTTCTGTTCCCCCCTCCTAATTGGTGGGGTATGTGGTCTCCCGCTGGGGCAACTCTGTGGTATATCTCCTCTGACTCTATCAGCACATGTCATTTTCTGGGTGTCAACCCGTAATAATTGAGGAGATGCATTAATTTCATCCACAATTTAGGTTATGAGTTGAGGCCTTTCTTTGTATTCACCAGTTTGTTGGATAGAGTACAAATTGTTACTCTCTTTTACCACGGACTCCAGTGAGCACCCCCTTGCGTAGTCTTTATCTAAATGCACTTTTGTGTGAGTAGGTAGGGCCTCAACGAACGTGGATTTAAACTCAGTTTCATTGTGGTCTGGCTCATTTTCTGCTAAGTGGTAAGCACTCCTGAGCACAGGCAACACTTCTGTGGGGTTTTGATTACTGGCACATTTCAAATTTTGTATAGCCGCACTAGCCGCTGTAACATTTTTGTGCTGGCCAAATTCTAGATGACAGCGGTGTTTAATTTCTTGCCATGAAGTACCAGACAGATCTTTAAAAGATGTGCAGAAATTTCGGTGTCTGGTTTCAAATACCCACGGTAAGAAATCAATCCTTGACAGGTCATCATCTAGGCCTAAAACTGATAATGTATTTTCATAGGCCTCAATGTGGTCTTTGACACACATGGATCCCTCTTGCTCAAAGACTGGGAAAGTATCATTTAACAATTTAATTATTTCTGATGCGTCCTGTTTAGGGGTACCTGTCTTTTCCTCTGATCCCAGGGAAAACTGGTCAGGCCTACTTTTATGGGGTGGTTCACTTTTTACCCCCTTTTGCTCTACAGATGGCTTGGGATAGGATGAGGGTTCTTTTTCTGGTCCCTCTCCAATGTCTAACTCCCACATTTCAGTTTGAGAGTCAGATATTAGATTTTGGTCAGAATCTATACTTTCAGGGTTAGGCATTGGCACATCACCCTGAGGCACAAGCTTTACTTGCTCTTTTAACTCTCCTGATTGCTTAATCAGGGATTCCTGTTCTGACTTAAGCTGATTTGTTTCTTCTTTTAAATTTTCACTGCTCATTACTCGGCAACTTTCTAAATTTCCACTGCTCATTACTTGGCAACTTTTTAAATTCTCACTGCTCATTACTTGGCAACTTTCTAAATTTACACTGCTCATTACTTGGCAACTTTTTAAATTTTCACTGCTCATTACTTGGCAACTTTTGTCAGGAGATTCATTTTCCTGCAGATAACTCTCCCACTCTTTTTTTAGTTCCTGCATTCTTCTATTGTACTTTTGCAACTGTTCTGTTTCATTTTGCACTGTCATTATAGACTCGTGATAACGATCTGCCTTGTCATTGTCTCTATTTTTAGTGAGCTCACATTCCTTTTCTGTTAAATGTGGCTGGGATTCTGAGATATCTATCTCCGGTTGGGTATTTTGACAGTTAAACTCATCATTTTGACGTTTAAACTTATCATCAATATGCATCAGGATAATGCGGAACTTAGAAATCATGTCCTCAAGCCTTTCTATTTTCTCTATCTCAGATGAGCTGTCTTTTTGTGCAACCATTTGACCTTCCGAGTTCCACACGTCTTTTATATGACGGGCACGGTTTTTACGGCCTTTAATGTATGCTTGTCGATCAGCCTCACCAGACAAACTTTTTCTGGCATGATCTGTCATTTCAGCTTTAGAATTTTTTTCCAACCTTTCCTGTACCCATATCAATTTTCTCTGAGTACTCATCTCACCACTAAGGGCTGACTCTTGATAATCCCTATCAACATGCAATTTACTTTGACTAGACATTTTTAGGCAAAAAATTTTTTTTTCAAAAATTAATAATTAATAATTTCATGCCAAATATTATTTATGTCACCACCATAACTATGATTGATCTTGTACAAAACATCGACATTATCTCAGCGAGTGCCTCCATTTATATGTTGTGCTTTCTTAAGGTCATATTTACCCGCACAGTAATTTACTTTGAATTCTTTTATAACGAAGATGCTTTTAAATACAAGACAATCTATATGCCATAGTCTGTAATATGAAACTTATTCACGGAGACGTATGATCATACAAAATAGCTAATTTATTGGTAGACAAAATATGAATATTTACATGAAATTAAAATACCAGTTGCGTCACATTAACGACTTGAAAATCAATAAACTACCCCCAAAGTGGGCATGCAATACCTTTGATCTGAGTCATGGTAGGTTCTCAAGATAACTTTTATGTAAATGACAATGAAACAAAAACGTCTATTTCACACGTCTAATCGTTACTTTACTGCAGGTAAGTAAAAGATCAAACAATGTGAAATATATTGGACGTTAGTTTTGTCAATAGAATTGAGACTATGTAAAAATAAAAATATAATAAAAATTGTGCTCTTAAGGAAAAGTGACAAGTTATTGATATGAGAACAAACCAGAACTACAGGATATTCAATACTTCAATACTTCAACATTTCTAGGGGACAACAATATATTTGAGATAAAATAAAAATGACATAGTTACCAATTCCCAAGATGGCTATTTCCTATTGGCAAGTGGCCAGAGCTAAAATCGTTGCAGTCTTCATGCATAGTGCAAGCGTGCTCTCATGGGGCGCTCTTATTGGTGGGGTCCTCTTCTCATCCTCCCATTGAGCTCAAGATTAAGGTTTTAGATCTTAGATTGGATCTCTTCTATCTCATGGGTTTCCCTCTTTATTTTGAATAAAACAATAGGACTATAAAGATTATACCCAGTCCTGCCCCTCTGATAGCTGTCCTTAAATCATAGGCCTGTGGCACATATGGGCGTTCCTGCCAAGACGTGTTTGGTTTCTATTGGCTGACAGTTTAATAATTGACTTGTTCTCTGGGCTTGGAGAACCTCGAGTAATATTACTTCCAGCCACTAGGTGTCTCACCTTTATTGTGAGATAATCTATACGTTGGATATCTATATTTAAAGGGTCACTAAAGGAAAAACTTTTTTTAGCTGAAATGACTGTTTACAGGGCATAGAGACATAATAGTTAACTGATTCCTTTTAAAAATGATTAAAAATTGATAAAAAAACAATCATATAATGTGCCTGCAGTGTAGTTTCGTTTTTGCTGTTGTTTTCTGGTTCTCTGATGTACAGAGAGCCACTAGAGGGCAGTCAGCCAATAGAGAGCAGTGATACTTTGTCTAAAACTCCTCAGCACCAATCCAGTTTCGTTTTACACACAGCTCCTTGATTAGTGACCACCGTGAGAAATCTCCCAGCACTGTGGTTATCAGGAAACAGGCAACCAGGAAGTGTCCAGAACAGAGAGGATTTACAGCAACATCAAAGCAAAAACGAACAATGAGGAAATGAAACCAGGACTGCAGTAAGGTAAAGGAAGCTATTTAGCTAAAAAAAAAAATTCCTTTAGTGACTCTTTAAGGTTTAGACTATCGACATATATTTATCCATATATATATATATATATACCTCTATGTATGACTCTGGTATCTTTATATTATATAAAATACAATTAGTATTCTGTTGATTTCGATACAATATGTTCCCATATTCCATTATAAATGTTTTTCCACAAAACAGTCTTTGCAATCAATGCATAGGTTACATCTCTCAATCAAATGAAAAATAATTATTAATGTGTTTACCTGACTTATTTTGATATGTGCTTGGTGGATATGTGTTACATGTTAGTTCATATTTTTATACATTTTTCACAATGCGATATCTTTCATAATGTCGATTATGGTAGCTTATTTAAACACTTCTATTTATAAAACAAATTTCTCATATAAATCTTTCTTAGAACAAAGCTCTAACCTACCGGGTATGTTTCCCTCGGTCCTAATTTATCGATTATCTAAACATTACTTATTTCATTTCGATATATATTCTTCCAATACAATGCATTATAAAATATCTCTGACTTGTATCAGATTTGTCCATCTCATAGATAGAGGCATGTCTTGTCCTTGGTGTGAGATATGAACTGGATTTCTCTGCCATTGTCTAAGTCACAGCTGAGACAATACTGTCTGTTTACCTTAGAGCAGCCTTATTCTGTGATACAATGGGAGTTATTTTACTCCAATGTGATGATAGCCCAGTTAAGTATCTGTGAAAACTTTCCCTATGGCAGGATAGCTAACCAGTGGTGATAATACACCTCTTCTTGTCCATTCACCAAAGCTGGGTCAACACTTCTTTTGTTCTGTGAGGAGAATTCCCATTGTTCAGACCCTTATCCAAGCTTGTAAAAGTTGTATAGTTAATGTATTGTTAGTGTCCTGGATGCTGGGCAAATATGACTTTGTTCCTAAAAGATCTCATTTCAATGATTCGTTTCAACTTTTAGGCTTAATAGATCTTTCATATTTTTGCTGAATAATAATATTGAATATATTATCATTTCTTCATACAAAACTTACAACAAAGTGTATTTCGGTTAATATTTCTTTAGTATACTGCTTATTTTCCTTAAAGAATTTATATCAGGAATGATATATAATGATTTTTAAAAGTTACGAGTCCAGCATTGAAAGACTTTTTTTATCAAGCACAAATGTGCTCAAGCCGCCTTCTCATTTCCCTTCTATACAATTTGAGGCTTGTAACGGACATTCAAGAAGAAGCTTCCCCAGCCCCCCACTGCATTTCCTGTATAGCTATCCATAGCTTCAAGAATAAACTGTGACTTTGCCTTCCCCCACATCCTGCCTGCAGCCCACCAAAGGAATTCTATGTAAACTGTGTTCTATGTAAACTGGTCTGCTTTGCTGAGCTGACAAGGAACTTTCTTATGGATGAATGACACGTGTGGATTTTTCAAGAACAGGGAATGGACTTGTGAGATTTGAAACCATCCCTTCTATGAACTGGCCAATGAGAGGCTTCATGCCAATGATGGACTCACAGGGGGTGGGTGAAATGGGTGTTTCTGTTTAATTGTGAACCAATGAAAATGCATTTTGTGCTTGTATGCTAAAAATAAAGGCAGCTGCTCATACGGCAGCCATGCTCTTGGCCGTTGAACGTTGGAAGGTGAGGATGTGTAATTTATTCTGTTCATAGATTGCATTTTTTCTCACTTATAGCCATTTGAAATCAGCCGGCAGAAATGTTTACCCCTGAGTTTATCAGGATACCAATTAAGTAATGAGTCCTCATCAGTTGGCCGCCCAACGTTTGTTTTGCTCTATTGGGAAGATGCAGCACCCCGGGATGTGGTGGGGTACGTCTGTACGGATGGTGACTGATCACCTCCATGGCTGCGTTTTCTTTGCAGCGATCTACTTCCGTGCAGACGCACTTCATTCTTTCGGTCGTGCTGCGCCTCACCCAATCAAAGATGGGGGAAAGATTTTTTGAGCAAAAATAGATAACCCATCTATGTCCCTTTCTGCCGGTTTGACGTTTGTTTAATGTCTTGGTTTGACGTTTGTTTTCTGTTTAATGTCTTTGTTTGACGTTTGTGTTTTTCTGTTTTAAGTGTTGTGTTAGTTTGAATGTGACTGTTTCAGGGGTCTATGTCTGTAGGTGGTGGGTGGACAGTATATTTCTTTCAGGGGTCCTGAGCCGGTGACGCATGGTAAGCGTGTCTTGGGGTGGAGATGTTTATGTGTGCATGTAGTATGCACATGTCAATATGTCTGGTCTGAAAGAAGAGGATTTGGGGGTTCGATAGTCGCTAAGACGAGCGGACTGAGTTTTTCCTTGACTGAGGTTAGTTCAAGGTGGTGGCTTGGGTAGTCGAAACGGAATAAAGATAGCCACTAAGGAAGTTGGATCTTTATGGGTTTGCTATACATATGGCTTGTGCCATATGTATACCAAATCTCTTTAGTCAAAACGGAATAAAGATAGCCACTAAGGAAGTTGGATCTTTATGGGTTTGCTATGCATATGGCTTGTGCCATATGTGTACCAAATCTCTCTAGTCGAAATTAGAAGATTGGGGTTCGTTTTGCCTTCTTTTGGGGGGGCACTGAGGGTTTTACATTTTTGGGGTTAGTGGTTAAACTTTATGGGATTAAGCTAAATTGGGGTTACATTTTTGGGGTTAGGGGTTAAGAATTAGGGGCTGAAAGAGCCTTGTATTTTGTGTGTTTTGTGTTGTTCTGTGTTGTCCGTGCGTTTTTTTGTTTTTTTTTTACATGCATTCTTGTTCTGAGGGCTGTTAGCAGCCCACTTTAAATGGGAGACGAGCACACACGCGCTGCAGCCAATTTTTTTTTCTTTTTCATTTCTATTCTCCCCCCCCCCTCTCCAGGCTGTGTGGAGTCTTATCAGCAGACTTTTTTTTTTTTTGGAGTTTCAGATTTCTCTGCTGGAGTAACGCAGGCAGTGATGGCCCCCTCCTCTCTCCCCCCCCTTTAACTCTTTCCCTGCTGGGCAGGATTTGTCTTTCATTCCCCCCCCCCCTCTCCTTGCTGCCAGTCTGAGAGGAACACTGTGAGATATGTGTGTATATATGTCGTGGTTTGTCTGTTTCAAAATCTCAGCAGCTGCTGGTGTATCTTTTTGATTCGCAGAAGTTTGAGGTTTTTGGGGTAACGCAGACTATTTTTATATCCGAATCTATGTGTACAGTGGGGCTTATTATTTTTGCTGTTTTTTTTTTTTTTTTTATATATTTCTGGGATGCCTCCCTGATATAATATATACTCCTGCCCCCTCCCTGGTGGGGGGATAGAACTGGGTGTGTGAGGAATGTGGGCGGTCCAGACCCCCGCATCCTGCCCGCCCTGAGCTCTGCCACATTTGCAAGTTGGAGGATAGCCCCTCTCTCCCCCCCCCCAGGGAACAACGGAAAAGCAACCTAGAATAAAGTTTTTTTTAACAAAAGGTTGAATTGGGATATTGCAACTGTTTCTGTACAATTAAAATTGGTCTGTATATGCCTGTTACATTGTACGCTGATTTATCAGATAATTCGATTTAACTAGAAATAATGGGATATTTCTCCAGAGGTTTAACAACTATGGAAGAGACATTTGATACACATAATAAGCAATTGTTCCTCATGGTGCTGGGCTTAGTTTAGCAGCCCGTCCTGTTTATTTTATCCTTTTTAATCGGGGTTGCCCACTTACACTGACGATGCCATGCACTGTATTTTGACTTGATACATAGAGGTTTTTTTTTGCCAGTTTGGTTGTTGTAATGTGATACCCAGGGCCTGTTATTGTCTTTTCATTTCCCTCATGTTCTTCCCACGATGCCTGCTGGAAACATGGGCCCCGCCCGACTGCTTGAGGCTGTGCCCCTTCCTTCCCCTCACGTTCTGCCCAACTGTATGCCCGGCTGGAGGAAGCATGGGCCTGCCCGGATGCTCTTCCCTGCTGAAGGCTTTGCCTCGTTCTGAACGCATATGGTGTCGCCTCCTGCCCGCTGCCCATACTGGATTCTGTGCCCTCCGGCCCACGGGCCTTCTTCTTCATTCTCTCCTTAGTCTGTCCATGGGGGGGGTAACTACAATGCCACTTCGCTGGACAGACGCGTTGGGATGAGAATGATGTAGATGGGAGTGGCAGACCTACCTGAAGGTAGAATCCACTCATATGCTGTCCTGTGTGCCCCGACCTCAATGCCTTGACCTCATGGGGTGCCCAAAAGCGGTAGAGAGAGTGTGTAAATCCTGGCGTTCATGACTACAGAAGCTGTGTTCACAAGTCACAAATGAGGGATGAGGAGATTCTGGGTATCACATTGGAACAGTAGAACATTTTACATAGTACATTTAAATGGTTTTATTCCACATGCTGTGCCATGCCATCCTCAGGGTTAAGTGGGTAAGTGGCCCCAAGGGGGGAGCATTCAATTCATTATCTTTTTTTGGAAATCTTGTGTGAGACAGTCTCTAGATTAGATTGTTATGAGCTATGATTATGTGACCGCTTTTGAAAATAGGTAACTAATATTCGTGTACGAGTTTTTTCTCGCATTCCTGATGTAGGTACCGATAATTACCAATATCCCCTGGGTGACGATTAAGAGGTTCCTTCGAAAATATTCTCTGGAAGATGAGTGATATTATGGACTGTGCCCACAAATCTGAATGAAATTATATATCTTTTTTCAAATACATGGGATTGTGACCACTGGGGTTTGTGGGTTGGAATATCTCAAAGGGGGGTCCCGGTTACATGGGGTAGTTAGTTAATTAATGTCAGAGTGTAAAGAAGTTCTTTAACCAGTTCCCGACCCCCGCATGTACATATACGTCCACAATATGGCACGTACAGGCACATGGGCGTACAGGTACGTCCTCGCCTATTAGCGGGTGGGGGGTCCGATCGGGACCCCCCCCGCTACATGCGGAGGTCGGGTCCGCTCGGGGAGCGATCCGGGACCACGGCGCGGCTATTTGTTTATAGCCGCTCCGTCGCGATCGCTCCCCGGAGCTGAAGAACGGGGAGAGCCGTGTGTAAACATGGCTTCCCCGTGCTTCACTGTGTCTGCGCATCGATCGCGTCATTCCCTTTATAGGGAAGACACGATCGATGACGTCATTCCTACAGCCACACCCCCCAACAGTTGTAAACACATACTAGGTGCACCCTAACTCCTACAGCGCCACCTGTGGTTAACTCCCAAACTGCAACTGTCATTTTCACAATAAAGAATGCAATTTAAATGCATTTTTTGCTGTGAAAATGACAATGGTCCCAAAAATGTGTCAAAATTGTCCGAAGTGTCCGCCATAATGTCGCAGTCATGAAAAAAATCGCTGATCGCCGCCATTAGTAGTAAAAAAAAAAAAATTAATAAAAATGCAATAAAACTATCCCCTATTTTGTAAACGCTATAAATTTTGCGCAAACCAATCGATAAACGCTTATTGCGATTTTTTTTACTAAAAATAGGTAGAAGAATACGTATCGGCCTAAACTGAGGAAAAAAAAATGTTTTTATATATGTTTTTGGGGGATATTTATTACAGCAAAAAGTAAAAAATATTGCATTTTTTTCAAAATTGTCGCTCTATTTTTGTTTATAGCGCAAAAAATAAAAACCGCAGAGGTGATCAAATACCACCAAAAGAAAGCTCTATTTGTGGGGAAAAAAGGACGCCAATTTTGTTTGGGAGCCACGTCGCACGACCGCGCAATTGTCTGTTAAAGCGACACAGTCCCGAACTGTAAAAACCCCTTGGGTCTTTAGGCAGCAATATGGTCCGGGGCTTAAGTGGTTAATGAGATAATTAAGTTTAATTCTGCCTGTAAGGCCCCATACACACCATAGAATCTATCCGCAGATAAATCCCATCAAATGGGTTTCTGCGGATAGATCCTATGGTGTGTACACTCCGTCGGATATTTATCCGCAGATAAATCTCCCCTGGAATGGATTTCCAGCAGATGGATATTTGCTGACATGCTCAACAAATCCATCTGCTGGAATCCATTCCAACGGATGGATCCGCTCGTCTGTACAGACTTACCGGATCCATCCGCCCAAAGGGATTCCCCGCACGCGTCGTAATGATTTGATGCATGCGTGGAATTCCTTATATGACAGCGTCGCGCCCGTCGCCGCGTCATAATAGCGGCGACGGCGCGACACGTCATCGGCAGAGGATTTCAGCGCGGATTTCAATGCGATGGTGTGTACACGCCATCGCATTGAAATCTTCTGAAATCCTCGAGAGGATTTATCCGCGGATACGGTCCGCTGGACCGTATCTGCGGATAAATCCTCTCGTGTGTATGGGGCCTCAGTGTTTATGAATATGTTATACCCAACAACTGAAAATGTATTATGACATGTCAAAGCATAACCATGGGATTAGAACAAAGGTTTAATGGGAAAATTGTTGATTGAGATTGTGTGAAGAATTGTATACAATTCAGTCTATGGTAAACAACATGGTATTTTATATTTAACTGAAATCCTACAGATCTGGTTGTAAGAATTAATAAGTTGAGGTTTGAGCAATGTTTACAACAGATTCTAAACTTGGGTTTGGTTTCTTATAAGGTTCCCCAGAGAAAAATATTAAAATATGAAAGTTATGTTCAATCTAACAACTTTATAAAAAATATTATTATAAAAATTGTAAAAATAAAATTAAAAAATAAACAAGTGTTAAAAGTTATTATAAAATGACATTTCTGATAAAATATAGATTGTGAGTAATTATGAGTGACTTTATCAGTAGAAAACAATGGTCGGTTCATGCGCAGGGACTGGTCAGTGGATTTCATGAGATTTGTCCTCTAAGCGATCTTTTTTCGCTATTATAGTTGGGAAATGTCATTGTATAATGTGATGTACATGATTTTTGGCAGATGTACAAACCAAATATGTTTTCAATTTTTTGAAAAAGAGTTAAAAATGAGAAAAACGATGCAATTCGATTGGATTGTATATGGTCTAAAACTTGTACAATCTGCTCCAAGCATGGGGGGGAACAGATGTTTTCCCTTAGAGGTCATTAACAGCAGATCAGGTTACAGGCTGTGGTGAATTACCCTTCTATCTGGAGTGAGTGCTAGCGTTGAAACCAGACACCTCAGCTGCTGTGATTTAAATGGCTCTTTGCAATGTTTGAAAGTAAAAGTTATATTTGTCTGAAGTAAATATGTTATGAACTATAAAAGCATATTATAGGGTAAATCTTTCTTTAATAATAAAAGGTAATTTGTACACAATCATTAGAAGATCTGAAAGAAAGCCCTTATTAATAAAATATTATTTTTCTTTCTTTCTTTCTTTCTTTCTCTCTTTCTTTCTTTCTCTCTCATTCTTTCTTTCTCTCTTTCTTTCTTTCTTTCTTTCTCTCTCATTCTTTCTTTCTCTCATATGTTACTAAACTGTGGGTTTTTGCACCATTTGTTTTGAAGAATACCTTACGTTAAAGGGTGTCATTTTAAAGAGAATGAAATATGGTGTTAATCTGCATAGCTTAAGGAAAGTCAGTTAAAATAGTTAAAAAATAAAAATACAATATGGATAGATGATGCAGTATGATACAGCCATATTTATGGATTAAAGGGTCATCTTCCAGGTTTTGGAGTGACGAAGGTGTTCAGTCAGAGAGGGAAGTTGTGTTTTGCAGAAGGATCCCTATGAGATACAGTGAATCTTTAAGACTGAACCAAAGGCTGCTATGTTTGTTTAAACAGACATGCAACAAGAATATTCATGCTGCATGATCAGTCCTGAAAACTAGTGTAATGTAATAAAGTTTCTTTAGGAAATAAAATATTTAGGACGGAGCCCAATATAACATTAAAATGCTAATGAAGGGAAATATAGTAATTTGGTGGGAACGGATGCTTTTATGAAATTTAACTTAGTAATGGAAATGTAGATTGGATAAATTATGGTTGCTCTGGTCAATAGAGGTTTGTTAACTGTAAACAAGGATGCATTCCAGTATATTACTGAACACCTAGAGGCCACTTCACAAATGACTTTGTATAAAATTATGGCCTTATACATGTTATTAGTAAACAAGGGGGGTGCATCTGGAACCATACCTGCGGACAGCATTTTGGGTGATAACACATTTGTGCTCAGGTATAGCAATTTTGTTTCTGTTTATATTGGTTATGATAATGTTTTGTTATATTGACCATGTCCTCCATTACCGTCCTTGTCTGTTAAGAATAACAAAGAGAATGAACTGATAAAATATTCATTTCAAGGGGGGGCTGTGATAGACGTGAAACTAAAATGAAAATTTTATGTTATGATTAGAAATATTAAAGTGTATTTCGGTAAATATTTCTTTAGTATACTGCTTATTTTCTTTAAAGAATTTATATCAGGAATGATATATAATGATTTTTAAAAGTTACGAGTCCAGCATTGAAAGACTTTTTTTATCAAGCACAAATGTGCTCAAGCCGCCTTCTCATTTCCCTTCTATACACTTTGAGGCTTGTAACGGACATTCAAGAAGAAGCTTCCCCAGCCCCCCACTGCATTTCCTGTATAGCTATCCATAGCTTCAAGAATAAACTGTGACTTTGCCTTCCCCCACATCCTGCCTGCAGCCCACCAAAGGAATTCTATGTAAACTGTGTTCTATGTAAACTGGTCTGCTTTGCTGAGCTGACAAGGAACTTTCTTATGGATGAATGACACGTGTGGATTTTTCAAGAACAGGGAATGGACTTGTGAGATTTGAAACCATCCCTTCTATGAACTGGCCAATGAGAGGCTTCATGCCAATGATGGACTCACAGGGGGTGGGTGAAATGGGTGTTTCTGTTTAATTGTGAACCAATGAAAATGCATTTTGTGCTTGTATGCTAAAAATAAAGGCAGCTGCTCATACGGCAGCCATGCTCTTGGCCGTTGAACGTTGGAAGGTGAGGATGTGTAATTTATTCTGTTCATAGATTGCATTTTTTCTCACTTATAGCCATTTGAAATCAGCCGGCAGAAATGTTTACCCCTGAGTTTATCAGGATACCAATTAAGTAATGAGTCCTCATCACATGCATGCACTTTCAATTAGTCCTTCAAATAGTATAACGTTTATTGGATTTAAAGTAATGGTTGTATTATTCATTACTATAAACACAAAGGACCTTAAAAAATTCTTATCAGATTCCAGATATACATATTTGTAATACATTCTTATAAAAGAAAAATCATTTTTAGAAAAATGAAATGGGTAAAGCACACAGAAATATTGCTGGTGAATGACATTATAATGAACTAAATATCTGACTGCCATGACACTGCCCCAATCCCATTGAAATAGTTCATGTAATCCACTCGGCATTGCCTTGCAGACAAGGTAGGTAGTCGTGGATGACCACTGGACAGCGATGTAAGGACTTCTGAGCTTTCTTGTACTCCAAAGCTTGGCCCTGCCATTGTCTCAGGATCCCTCGATGATTGGGTACTGTAAGCAGTAGAATGGGTACGCAAATATTTGTGAAGGACACAACAACACAGAACAATGGTATCTATTTTTGGCATTGCTATATTGAGGCTTGTTAAAAAGATTCGGAATCGGTTCGCTAGAATTCCAAAAGCGTTTTCAACTACACGACGTGCCCTTGACAATCGGTAATTGTAGATTCTTTGTTCCGGGGTCAGGTTGCGCATGGGGAATGGTTTCATGACGTTGTCACTCAAAGCAAACGCATCATTTGCGACGAATACAAAGTGTCATCGCGTGTGGGCAGGTTTAGGGTTCCATTTTGGAGACGATGATAGAACTCCGTCTGCTGGATTACACTGCCATCTGAGTTCCGCCCATTTTTTCCAATATCTAGATAAAGAAAATTATACTTGGCATCCACTACTGCCAACATTATGATGCTGTAGAAACCTTTATAATTGAAATAATAGGAAGCGGAATTTGATGGGGGAACAATTCGTACATGTTTTCCATCAATAGCTCCTCCACAATTGGGGAAATTCCACACATCTTTAACCACTTCCCGCCCGGCCTATGGCCGATTTACGTCCGAGAAGTGGTTTTGAAATCCTGACTGGCCGTTCCTGGACGTCCTGCAGGATTTCATGCCGCGCGTGCCCGTGGGGGCACGCAGCGCGGCGATCGGTGATGCGGGGTGTCAGTCTGACACCCTGCATCTCCGATCTCGGTAAAGAGCCTCCGGCGGAGACTCTTTACCACGTGATCAGCCGTGTCCAATCACGGCTGATCACGATGTAAACAGGAAGAGCCGTTGATTGCTCTTCCTCACTCGCGTCTGACAGACGCGAGTAGAGGAGAGCCGATCGGCGGCTCTCCTGACAGGGGGGGTTCGCGCTGATTGTTTATCAGCGCAGCCCCCCCTCGGATCGCCACACTGGACCACCAGGGAAGCCCACACTGGACCACCAGGGAAGGACAAAAAAAGCATAAAAAAGATGCCAATCAGTGCCCACAAATGGGCACTGACTGGCAAAATGAGTAAATCAGTGTACACAGTGTCCATCAGTGCCACCCCAGTGTCCATCAGTGCCACCCCACCGTGCCCATCAGTGCCACCCCACAGTGCCCATCAGTGCCCAGTGCCCACCTATCAGTGCCCATCTGTGCCACCCATAAGTATCCATCAGTGCCACCCATAAGTGCCGCCCATGAGTGCCCATCTGTGCCGCCTATGAGTGCCCAGTGCCGCCCATGAGTGACCATCAGTGCCACCCATGAGTGCCCATCAGTGCCGCCTATGTGTGCCCATCAGTGCCGCCTATGTGTGCCCATCAGTGCCGCCTATGAGTGCCCATCAGTGCCGCATACCAGCGCCGCCAATCAGTGCCACCTCATCTGTGCCCGTCAGTACTACCTCATCGGTGCCCATCAGTGCCGCCATATCAGTGCCCATAATTGAAAGAGAAAACGTACTTATTTACAAAAAAATTAACAGAAAAAAATAAAACTTAATTTTTTTTCACAATTTTCAGTCTTTTTTTAGTTGTTGCGCAAAAAAAAAAAATCGCAGAGGTGATCAAATACCACCAAAAGAAAGCTCTATTTGTGGGGAAAAAAGGACGCCAATTTTGTTTGGGTACAGTTTGGGTACAGTTTGGGTACAGTGTAGCATGACCGCGCAATTGCCATTCAAAGTGCGACAGTGCTGAAAGCTGAAAATTGGCTTGGGCGGGAAGGTGCGTAAGTGCCCCCCCGGTATGGAAGTGGTTAAATGTATTTGCAATATCCATCCACTCAGATGGGTTGCTTGGAAACTGTAACATAAAAAAAAGGTTTTAATATATTTTGTTGTTATTTCAAAGTATTTCTTATTTCACACTCCATAGTACTGTGATAACTGGTTGATAAAGACTTTAGAGGACGGGGCAGTAGGTGAACAGACACAGGTAAGAAAAATGGGGGGGTGGGTGGTCCTTTTCGCTTTATTGTCACCTTTCAATAGGTTGCATGAAGGTGAACAAAGTCGTTTTTATAAAACCCCTTGTAAATAGAAAGAGCGAAGTAAATATCAATCATTTAATGTGGGAGCATAGGCATGATAGACATCATTTATCGTATATAATAATTTCCCTTCACATAATCTTTCTGTAATACATCGATGAGGGCTTGGCAGGTTTCCGGGATTATTCTCCCAAGTGCTTGAGGGGAAATTCCAGTTGAGAATTTTAGGTCTTGGAGACCTCTCCCGGTTGCCACATACCTCAATGTGTTCAGGACTTATTGGCTGGCGCATAACTGTGCTTTCTTTTTCAATTAACGGTGTTACCAGCTGCAACAAGGCTTGGAAGCAGTCATCATCCATTCTCAGGTAATTCTGGAAGTCATCGGGATTATTTTCTTGCAATTCTCATATGAGAATATCTCTCTCGTCTCTGCAGCCATTGTTTGGACCATGTGCTTCTCTTCTTCTTTTTGTTTTGTTTTTTAATAATTTCGGATGGCCATGACTCCTACCATGATCAGGGGCAGTGTTGGGTTTTCCAGGTAAAAGTCCATTGTTTCCAAGAACAATCGTAAAATCACGATGAATCGTCGCCCGAACGATTATACGTCTATATCCCTCGATCTCCTCGCAACTCCTCAACGGAAGGGCGTGGCCTACACAAGGTCATGTTCTGACATCAGATCCGCTCCACGCCGACGAACGTTCCTACGCAATTCTTACAGAATTTTCAAATGCAAAATACGCTGCCGATTCAATTTTACCTGCGCAGACGGAAGAACTTTCGTACGATATTCTTTTCATGTGTACGGGGAGGCCGATTCGATTATAGACATGCATGCGATTAAATTTGAAAGAACGTTCTTACGATAATCGTATCGTGTGTACGGGGCATTACTCTCAGACAAGCTGGTGGAGCGTGGAGCCGAGCCTGGGGACGGGAGATATAACAGAGAGACCAGGACTCGGAGACACACAGTGTGACACACAGCAAGCGCCAGGCAGGGAGGTGGGTAGGGTTGCCACCTTTCCGGTTTTGACCCGGACAGTCCAGGTTTGGGTGGCCGCCTGAAACCCAGGCACATTTTTAAATTTTTTGGGGGGGATTTTTTTTTTTTAGCCGTCCGTCCTGTGATCAAACTGGCCCGGCCGCAACAGAGCTGCACATGATCCCCCGATTCAATTCTCTTGGCCGCCCAGAGGAGTCCCACCTCCCTGCCTGGCGCTTGCTGTGTGTCTCCGAGTCCTGGTCTCTCTGTTATATCTCCGTCCCCAGGCTCGGCTCCACGCTCCACCAGCTTGTCTGAGAGTTAGTGTGCTTAGCAGACAGTGCTCTCTGTTAGCCCCCGGGCCCCCCCTGTTATACATGCGTGCTGCTGATATAAAGGGGGGCCCTGGGGGTGGTCTGTGCATGCTGCTGATATAAAGGGGGGCCCTGGGGGTGGTCTGTGCATGCTGCTGATATAAAGGGGGGTCCCGCCACCCTGGGGGAGGTCTATACCTCCCCCAGGGCCCCCCTTTATATCAGCAGCATAGACCTCCCCTGAGGCCCCCCTTTAAATCAGCAGCATGCATAGACCTCCCCGGGGGCCCCCTTTATATCAGCAGCACGCATAGACCTCCCCGGGGCCCTTCTTTATATCAGCAGCATAGACCTCCCCCACGGCTCCTCCTTTAAATCAGCAGCATGCATAGACCTCCCCGGGGGGCCCCCCTTTGTATCAGCAGCATATAGACCTCCCCCAGGCCCCCCCTTTATATCAGCAGCATGCATAGACCTCCCCGGGGCCCCCCTTTATATCAGCAGCATATAGACCTCCCCTGAGGCCCCCCTTTATATCAGCAGCATGCATAGACCTCCCCGGGGCCCCCCTTTATATCAGCAGCATATAGACCTCCCCTGAGGCCCCCCTTTATATCGGCAGCATGCATAGACCTCCCCTGAGGCCCCCCTTTATATCAGCAGCATGCATAGACCTCCCCTGAGGCCCCCCTTTATATCAGCAGCATGCATAGACCTCCCCTGAGGCCCCCCTTTATATCAGCAGCATGCATAGACCTCCCCAGGGCCCCCTTTATATCGGCAGCATGCATAGACCTCCCCGGGCCCCCCCCCCCTTTATAATAAATAGTGTTTAAAAGTTTTATTTCATCACAAAATCTATGTATATGTATGTATGTTTATACTACAAAAAAATTGCCGTGTGTCGCTAAAGTGTTGGGGTTTGGCTTGATGAAAAGGTGGCAACCCTAGATGACCCATCTATAAGGATATACAGTACATACACACACAGCACAAGGCCGTGTTCACACTACCAGATGTTTCTGCAGTTCCTCTTATCTCCACAAGATGGCAGACAGGAAGTCTCTATGGAAGACAGGAAGTGATGTCAGGCACAGACAGGAAGTTCCGGGTGAGAGGTGAGTCGGGAGGAAGTAGTGAGGAGACGTTGCTGGAAGAGGCAGCAGAGGAGGTAATAAGATCTTATTTTCTATTTACACCCAGTAACCCCGTCATGTCCGTCCTCTTCCTCCATAGTCACTGTGACGTCTTTTATCTCCAGCAGATGATGATACACACATATATAGGCCCGGATTCACATCAGAGCTGTATCCTGGCCTAGGCCAGCACTTTGCAGGGGGGCAGCACGAAAAGAGTCCCCGCCGGCTTGCGCTACACTGTTAGGAAAATTAGTCTAGCGCCCCAAAAAGCAGCCGCGCTGCTTCTGGTATGCGGGCGGGCGGCATTCCGCAACTGTGGGGGGGGCGCTTCCAATTTTGACTGTTTTATCATCCTGGACCACAAACCTTCCTCACTGTGCTATATGTTTCTGCTGCACCATCTACTTAAAGTAGAACTATAGGCTACACTTTTTCTTTTCATTTTGGGTAGAGTAAGGGAGGGTTATAGCCCCTGTCAGTTTCTTTTTTACCATCCCTGTCCCATCGCAAAGATTTCCCTTCACTTCCTGCTCTATGGGCAACCAGGAAGTAAGAGGAAATCTAAGTAATTTAAGGGAATCCATTGCCCCCCCCCCCCCCAGGCCCTCAGAACTAGTGTCCTCACTCGAAAATTTCAGGGCGGGTCTTAAACAACCCAGGGAGTGGCCGTAACAGGAAGGGGTGGGTCATATTTAAATTAGGGGGTGCACGAGTTTAGTCAGGCCTAGGGCAGCTAAAAACCTAAATACACCTCTGATTCACATACCTGGGCACATCTTTATGCGGGCATAGCGTATCTTCTTTACGCTATGCCGGCGCAACGTTGAGAGGCAAGCATGGAATTCACAAAGCAAATGCTCCCAGCGTTGCACCGGCGTAGCGTATAGTCGTCGGCGTAAGCCAAAGTAGCTGGAAGTGGGCGTGATACATTTAAATGAAGCGTGACCCCATGGAAATGATGGCCTGAGCTTCAAACAAGTACTAAAAACGAACGGCGCATGGGTCGTATCTTGGATGCATCCCAGTGCGCATGCTCACAGTCACGTCAAAATAACTGCCTAAGATACGTCGAATCACTGCCTACGACGTGAACGTAACCTACGCCCAGCCCTATTCACGTACTACGTAAACAACGTACATTTTGACCGCGTTCGTTCCGTGGTCCATACCTTTGCATGAGTTGCGCCTCCTATATGGGGAATAACTTTACGCCGGACGTAACGCTTACGCAAATCGCTTAAAACATGCGCCGGGCGCAAGTACGTTTGTGAATCGCCGTATATCCCTCATTTGCATATTTGCATTGAATATCAATGTTCCAAATGCATCCAGCGTAAATATGCGCCCACTCTACGCCGGCGTAGGCAAGTTACGTCGGTCGGATGAAGTCAGTTTTTTGGCGTATCTTGGTTCTATGAGTACGGCGCATAGATAAGACGGCGCATATTTACACTTATGCGGCGTAGCTCGAGATACATCGGCGTAAGTGCTTTGTGAATCCGGGCCATAGTGTGGAGACCTAGATTAACCCCTTCAGGATCGGAACACTTCCCCACTTGTGATCGGAACACTTCCCCACTTGGAGATGTGTCACCTTTCCCACCAATCACCTTCCCATCTCCTCAGTCTATACTAACAGTTATATGACGTTTATTAGAGATGGGGGGGGGGTATGTAGGGGGGATTGGAATGTGTATGTCTTTATTTTATAAGATACAAGTAGGAAGAAAGAGGGAAAAATATAATTAATAGTGAATATCTCCATAATGATCCCAGTCTCAGATCTTCATCCTAAAATGTGATCAGTGAAGTCTCCGGAGTAGACGGAGATCACAGGAATATAATGTGTCCTGGCAAAGCCTAAAGACAACGTTCATCTATTATTTAGGAGAAGTGTGACGCACCTGGGAGAAATGACTCTGTGTACAGATACCTCACAGAGCGCCCCTCACAGCTCCTCCTCTCAATGTCCCTCCAACCAGAGAATCCTATGACATCACACTGGCCTCACAGCCCCTCCTCCCAATGTCCCTCCAATCCAAGTCAGAGAATCTTATGACATCACACTGGCCTCACAGCTCCTCCTCCCAATGGCCCTCCAACCACAGTCAGAGAATCCTATGACATCACACTGGCCTCACAGTCCCTCCTCCCAATGTCCCTCCATCTAGAGTCAGAGAATTCTATGACATCACACTGACCTCACAGCTCCTCATTCCAATGTCCCTCTATCCAGAGTCAGAGAATCCTATGACATCACACTGACCTCACAGCTCCTCCTCCCAATGTCCCTCCATCCAGAGTCAGAGAATCCTATGACATCACACTGACCTCACAGCTCCTCCTCCCAATGTCCCTCTCACAAGCAAAAGCAAGATTGTTGGTCCCAGAATTCCTTGCAATAAGCTTTTAACCTACAGAGTGGGGGGTCCTGTCTGGGTAAATTATATCCCAAGTGGAGTTTTGATAAAAAAAGAAGACCTGAATGGTGAGGTGAGGAGGATTCTGGGAATGTCATTTGATTTTCCTCCTGTGAAGTCTGGAGATCCTATGATAATCACATTGCCTCCACATCCCTCCCTGATAGAATAGAGAAATACAAAGAAGATTCTAGAAGTCACCAGAGAGATCATCTAACTGCTGACAGGAGACATGAGCGGTGCCAGGAAGGACGTCATGATGGACAATCAGCCGCCCCTCACATCACCGGGTAAGAGGAGACTTTATTGTAAAGGAGAGAGCAGTACGGAGGCTCCACCTAGATCCCCCATCATCTGATAAACACATAGAAACAATGTATTCAGTCAGTGTGTGTGTTTCCTACAGATGGATCCAGTAATGGGAACCCACCAGAGAGATGTCCCCATCCTCAGGATTCCCGGGATTCCACACAGGAAGGTCACACCATCCCCCACCATCATCAGGTAGATGAGTGACAATTATTGGTAGTTCTGATTTATACACAGCATGTTTTTTACAATGAATGTTTTATTATATATTCAGAGTGGAAACCTCGGGGATGATAATATTGATGTTAAAGAAGAGTATAAAGAGGAGGATGAGGAGTATGGAGTGATGGAGGCGTTTTCAGAAGGACACAAGGATATGATGGAGCCATCTAATACCCGGAACCCCCCAGAGAGATGTCCCCATCCTCTGTATTCCCGGGATTCCACACAGGAAGGTCACACCATCCCCCACCATCATCAGGTAGATGAGTGACAATCACTGATAGTATCATTAGGATCTGTACATTATCTGCATTGTTACCATTGATGTCATTTTTATTCTATATTCAGAGTGGAGACCTGAGAGATCCTAAAGTTGAGGTTAAAGAAGAGAAAAAAGAGGAGGATGATGAGGATGGGGTGATGGAGGAAGAACACAAAGATCTGTACCAGGACACCATGGTGGAGTCATCCAGCTACAGAGACCCCCCAGAGAGATGTCCCCGTCCTCTGTATTCCCGGGATTCCACACAGGAAGGTCACACCATCCCTCCTTATTTAAAGGTTGGTGGGACGGAACATCTAGACATGGACTTGTGGGGGGATGTGTGGATTTTCTAGATGTGATGTCACAATAATAAAGCTTATATCTTACAGATGATATTCTCTCTCATTTTCTTGGTTTAGAGTGGAGATCCAATCGATATAGAATTTGAGGTGAAATCAGAAGAAGAAGAGACGTATGTGAGGGATGATCAGCAGTCTATGGAGGAGGATGGAATAACGGGGACATTTATAGAGGAGGACACTCCTACAGAGATCAGCACAGGTGGGTCATTAACACTAAATCCATTCCTCCACCCATACTGCTCACTGATTGGTCCAGAGTAGGGCGGGGACTGGGTGATAATCTTCCTTCTCTGTGCTGCAGACACAATTTATTTGTACTCAGAGCCTCTTGTGGAACTAGGGGAAGGAAACAGAAGAAAGGTGAAAGGTGACCTGGGGTGTGCCGTGGTCAGTATGCCTAAAAGGGGGTAAAAACAAAAGACATTAGGATGAGTATATAAAGGAGGTTTATTGAAACAATACAAATTAATTGGCCAAATGAACAAATGCTTGAGGCCTCTCAATGAGTGGCTCTGGGATGTACCTGGAGTAACATGATTCCCTAAGAGGGTGCAACAATACTTTATGAAAAGTGCAGAGGTGAGAGGGGCCCCGATAACCGTCAAAAGAGGACTATCCCTGGGTTCCCTGATAACTGGGCCATGAGTAAAACCGAAACTGGGCACCAACCAGCCTTAATGATGAAATCCCTGATATCGGTACCAGCCCCAGTTTCCTGCGTTTTACATGCCTCTAGGTGTAACACGAAATGGTCAGGGTACCTGATCGACTGACTAATCAGTGTACAGGAATTATCTCCCGTACAAGCTGTAACGGGATGACCCGTGACGCCCAGAGACTTTTGAGGGATGGGGGATACTCCTGTGCCAGCGGCCCTAAGGACTCTTGGGTCTAAGTTCACCCTGTGCCTCTTTTGGGCATAGGGTGGCTGGTAAATCATAATTCATGTATTACATGAGATGGGACATTACTGATAGTTCATATTACAGGTGATTTCATGTGGACTCACAACCAGGTCAATAGACTCCTAAGATATTCCATTGTCCATTGTGTAAGGCTGTAGAGGTGTTAATTCAGTTCTGCTCCTAAGACCTTTCCATTGTGTGATAACATGGTTTAAAGCCTATTGATGCCCAGGTGTAAATACCTTTTTGTCAGAGACAGAAGTCTGTCTAAAGATGTGGATTAAGTAGCAGTCTCCTTTCAGGTGTATTGAATTAGCATGTCAATTATGTTAAGGGGAACTTGTCAAGCCAGGCTGTCTGGATAATGCATTCTGTTACAATTAGTAATTAACTCCACTGAATGTCATTATCTAAAGGAATGTGAGTTCTCAGGTGT
The DNA here is from genome assembly GCF_905171775.1 of Rana temporaria. Taxonomy (NCBI): domain Eukaryota; kingdom Metazoa; phylum Chordata; class Amphibia; order Anura; family Ranidae; genus Rana; species Rana temporaria. The sequence goes on along the minus strand of NC_053492.1, from coordinate 978,990 downwards.
AGTAATTAGCTCATGTTAATTATAGCCCGGTGCCGAAATGTCTGGATACTAATTAGTAATTTGCCCCAGTGTGTGATGAGGGGGGTGGAGATTTCATTGTTCCTGTGATTAACTTTAACATGCTGTACTGGATATATAAGCAAGCTAAGGATACCATTAAAGCGTTCATACATTTTGGAACAAGTACAGAGCTGAGTCTCGTCTTGATTCTGGGGGAATGGATCGTGTATGCAGGATTGTCAGAGTGTCGGCTAAGCTATCTTGTCTTGGGTGGATGGAAGGTCGTAAACGGTGGTGACCGTTACAAGTGGTGGCAGCAGTGGGATGATTCCATCGCCAGAAGGACGGCTACAAGGACACTATGAACGGACGAAGCTCTCTTCCCTCATGGACTTACTGGAGAGGCGGGGCAGACCGGCCAGCAACCGTAAGAAAAGGGACATTATCGCAGAACTTGTGGAAATGCTGCAGCAGCAGAAGTCACAGCAGCACCAACTGAAGAGAGAGGAGAGGTACAGATACCAGTCTCCATGGAAGAGGAATTCAAAAGGAGGTTACAAGAGATGCGGATACAGCACAGAGGACCAGTATCAGAGGAGGCCCTGCTGGGATGGTCGGATATGACTCTGGAAGGAAGCGCTAGCTCTGGAGCAGCAACAACAAGGAAAGGTCCTGCCCTCCATCCATGTAAGGTACTGGTCGCAGTATGATGTACGAATGCCGTTGTTGGGGGAACAACTGAAGCAGGAGTGGACAGCAGAGTTAAGCAGGCTGATCCGGGCAGAGATGCGGTTGGACGAGAGCTACAGAGCCCTCCAGTGGTATGTAGCCCAAGAGTGCCCGTGGTCAGCGGATGACAGCCCCGTGGAAGGCTATGACTATGATGGCCTGGGATTGTTGTATTGGAGGATGTCCAGTGATCCAGACTTCGGGGATGATCGGGAGTGGCGCTTGAAGGACATAATGGAGCACAGAGAGGAAAAATTGAATATCTCGGAAGGCCACTGGTTACAGGAAGATTTGGAGTTTCTGGCCGTTCAGGAATGGGAGCTGGAGATCGCCTACAGACAGCTGCTAGACTCTGCTCAGCAGCAGGGTGGGGCTCCCGTTGCCTGGGACTATGAGGACATTTCAGATGACAACTATGAAATCCTGGATGATGAATCGGCAGTGGAAAATCTGAAGATTGCCATTCCCAAAGCTGAAGCAGATGATGTGGAGTTCCAGGGAGCCGGGGCAGTTTGCCCCTCTCTCCAGCAACAAGCTGAGGTTGTAAAGTTTTTACTCCCAGCTGAATCACTGGCAGCGGGGCAGGATGCTGCTGACCGCTGCAGCTTGAGCTGACATCGGGTGATGGGACTGTGGTCTTCACTCACAGCAACCCAGCAGAAGAGCTGGCAACAGAGCAGAGTGCCACGGGCCTCTGCTCCCAACTAACAGAAGAGGGGGACCCTGTGGTAGTGGATGGGACTGTGGTCTCCACTCGCAGCAACCCAGCAGAAGAGCTGGCAACAGAGCAGAGTGCCCCAGGCCTCTGCTCAGAACTAGCAGGAGAGGGAGTTCCTGTGATAGTGGATGGGACTGTGGTCTCCACTCGCAGCAACCCACCAGAAGAGCTGGCAACAAAGCAGAGTGCCACAAGCTTCTGCTCTCAACTAACAGAAGAGGGGGTTCCTGGGGTAGTGGATGGGACTACAGTCTCCACTGACACAACCCCAGAAAATGGTGCGGCACTGAGACAGGAGAATGTCGGCTTTGCTTTGCAAGCACCAGGGGATTTTCACCTAGCACCAGTGGATGGGACTTCAGTCTCCACTGGTATACCCCAGGAATGGGGGGCAGTTGGCCCAGATCCCCAACAGCATGATGGACTGAGCCCAGTCACCCTGTCTCCTCCCCAGCGGCTAAAATGACTCCAGGGAGAAGGGCCAGTCCAGGCCTCTCCCCAGCGGCAGGCATGTTCTCTGAGAGAGGCAGAGGTTGGCGGGGTGAGTAATGCTTTGTTTGGAGCAATTTATTTGGGGTACAGTATGGATACCAGCATTGGAGGACTGGAACTACTGACTAACTTCGGAGTCAACCCGTTTGGGGTTCCCTCCTGTGTCAGTCTCCCACGGAAAGGGGAAATATGTAACGGAATGACCCGTGACACCCAGAGACTTTGGAAGGATGAGAGGTACTCCTGTGTCAGCGTCACTAATAACTCTTGGGTCTAAGTTCACCCTGTGCCCTTTTGGGCATAGGGTGGCTAATAAATCATAATTAATGTTTGCAGGATATACTGGAATATTACAAGTGGTTTATGTTGACCTGACCAGGTCAACAGGACAGTGACTCATTCCTCTGTGTAACAGGCTGTTGAAATGCTAAGTGAGGCTGGCCCCTGAAAGACATTTCATTGTGTGATAACACGGTTTAAAGCCTAGAATTTAAACTAAGGACTAGTAGGTTGGGCTTTAAAGGCACACGGTACAAAATGGTATGAAAAACTAGAAAAGGTTTTTATTCTTGATATAGAAATATCGTAAAAGCAGTTATAGATATAAAATCACAAATGAAATTAAATTAATAACTGGTTCCACACACAAGGTTCACATTCATTGTATGGTTCTAACATAAAAAGCTTCAAACAATAAGAAACAAAATCATGAGTAGGGTTATATCACAAGTGACCAGGTGGTTTATCCAGAGGAACAGGAGGGCTTGCTCGACATGTTGCGCGCTTTTGGGGTTAGCGCTTCCTCAGTAGCATAGATATCTCATTAAAAAATAACCCGTGTTGGTGATAATCAACGAACGGTCATGTAATGGCCTAAAGTTGGTTATGATCCACAAAGGGAAAGTACTTCAACCAATTAGGAAAATGAAATCATAGATTGAAAAATAAAGTTGCATAACATGGTATTGCAGTAAATTGCTGGTAAGCAATAGACAGAGTACCTAATCCAGGGATGTGTTCACACAGAGGGATATATACACGAGGTAATCAGCCAAGCACGGCTAAGCAGATGGGTAGATCTGCCTTGATGGTTGAAAAACTAGGTAACTACAGTCCATAACATGGAGAGGTTAACAAATGTTGGCAATAAAAGTCCTTAATGATTCATTCCAGTGTATAGCTCTGTGTATCCCTGGTAATAGGTGGCACCAGTACGGTTTAAAGCCTACTGAATTACAGGTGTAAATACCTTGCTGTCGGAGATGTGGATTGAAGGGAACTCATTGTGTGAGGGTGTTTTGTTTGAATTCTATTGAAAGGAATGTGACCCCTCAGGGGTAGTAATTGGATCATGTTAATTATAGACCGGTGCCAAAGTGTCTCTCTAAAATCTGTATGGAAGCCCCCAGTGTGTGATGAGGAGGGTGGAGATTTCATTGTCTCTTTGATTACTGTCACATGCTTGTAACTGCATAAAAAGCTGAGAAGAGACCATTAAAGTGTTCATACATTTTGGAACAAGTACAGAGCTGCGTGTCTCGTCTTGATTCTGGGGAAATGGGATGGATCGGGTCCTGTTGGTTGGAGTGTCGTATAAGCTGTCGTGGGTTGATGGAAGGTCGTAAACGGTGGTGACCGTTACACAAGCGAACTCCCCCGCTCTAAGGAAACCATAAAAGGCTAAATAAATAGCCGCCTTCAGCACCAGGCTAGGTAGCTGCCCAAAAGGAGACCTAGACAAAATATCCGACATGGCCCGGAAGATGTGTCCTGTGATAGGCAGCCTGTTAGTAGGGCTCGGGGGGTTGCTCTTCTGAATACCCCTGAGGATAGCTTTCACAGAATGAGCTGCAAACAATGACTGCCTACCGGCATGAAGTAGAGAAATAAAATGTTGGCTACCTGCCAAATACCCCTTGATGGTATTGTGGGACAGTTTCAGTTGAAAATGACAGTAGGCCACAAAAGACAAAAAGTAGTGATTATAAAAACAATCTGACCTAGGGTACCGCGTTAGGAAAGACTGAAATGTTCTCCAGGCCGTACTGTAAGCCCTCCTTGTGTTGATAGACAGTCACCTGTCAATCAACCCTAATGCCCCTGCCCAGTGCGTGTTTAATCCATCCTCAACAGCGAGACATGCAGGGACGGGGTGGCACAGAGGTCTGCATCCGGAACCTGCTGGAAAAAGGACGAGATATGAAAACGAGACAGAGCGTCTGCTGCCGAATTCTGCACCCCACTAATAAACCTGCAGTGGATGTGGAACCTAAACTGTAGGGATAACCAAATGAGCCTGCGTATGAAAGCCATGATGTGTAGCGAATAGGGATGAGCTTTGTGTTCGAGTCGAACTCATGTTCGACTCGAACATCGGCTGTTCACTCATTCGCCAAATTTTGAACATTATGGGCCGTTCGCGCCAAGTTCGAGTGGCGTGTCATGGCCCATAATTCACTGCGTCATCGCAGTGCATCGCTGGCTGGTGATTGGCCAAGCATGCACTATGACCCGCATGCTTTGGCCAATCACAGCTTGCAAAAAACGGAGACCCATAATTGGCCAAAGCCAGGGTGGCCGCCTGCAGGTCGTCCTTGTGTAGTGTGTTGCGGTGGTTAACAGAGAGAGTGTCATTTTTTCTAGGTAGATAGAGCCGGGAGGCTAGTCAGTTAAAGTTACAGTGTGTAGAGGATATATATGCAACCCAGGTGTTGTACATATATTTATACACTGTATAGTATAGCTAGATCCGCTCTTCCTAATTTACTGGCAGGTAGGTGATTGTGCTAGCCGCAGTATCCTCACGTGGTGTACTGCCCGTGTCCTCTGCAGTTTTCCACCTAAAGCTACGTGGTGTGTACTGCCCGTGTCCTCTGCAGTGTGCACCTAAAGCTACGTAGTGTGTGTACTGCCTGTGTCCTCTGCAGTGTGCACCTAAAGCTACGTGGTGTGTCTGCTCATGTCCTCTGCAGTTTGCACCTAAAGCTACTTGGTGTGTACTGCCTGTGTCCTCTGCAGTTTGCACCTAAAGATACTTGGTGTGTCTGCTCATGTCCTCTGCAGTTTGCACCTAAAGCTACTTGGTGTGTACTGCCTGTGTCCTCTGCAGTTTGCACCTAAAGATACTTGGTGTGTACTGCCTGTGTCCTCTGCAGTTTGCACCTAAAGATACTTGGTGTGTACTGCCCGTGTCCTCTGCAGTTTGCACCTAAAGATACTTGGTGTGTACTGCCTGTGTCATCTGCAGTGTGCACCTAAAGCTACGAGGTGTGTGTACTGCCCGTGTCCTCTGCAGGCCATTAGTATGTCTGGAAGGACAACAAGGAGAGGCAGAGAGTCACGAGGGCAAGCAGACTCAGTGTTGGTCATGGACACGGTGCATCCTCATCAGCACGTGACCGTAGGACACGCTCGTCCTTTTTTTTCGACAGCTGGCCGTGTTGAGCAGCAACATGCCAAAGACTTGGTAGAGTGGATGACCAAGCCGTCCTCATCCTCTCTCACCCAAGCTCAGGGTACTTTGTCTGGCAAAGCAGCTGCCAAGGTGTCATCTTCCCTCTGCTCAATGGCATCTGTCACTCCTTCCCTAGCCCCACCATGTCCTCCTGAGGAGTCCCCCGTACTGTTTGACCACAGTGTTGGGTACATGCTGCAGGAGGATGCACAGCGTTTCGAAGGCTCCGATGATGGTACACAGCTAGAGGAAGGCAGTAATGTGAGCCCAGAGAGAGGGGGTGCCCAAGAAGGACAGCAATCTGGCAGTCTTGTTCCCCCAGCTGCAGCATACTGCCAGGTTTTCTACAGTGATGAAGAGGGAGGGGATGATGAGGTCACTGACTGTATGTGGGTGCCTGATAGGAGAGAGGAGGAGGAGGCACATCTCCAACGAGGCAGGATGCCCTCCAGGGGCCAGCTTAAGGTAATCACACCAACTGCATCACAACACAGAGCTTTGCATGTGCAGGGCGCTGCTGTCTCTCAGCGTTATTCCAAAAGTTCTTTGGTGTGGGCCTTTTTTGAGATGAGTGCATCAGATTGCACCACTGCTATTTGCAACATATGTCTCAAGTGTATCTCACGTGGCCAAAACAACACCCGCTTGGGCACCACATGCTTGACCAGACATATGTCGACCTATCATGCAGTTCGTTGGCAAACTTGCATAAAAGACCCACACCAAGCAAACCTCCCCTTGCCCCTCATCAGGGTCTCCAACCCCACTATACCTTCAGTCCTCTCTGAAGCCTGCACTGATAGGACTGAAGGTGTAGAATTAGGTGTGTCACAGCCAAGTACTTGCGGGCAATCTACTATCGGTACACCAATGGCAGATTGTACCAGGCAAGTTTCCCTGCCCCAGCTGCTGCAGCGCCGAAAGAAGTTTGCTCCCAGCCATCCACATGCCCAGCGGTTGAATGCTAGCTTGGCTAAATTGCTAGAACTTCAACTGCTGCCTTTCAGTTGGTAGATTCTGCTCCCTTCCGTGAGTTTGTGGAATGTGCGGTACCTCAGTGGCAAGTTCCCAAACGCCACTTTTTCTCACGGAAGGCGATTCTGGCTCTCTACCGCCATGTGGAAGGCAATGTCCATGCCTTGCTGGACAGGGCGGTCAGTGGTAAGGTGCATATTACCGCTGACTCATGGTCCAGCAGGCATGGACAGGGACGTTACCTCTCTTTCACGGCGCATTGGGTGACTCTGCTGGCAGCTGGGAAGGACGCAGGACAAGGTGCAGTAGTGTTGGAGGTTGTTCCGCCACCACGCCTCCAAAATGCTACTACTGGTTGTGACACATCTCTCTCCTACACCCCCTCCTCTTCGTCTTCCTCTGTGGCCTCTTCCTGTGCTGATGCGTCCTCAGAACCAGCGGTGCTCCGTAGGCGTTCAAGGGGGTACGCAGGCAAAGAGATGCCATGCGGTGCTTGAGCTGGTGTGCTTGGGGGACAGGAGTCACACTGGGGCAGAGGTTCTGTCAGCTCTGCAGGGGCAGGCTCAGAGATGGTTGACGCCATGCCAGCTTAAGCCAGAAATGGTGGTTTGCGACAATGGCACCAACCTCCTCTCTGCCCTGCGACAGGGACAACTGACCCATGTGCCCTGTTTTGCTCATGTCCTTAGCTTGGTGGTGCAGCGGTTCTTGGGCAGGTACCCGGGCTTACAGGATGTCCTGAAGAAGGCCAGGAAACTCTGTGTGCATTTTGGCCGGTCATATAATACCAGTGCTCGGCTGGCAGACCTCCAAAGGGAATACAACCTGCCCAAGAACCGTCTAATCTGTGACATGCCCACCAGGTGGAACTCTACGTTGGCCATGCTGCAGCGGCTGCACACGCAGCAGAGGGCCATCAATGAGTATATGTGCCAATATGGCAGCAGAACTGGGTCAGGGGAGCGTGTTTTGTTTTCCCACGCCAGTGGGCCATGATCAGGGATGCATGCACTGTCCTGTCACCATTTGAGGAGGCCACGGGGATGGTGAGCTGTGACCTTGCATGCATCAGTGACACTGTCCCTCTTGTCTACCTGTTGGAGGACACGCTGCGTGGAATAATGGACAGGGGACTTTTTGAGTCAAAACAGAGGAAGAGGAGGGTTTCCTTACCTCTCAAGGCCCCCTTTATCCAGACAGTGTTCCTGCGGGCCCACCTATCACACAGGAATAGGATGAGGAGGATGATTGTGTAAGCATGGAGGTGGAGCCTAGCACTCAGCATCAGCAGTAGTCTTCAAGGGATCAATTAAAGTCCCAAGAAACCCATGGCCTCCCTGATCCTGCAATGCCTGTGGAAGGATCCTCGTATTTGTGCTATCAAGGAGAGGGATCATTACTGGCTGGCAACTCTCCTTGATCCACATTACAAGAGTAAGGTTGCGGACCTTATCTTGCCGGTGCAGAGGGAGCAGAAGATAAAACATCTTCGGGAGGCCTTGCAGAAAGGTCTGTGCAACGCGTTCCCAGAGACTGGGGGGGTTACAAAATCCTGGTCCTGGACAACGTGTTGCTGAGGCTTCGGTGAGTCACAGAAGGAGCGGTGGAGAAGGTGGCCGTCTGACCGCTGCGTTGAGACAATTTTTTTAGTCCGCAGCCCCAAGGTATGACCGGTTCCAGCAACCATCGCCAGCGTCTGGTTTACATGGTCCGGGAATACCTAGGGGCAAGATCAGACTTGGACACCTTCCCCACCGAAAATCCTCTGGCTTACTGGGTCTTGAGGATGGATCACTGGCCAGAGCTTGCACAGTATGCAATTGAGCTACTGGCTTGTCCTCCTTTCAGAACGCACATTCAGTGCTGCTGGAGGCTTTGTTACCGATCACAGGGTGCGCCTCTCCACCGACTCCGTCGATTGACTGACCTTCATAAAAATGAATCAGGCTTGGATCACCACTAGCTACCAAGCACCTGATGCTGATGTAACTGAATATTTTTTTTTTAAATGTCAGATCCCTTCAAGACTTTGATTTTGGGGAGGGGAGAGAGAAGAACGTGTGGGTGGTTTTTTTCTTCTCTCTTTCTCCTCTTCCCCTTTTTTTGGGGGGGAGGGAAGGGGGAGGATCCAAAAACAAATATAATTCAGAAGGTAATACTATAATTATAAATAAGAAGACACATATAAATATAACATTTTAAATACAACCCCTTTTTTTGGGGGGTGTTTACCCCTCAATAAGGGAGGTAAACCTGAATCACAGACAAATAAATATAAGAAGGCACAGAGGAACATAATAAATAATAAATATCACAAGTATATAGCACTAGGAATACATACTGTGTATATATATATATATATATATATATATATATATATATATATGTAATACATTTTTTATAATCACAAACGTCTTCCTGCGTTCTCCCTCCCCCTTTTTTTTTATTTGGGGAGGACCGGAAACCACCATATAGTAAAGGATGGTAGTATCGAGCTGCCTTTTAAGTGTCAAGGCATGGTAAATGTTATATGTAAAGATTTTTTTTTAATAAAGTTTATTTATAAAAAAAAACTAAAAACAGATCACAGACAGGATCGTGCCTGCACAACTTGCCATAGACAGGAAATGAATGTAGTACCTCTTGTCCTCCGTTTCAGAGATGGGAAATGAAACACAAAACCAAAGCTTCCATAGTGCAAACTTTTTATTTTAAAAGGATAAAAAGATAACATAAGGCCAAATGGCCGCTTACATTAAAAGGTGCCCATCCCGCCACTGGGGCTGCAGACTCGTAAGGATAGCACAGGCTCCTCCACCTCCGTGGCGGCGTGCGTTCCACCTTCTTAGGGCGCAAGCCAGAGTACACGTGACCAGGCTACGCCGCCGACGTACGTTTTGTTAGGTTAACGTCTTCAGGGAGAGTGAGTTAGCCCAATGTTTTTACATAGTGTGAAAGATGAAGTTACGCCGTATAAATAGGTACCCAACATGTCACCCTTCAAAATTGCACACGCTCGTGGAATGGCGCCAAACTTTGCTACTTAAAAATCCCCATTGGCGACGCTTTATTTTTTTACTGGTTACATGTTTTGAGTTACAGAGGAGGTCTAGGGCTAGAATTATTGCTCTCGCTCTAACGTTCGCAGCGATATCTCACATGTGTGGTTTGAACACTGTTTTCAGATGCGTTAGTTTCTGCCTGCGAGCACACGGGGACAGGGGCGCTTAAATTATTTTTATTTTTTTATTGTTCATTTTACTTTATTTTAGTTTAACACTTTTTCCCAAAAACAGATTTTTTGATCACTTTTATTCCTATTCATGTAAACATCCCTTGTAATAGGAATATGGCATGACAGGTCCTCTTTACAGTGAGATATGGGGGGGGGGGGTCAATAATACTCCACATCTCACCTCTAGGCTGGGAAGCCTGAAATCCCCCCCAAAAAAACGATCCTGGCTTCGATCGTAGCGGTGAGTCGGTAGAAGCACCGGAGGGTGGGGGAGCGTCCCCTCTCGCCTCCCATAAGAACGATCAAGCAGTGGAACAGCCGCCAGGATCATTCTTATGGTGTAGGGAATCGCCGGCTGAAAAAGCTGATATCTGAATGATGTCTGTAGCTGCACCCATCATTCAGATATCCCCGCACAAAGTCAAGGACGTCATATGACGGCCGGCGGGCGGGAAGTGGTTAATACACATTTTTTTTTAACACAAAGTTGTCCATTTGTACAATATTTCTAACACATAGCATGTACATACCAAAAATGACACCCCAAAATAGATTCTCCTCCTCCTCCTGAGTACGGCGATACCACATGTGTGAGACTTCCACAGCCTGGCCACATATAGAGGCCGAGTACAGCAGAGCATGGCAGAGTGCGGCCGGGTATGGCAGAGTGCGGCCGGGTATGGCAGAGTGCGGCCGGGTATGGCAGAGTGCGGCCGGGTATGGCAGAGTGCGGCCGGGTATGGTAGAGTGCGGCCGGGTATGGTAGAGTGCGGCCGGGTATGGCAGAGTGCGGCCGGGTATGGCAGAGTGCGGCCGGGTATGGCAGAGTGCGGCCGGGTATGGCAGAGTGCGGCCGGGGTATGGCAGAGTGCGGCCGGTTATGGCAGAGTGCGGCCGGTTATGGCAGAGTGCGGCCGGTTATGGCAGAGTGCGGCCGGTTATGGCAGAGTGCGGCCGGTTATGGCAGAGTGCGGCCGGGTATGGCAGAGTGCGGCCGGGTATGGCAGAGTGCGGCCGGGTATGGAGGGATGGATGTGACTGCAATTGTCACTGAGCAGCACTGTGGGCACTACAGATCCAGCCCACAGTGCTGCTGCCACGATCTCTCCCCCTCCCCTCCCACTGTGTATGACGCCAGTTTGTTTACAAGTGATCACTTCGTCATTTCATGTAGCGATCACTTGGAAAACAGCCGCTATCAGGGGCCATTTTCCATGATTGACGTCCTCCCAGGGGGTGCGATTCTGGGAGGACGTCAATGTACGTCCTCCAAGAATTAATGAACCGCCATGTAGCCGTCAGTCGGTTATGGGACGGTCGTTAAGTGGGTAACACTAAATCCATTCCTCCACCCATACTGCTCACTGATTGGTCCAGAGTAGGGCGGGGACTGGGTGATAATCTTCCTTCTCTGTGCTGCAGACACAATTTATGTCTCTAGACTGGATTTATGGAAATTCTGGGGATCAGCAAAAGGTCGATTTTCACCATAGATGTTGCTCTACCTAGACACCTGGGGTATGTGCTTTGGGTCTTCTGCCCCATACCCGGGTCTAGCATGATCTCTGACAGAACAATTCTCCCGGGATTACTTGTTCTGTTGTCTGCTGGCTGTGCCGGGTGGAGGGATATGTCTGTATAGTCTCAGACCCAAGTCACTGAGTGCAGTCTCAGGAGATGGGAGGCAGCGGTGTGGGATCTCTGCAACTTGTCTCATGTAAACATTTCACCCAACACTGATTACTGAATACCAATATTATGAGTCCTGACCCTTACACTGTATCATTTATATTGTACATTACATAGTCCTGACCCTTGCACTATATACTCTATGTTGTACATGACATACTCCTGACCCCTGCACTATATACTCTATGTTGTACATTACATACTCCTGACCCCTGCACTATATACTCTATATTGTACATTACATACTCCTGACCCCTGCACTATATACTCTATATTGTACATTACATACTCCTGACCCCTGCACTATATACTCTATGGTGTACATTACATACTCCTGACCCCTGCACTATATACTCTATATTGTACATTACATACTCCTGACCCCTGCACAATATACTCTATATTGTACATTACATACTCCTGACCCCTGCACAATATACTCTATGTTGTACATGACATACTCCTGACCCCTGCACTATATACTCTATGTTGTACATTACATACTCCTGACCCCTGCACTATATACTCTATGTTGTACATTAAATACTCCTGACCCCTGCACTATATACTCTATATTGTACATTACATACTCCTGACCCCTGCACTATATACTCTATGTTGTACATTACATACTCCTGACCCCTGCACTATATACTCTATATTGTACATTACATCATTCTGATACTATATAGTGCTATCTGTTGTATCTTATACAATATGTTGTACATTACATAGTCCTGACTTCTGCTCTCTCCCCTCTACCCACTGCTATATATACACATAATATGTATTCTCTTTTCTTACACCCATTTTCTACCAGCTGGACATTTTATATCTGATGATGTGATTGGAGCACAGACTTTTACATGGTGATAATTAGGGTTGTCCCGATAGCACTTTTTTAGGACTGAGTACAAGTACCGATACTTTTCTTCATGTACTCTCCGATACCGAATACCGATTCTTTTTTTTAAATGTGTCCCCAAATGCAGCCATGTCCCCCCACAAATGCAGCCATGTCCCCCCAGATGCAGCCATGTCCCCCCCATATCCAGCCATGTCCCCCCCATATGCAGCCATGTCCCCCCCATTATCCAGCCATGTCCCCCCTATATGCAGCCATGTCCCCCCCATATGCAGCCATGTCCCCCCATATGCAGCCATGTCCCCCCCATATCCAGCCATGTCCCCCCCATATACAGCCATGTCCCCCCCCATATCCAGCCATGTCTCCCCCCATATCCAGCCATGTCCCCCCCATATGCAGCTATGTCCCCCCCATATGCAGCCATGTCCCCCCCATATGCAGCTATGTCCCCCCCATATGCAGCTATGTCCCCCCCATATGCAGCCATGTCTCTCCCCATATCCAGCCATGTCCCCCCCATATCCAGCCATGTCCCCCCATATCCAGCCATGTCCCCCCATATGCAGCCATGTCTCCCCCCCATGCAGCCATGTCCCCCCCATATCCAGCTATGTCTCCCCCCCATCCAGCCATGTTTCCCCCCCATGCAGCCATGTCTCCCCCAGATGCAGCCATGTCCCCCCCATATGCAGCCATGTCCCCCCCATATGCATCCATGTCTCCCCCCATATCCAGCCATGTCCCCCCCATATCCAGCCATGTCCCCCCCATATCCAGCCATGTCCCCCCATATCCAGCCATGTCCCCCCCATATCCAGCCATGTCCCCCCCATATCCAGCCATGTCCCCCCCATATCCAGCCATGTCCCCACATATGCAGCCATGTCCCCCATATGCAGCCATGTCTCCCCCCATGCAGCCATGTCCCCCCCATATCCAGCCATGTCTCCCCCCCATCCAGCCATGTCTCCCCCCATGCAGCCATGTCCCTCCCCCATCCAGCCATGTCCCCCATATGCAGCCATGTCTCCCCCCCCATGCAGCCATGTCTCCCCCCATGCAGCCATGTCTCCCCCCATGCAGCTATGTCTCCCCCCCATCCAGCCATGTCTCCCCCCATCCAGCCATGTCTCCCCCCATCCAGCCATGTCTCCCCCCCATATCCAGCCATGTCCCCCTTACCTGCATCCCCGCTGCCGCCAACTGGTTAATACGCGCGGGGAACATTACAGCTTTGAATAGCTATTCAAATGAAAGCTGTAATGTTCCCCTCCCGTATTACCCAGTCGGCGGTAGCGGGGATGCGGCGTAACGGCGGCGGGATGCGGCGTGACGGCGGCGGCGCGGGGGGTAAGTATTCAATTTCGGTATCGGGGGTATTTGCGGGAGTACAAGTACTCCCGCAAATACTCGGAATCGGTCCCGATACCGATACTAGTATCGGTATCGGGACAACCCTATTGATAATAATGTGATAACATCCTCAGACTTTGGAACCTTAAACAGAAAGTGATAATGAGGGAGGAGTCAATAACCCAATGATGGAGGTCTTCAGGATCAGTCCAGTCTTCATCTTGGTTGTTCTCCCCCCATCCTCACTCTCTGACCTCTGGTGGGGCTCAGCCCCGCTGTTATTCATGACTAAATCATGCACTAAATAAGGAAGTGCAGAACTTCTTGTGTTGGGAAGATGATATAATCCCCTCATCACTGTCACTCCTATAAAAGACAGTTCTCGTTGTTTCCTCACTCTCTGACTAAGGTCCATGAATAAAGAAATGATCTGGTAGGAGATCAGAGGACCCATTTACTAGTTACATAGTTAGGTTGAAAAAAGACACAAGTCCATCCAGTTCAACCACAAAAAATAAAAAACACAGTAAAATCCTATACACCCAACTCCATACCCACAGTTGATCCAGAGGAAGGCAAAAAACCCCAGCAGAGCATGATCCAATTTGCTACAGCAGGGGAAAAAATTCCTTCCTGATCCCCCGAGAGGCAATCGGATTTACCCCGGATCAACTTTACCTACAAATCTTAGTACTCAGTTATATTCTGTACATTTAGGAAAGAATCCAGGCCTTTCTTATAGCAATCTACTGAGCTGGCCAGAACCACCTCTGGAGGGAGTCTGTTCCACATTTTCACAGCTCTTACTGTGAAGAAACCTTTCCGTATTTGGAGGTGAAATCTCTTTTCCTCTAGACGTAAAGAGTGCCCCCTTGTCCTCAGTGTTGACCGTAAAGTGAATAACTCAACACCAAGTTCACTGTATGGACCCCTTATATATTTGTACATGTTGATCATATCCCCCCTTATTCTCCTCTTCTCAGGAGTGAATAAATTCAGTTCCTCTAATCTTTCCTCATAGCTGAGCTCCTCCATGCCTCTTATCAGTTTGGTTGCTCTTCTCTGCACTTTCTCCAGTTCTCCGATATCCTTTTTGAGAACTGGTGCCCAAAACTGAACTGCATATTCCAGATGAGGTCTTACTAATGATTTGTACAGGGGCAAAATGATATCTCTGTCTCTGGAGTCCATCCCTCTCTTAATACAAGAAAGGACTTTCCTCGCTTTGGAAACCGCAGCTTGGCATTGCATGCCATTATTGAGCTTATGATCAACTAAAACCCCCAGATCCTTCTCCACTACAGATCCCCCCAGTTGTACTCCCCCTAGTATGTATGATGCATGCATATTCTTAGCCCCCAAGTGCATAACTTTACATTTATCTACATTAAACCTCATCTGCCACTTAGAGAGAGCATTGAGGTCGGCTTGTAAATTGGAGACATCCTGCAAGGACGTTATTCCACTGCATAGCTTGGTGTCATCTGCAAAGACAGAAATGTTACTTTTGATCTCAGACCCAATATCATTTATAAATATATTGAAAAGTAAGGGTCCCAGCACTGAACCTTGGGGTACACCACTGATAACCTTGGACCATTCAGAGTAAGAATCATTAACCACGACTCTCTGAATTCTGACTTTCAGCCAGTTTTCTATCCATTTACAAACTGATATATCCAATCCTGTAGACCTTACCTTACACATGAGCCGTGTGTGCGGAACTGTATCCAACGCTTTTGCAAAATCCAAATATATCACGTCCACAGCCACGCCTCTGTCCAGGGTTTTACTTACCTCTTCATAAAAGGAAATCAGGTTAGTCTGACAACTTCTGTCTTTCATGAATCCATGTTGTCTGCTGCTTAAATAGTTTTTTTCCAGCAAGAACTCATCCATGTGGTCTTTTATTAAACGTTCCAGTATCTTCCCAACTATAGAAGTTAAACTAACAGGTCTATAGTTACTTGGTAAAGACTGTGTTCCCTTTTTAAATATGGGCACCACATTGGCCCTGCGCCAATCCAGTGGTACTATTCCTGTCTTTAATGAGTCCCTAAATATTAGATACAGTGGCTTTGAAATGACAGAGCTCAACTCACCTAGGATCCGTGGATGGAGCCATCAGGTCCAGGTGCTTTATCCACCTTTATTCTGTCTAAATATTTCTGGACCATATCACTTTTGAGCCATTGTGGATTTGAGGCTGTGTCACTCCCACCCCCATTTTGGACATGAGCTCCCCCATGCTCCATTGTATACACAGAGCTGAAGAAAACATTTAATAAATTTGCCTTCTCTTTGTCCCCAGTCACCCACTCTAGATTATTTTGTAAGGGGCCTACATGCTCAGACTTCACCTTTTTACTATTAATATATTTGAAGAATTCGTCCTATCTTTTGCAATCTGTCGTTCGTTTTGAATTTTTGCATCCTTGATTTCCTTTTTGCATATCCTGTTATATTCTTTGTAACATTTAAACAACACTAGTGTTCCTTCATTTTTATATTTTTTAAAAGCTACTTTCTTATTGTTTATAGCTTTTTTAACTTTGCCCGTGAGCCACATAGGTTTTATTTTTAGCCTTTTAAACGTATTGCCCATGGGAACATACTTTGCAGTGAGGTTCCACACAGTCTTTTTGAAGAATTCCCATTTCTGTTCTGTGTTCATCGGTGCCAATAGTCCCTCCCAGTCCAAGTCCTGGAGAGCAGCCCTCATCCTTGGAAAATAGTTTTAATATTTCCTGTATGTATTTCTTGCTTATAGTTAACATTAAATGAAATCATGTTATGATCACTGCTACCCAGGTGTTCCTTTATCTGAACATTAGTAATAAGCTCTGCATGGTTTGAGATTATCAGGTCCAACAGGGCATCATTCCTAGTTGGGGCCTCAATAAACTGCACCATAAAATTGTCCTGCAATAGGTTTTTAAATTTTTGTCCTTTAACTGTCCCAGAAGTGCCATTAATCCAGTCAATTTCTGGGTAGTTAAAATCCCCCATTATTATCACCGTCCCAGCCCTTGCAGCCCTTTCCATCTGTGCAAGGAGCTGAGTCTCCACCTCCTCATTAACATTGGGTGGTCTATAACAAACTCCAATGATTAACTACGCACATCTGTATGCAGTTCCACCCATAATGCTTCAGCCTCATCACACTCTCCATCAACCAGGTTCTCTTTCACGCTTGCTTTGAGGTCACTTCTCACATAGAGACAGACCCCTCCACCTTTCCTTTTTACCCTGTCTTTCCGAAAGAGAGCATAGCCAGGAATATTAATAGCCCAGTCATGTGAGGATTGAAGCCAAGTTTCAGCAATACCGATTACATCATAGCTCTCCTCATGCACCAGAGCTTCCAGCTCACCTGTTTTGCTTGGCAGACTTCTGGCATTGGTGAACAAACACTTAAATGTATTGTTACATTTTTCTCTGGTGTTTTTCATATAATTTATAGTAGTACAAATGGCACTATTATTTCCAATGGCTGTTTGCAACATGGGAACTTTCTTGTCACCTGCCATAACCCTCCCCCCATCTATCCCCATTCCACTCTCCATTAATGTCTGACCACTAACTGACCTGTCTGCTCGATGCAATTCTAATTCACCCTCCCCCCTCAATCCTAGTTTAAATACTCCTCCAGCATTTTCATAAACCTCTCCCCCAGCACAGCAGACCCCCTTCCATTCAAGTACAAACCGTCTTTAGCATATAGGTTGCACCCCAATGAAAAGTCAGCCCAGTGCTCTAGAAACCCAAATCCCTCCTTCCTACACCAGGTCTTTAGCCATGCATTCAGCTCTCTAATCTCCCCCTGCCTTTCCTGTGTTGCGCATGGCACAGGCAATATTTCAGAGAATATCATCTTGGAGGCCCTTCCCTTCATCTTGCAGCCTAGTTCTTTAAATTGATTCTTAAGGAGCCTCCACCTTCCATGTATACTGTCATTGGTTCCAACGTGGACCAAGACAGCTGGGTCATGCCCAGCCCCTCCCAGTAATTTATCCACCCGGTCCACCACATGCCGAACCATGGCACCAGGGAGACAGCAAACCATTCGGTTGAAGCGATTCTGGCGACAAATTATTCTATCAGTCCTGATTATAGAATCCCCTATTACCACCAACTGTCTAGGCCTACCTGCACTCCCCTCCCCACCTCTACTAGATGGGTTGCTCTCCCGGCTGTTAGGGGTAGCAGTAACATCTAGGGCTGCCACCTCTGTGTTTGCCACCTCCACATCATCACCCAACTTGGCAAATTTGTTTTGATGCACAAATACAGGACTGGCCTTCCCTTTCTTCACGCCCCTTCCACTCCCTCTAACTGCATTAACCCATCTCCCTATCTGATAATCCTGACTTGCCCCTCCACCCTCCACATCAACCTTACTGACCACTTGCTCAGCGAGCAGAGGACCCTTTTCAAGGTTGTCATTTCTACCCAGTGTTGCAACTTGCTCCTCCAGATCTTTAATACGAGCTTCCAGAAGGACAACCTGCTCACATCTGTCACAGCGGTATCCATCTTGGAGCTGTTGCACCAATTTTGCATACATGTGACACACTGTGCACTGAGCAAAACCTTCAACCCTGCTAGCACTCATTTCCCAGTTACAATATAATTACTTGTATGAAGATTAAGATGATACTTACAGTTTTAGAAGACTCCTGTCTTAACTCTTGTTTTAAACTCCTGGTTTTTAACTCTTCCACTTGTATTCAAAAATTCCACTTCTGATCAGAAATTCCACACCAGATCTCAGCAAGGTTACCTTGAGGGGGGAATTGTAAGATCCTCAGAGACAAAGCTGCTGGATGTGGGCGGAGTCCTGGTTTAGGGGAACCAATCAGCTCATGTCTAGTAATAATCTTTGTGTTTCTATTTTAGTAGATGGACGGGAGATGAGGAAAACCTCAGAGGATTGTCTCACTTTATCTCCAGACTGTAAAGTAGAAGATGAGGACATCACACAGTATAGTCCAGGAGAAAACCTGACTACCTCAAATGTCCATCCGGCACCACACAGTGTAGATGGACCATCGTATTCCTCTTATCCCGAGGCACCTCAGACTGTGCAGGACGGTGCCGGACCATCGTATTCCTCTTATCCTGAGGAGCCTCAGACTGGGAGGGATGGTGCCGTCCTTCCAACAGAGAAGAGATTTTCCTGTACTGAGTGCGGAAAGTGTTTCCATTCTAAATCCAGTCTTAATAGGCATAAAAGATCTCACACAGGAGAGAAGCCGTATTCCTGTCCTGAGTGTGGGAAATGTTTTTCACAGAAGCCCTATCTTTCCAGACATCAGAGATCTCACACGGGGGAGAAGCCATATTCCTGTACTGAGTGCGGAAAATGTTTTTTAGTGATGTCCAGTCTTTACACACATCAGAGATCTCACACGGGGGAGAAGCAGTATTCCTGTTCTGAGTGCGGGAAATGTTTTTCAGTGATGTCCAGTCTTTACACACATCAGAGATCTCACACGGGGGAGAAGCCGTATTCCTGTCCTGAGTGCGGGAAATGTTTTTCAGATAGGTCCAGTCTTTCCAAACATCAGAGATCTCACACGGGGGAGAAGCCGTATTCCTGTCCTGAGTGTGGGAAATGTTTTTCAGTGAAGTTCAATCTTTCCACACATCAGAGATCTCACACGGGGGAGAAGCCGTATTCCTGTCCTGAGTGCGGGAAATGTTTTTCATGTAGGTCCGGTCTTTCCAAACATCAGAGATCTCACATGGGGGAGAAGCCGTATTCCTGTCCTGAGTGCGGGAAATGTTTTTCACAGAAGTCCAGTCTTTCCACACATCAGAGATTTCACACGGGGGAGAAGCCGTATTCCTGTCCTGAGTGCGGGAAATGTTTTTCGCGTAGGTCCGGTCTTTCCAAACATCAGAGATCTCACATGGGGGAGAAGCCGTATTCCTGTCCTGAGTGTGGGAAATGTTTTCCACAGAAGTCCAATCTTTTCACACATCAGAGATCTCACAGGGGGGAGAAGCCGTATTCCTGTCCTGAGTGCGGGAAATGTTTTTCAGAGAAGTCCAATCTTTCCAGACATCAGAGATCTCACACAGGGGAGAAGCCGTATTCATGTCCTGAGTGAGGGAAATGTTCCTCACTGAAGTTCTGTCTTCCTGTACATCAGGGGTCCCACACAACCCTCGAGGTGTATTAGTGAGTGCGGGAAATGTCTCGGATCGCTGAGCCGCTGCAGGAATAGGAACATGTAACATCTTCCCGAAGGTGAACTTATCCTTTAACCCTTTCAATACCAGAGACGGTTTTGGATTTTTTTTGCCCACATTCAACACCCCTTCAATACCGGGATCTTTTACCCCCTTCCTGCCCAGGCCAATTTTCAGCTCTCTCACACTTGTCATACAACACTGTACCCAAATGATTTTTTCCCCCCAAATAGAGCTTTCTTTTGGTGGTATTTCATCACCTCTGGGGTTTTATTTGTTGTGCTACAAATAAAAAAGACAGAAAATGTTGAAACAATTTAGTTTTTCTTTGTTTCTGTTAAGAAATGTTGTAAATATACCTTGTGTTATTAGGTTAGAATTGTGTGTGTGCCCAACTGCCTATTGAACTTCATTGATCTCGGCTCATCGTACATATTGTACGTCACCGCGTTCTTGACGTTTGGAATTTCCGACAAGATTTGTGTGACCGTGTGTATGCAACACAAGTTTGAGCCAACATTCCGTCGTAAAAAAATCCACGGTTTTCTTGTCGGAATTTCCGATCGCGTGTACAGGGCATTAGGCTCTTTACCGAGACTGGAGATGCGGTTTGTCAGAGCGACACACACAGGGCCGGAGTGGGACTCATTTTCAGCCCTGGAGTTTCATGCCTTAGACCAGCCCACTTTAGTTCACGACTATTAAAAAATTGTAATTAAAACCTCAAAATATATGTACAACCTATATACCTATAGGATACTCCTTATCTACCTATATACTTATATACCCAAATACAATACTTTGAAAGCTCACTGCCGTCAATCAAGAATTATATGAAAAAACACATCCATGGGATCCCTCTAGATGTGCATGCTCAAACCAACTGATCAGCAGATGGCACAGTTAAAGTCTTCAGCATCTGGTGGCCAGCAGGGAGGAGCCTGCATAGCTAAATGGATACCAGGGATGTGTTCTTTTTATATAATGCTCTTTAAATAAGATCTTATACAGGGAGCTGTGACATTGCCAGGTGCCTCCCAGCACAATATGCGCACACTACAATTCAATTAACCCTTTCATGCCTACGCCTATGTATGACATTTGGTGTTTACAAGTTAAAATCCATATTTTTGGCTAGAAAATTACTTAGAACCCCCAAACATTATATATATATTTTTTAGCAGAGAATCTAGAGAATAAAATGGCGATTGTTGCAATATTTTATGTCATACAGTATTTGTGCGGCGGTGTTTTAAACACAACTTTTTGGGAAAAATTAAGTTTCATGAATTTTAAAAAAATGAAAAAGTAAAGTTGGCCCAATTTTTTTGCATAATGTGAAAGATGATGTTACGCCGAGTAAATAGATACCAAGCATGTCACGCTTTATAATTGCACGCACTCGTGGAATTGCGTCAAACTACGGTACCTAAAAATCTCCATAGGCGACGCTTTAAACTTTTTTTTACGGTTACCAGGTTAGAGTTACAGAGGAGGTCTAGTGCTAGAATTATTGCTCTCGCTCTGACGATCGCGGCAATACCTCACATGTGTGATTTGAACACCGTTTTCATATACGGGCGCGACTTCCGTATGCGTTTTCTTTTCTGCGCAAGCTCGCGGGGGAAGGGGGGGCTTTAAAAAAAAAAAATTCTTATTTATTTTATTTATAATATTAAATTGTGTTTTTTTTTTTTTTTACATTTTGATCACTTTTATTGCTATCACAAGGAATGTAAACATCCCTTGTGACAGTAATAGGTGGTGACAGGTCCTCTTTATGGAGGGATCGGGGGTCTAAAAGACCCCCGAGCCCTCCTTTGCACTTCAAAGTATAGGCGACAATTGATGGCACAGTGCTGCGTGTGTTGGCACAGTGGCTGCGTGTGATGGGCACAGTGGCTGCGTGTGATGGGCACAGTGGCTGCGTGTGATGGCACAGTGCTGCGTGTGTTGGCACAGTGGCTGCATGTGATGGCACAGTGGCGACAATTGATGGCACAGTGCTGCATGTGTTGGCACAGTGGCTGCATGTGTTGGCACAGTGGCGACAATTGATGGGCACAGTGGCGACAATTGATGGTGGCACAGTGGCTGCGTGTGATAGGCACAGTGGCTGCGTGTGATGGGCACAGTGGCTGCGTGTGATGGGCACAGTGGCTGCGTGTGTTGGGCACAGTGGCTGCGTGTGATGGGCACAGTGGCTGCGTGTGATGGGCACAGTGGCTGCATGTGATGGCACAGTGGCGACAATTGATGGCACAGTGCTGCGTGTGTTGGCACAGTGGCTGCATGTGTTGGCACAGAGGCTGCATGTGATGGCACAGTGGTGACAATTGATGGCACAGTGTTGCATTTGATGGGCACAGTGGCTGCATGTAATGGGCACAGTGCTGCGTGTGATGGGCACAGTGGCTGCATGTGATGGGCACAGTGACCGCATGTGATGGCACAGTGGCTGCATTTGGTGGCACAGTGTCTGCATGTGATGAGCACAGTGGCGACAATTGATGGACACAGTGGCTGCGTTTGATGGGCACAGTGGCGACAATTGATGGTGGCACAGTGGCTGTGTGTGATGGGCATAGTGGCTGCATGTGATGGGCACAGTGGCTGCGTGTGATGGGCACAGTGGCTGCATGTGATGGCACAGTGGCGACAATTGATGGCACAGTGCTGCATGTGTTGGCACAGTGGCTGCATGTGATGGCACAGTGGTGACAATTGATGGCACAGTGTTGCATTTGATGGGCACAGTGGCTGCATGTAATGGGCACAGTGCTGCGTGTGATGGGCACAGTGGCTGCATGTGATGGGCACAGTGACCGCATGTGATGGCACAGTGGCTGCGTTTGGTGGCACAGTGTCTGCATGTGATGAGCACAGTGGCGACAATTGATGGACACAGTGGCTGCGTTTGATGGGCACAGTGGCGACAATTGATGGTGGCACAGTGGCTGTGTGTGATGGGCATAGTGGCTGCGTGTGATGGGCACAGTGGCTGCATGTGATGGCACAGTGGCGACAATTGATGGCACAGTGCTGCATGTGTTGGCACAGTGGCTGCATGTGATGGCACAGTGGCGACAATTGATGGCACAGTGTTGCATTTGATGGGCACAGTGGCTGCATGTAATGGGCACATTGGCTGTGTGTGATGGGCACAGTGCTGCGTTTGATGGCACAGTGGCTGCGTGTGATGGGCACAGTGCTGCATGTGATGGCACAGTGGCGACAATTGATGGCACAGTGTTGCATTTGATGGGCACAGTGCTGCGTGTGTTGGCACAGAGGTTGCGTGTGATGGCACAGTGACTGCGTTTGGTGGCACAGTGAGGCTGCAATTAATGTTTTTTTTTTTGTCAGAGAAGGCAAGCTCAAAAAAAAAAAAAAAAAATGTAAACTGCTATTTTTTATTAAAGAAATTATGGTCACCTCAGTCCAATCCCCCCCCCCCCCCCCAACCCCTAATACAATAATTTCATTACTTTCTTCTTACTTTTCACACAGCACACTGTCAAGTCAGAGTGAAGCCTTCAGTAGTTTTCTAGGCAGGCCAGGCGCAGCAGGCTCCTCGTGAGTCGTGACTAACTTCTGCAAGCGCCGACAGTCACAGCTCCCTGCTCGAGTCCTCCCTCTCTCACCTCGCCTCTGGCCGCCGGCGTGACGTCACGCCGCGCACGCCAGTGGAATAAACCAACTAAATCCTTCATGGGGGGGGGGGCGAGGAAACGCACAGGAGGAAAGGGAGCCAGGACTCGGAGCGCACTCGGCAGCCAGTGAGTGAGACTCGGCGGGCAGACAGTTTGGAAAGTGTCAGTGCGCTGTCTGATACACACACTGATTAAACTGGTTTAGCGGCCGCAGCTGATTGCGCCCCCCTCCTGAACAAAATGGTAGCGGCCCGCAACCCGACCAGCCCACCGGGAAGTGTCCCGGTTCTCCCGATTGGCCAATCCGGGCCTGGACACACAACACCAACGATCGCCCTGCGCCCGAGCGGCTTATTCTTCTGGATGTCATGTGACATCCAGTCAGGATAATGGAACCCCGTCTGGCCGTCATTCTGCTATAGGCCGGGTGGGAAGGAGTTAAAGAATCATTTTAGGCCTGAACATTATATAAAACACCCAAAACGTGGTATATTTTCTGAAAGAAGACACCCTAGAGCGTCCTTTGAGCTCTGCTGGCATTGCCAGCAAGGCTCAGAATTTCAAGTCCTGAGCTACTAGCTAGGCCTTAAGGGTTACTCACCACCAGTTGACCCAACCGAACCTTACCCTGCGCCGCCCCTAATTCCGCCCTCATAAGTAATTAAACGATACTTAAATTTGTCATGCAGAATTAAGTTACAAAAATAAATATTAACAACAACTTTATCAGTGAAGCCTCACCAGTGCCCATCATTGCAGCCTCACCAGTGCCCACCATTGCAGCCTCACCTCACTGTGCCCACCATTGTAGCCTCTGCTCACTGTGCCCACCATTGTAGCCTCTGCTCCCAGTTGATGGTGGCTTCACATGTGGACTCTCTGACCAGAAGTGCATTCTTTGATCAAAAGTGCCTGAGTTAAAAACCAGGAGTTTGCTATCATCTGCTTCTGCTTGCAGATTTTTTTCCCCTCTTTTTCTCTGACACTTTTTAAACAGCTTTTTTTCTTTTTCCTTTCTGCTAATTAGGGGAGGGTTTAATTGTTCACAGGAATGTGTTTGTTCACAGGTCTTCACAGGTGAGTATAAAGTGGCTGTACAAGCTCCCAGAGGAGCTGGCTCCCAGTTGATGGTGGCTTCACATGTGGACTCTCTGACCAGAAGTGCATTTTTTGATCAAAAGTGCCTGAGTTAAAAACCAGGAGTTTGAAATAGGAGGTAAGACAGGAGTCTTCATTATTTTTTTTCAATCACTGATCCAGAACAAGCTTGCAGCTAATATAGTTGGAACTCTTGATATATAGATTCAGTGGTGCAGCAGACGCTCTCATCTTAGTCTGCTCACCCCAGGGATAGTGAGAGCAGGACGCTGTCACACGAGTCGGCTCACCCCAGGGATAGTGAGAGCAGGATGCTCTCAAACGAGTCGGCTCTCCCCAGGGATAGTGCAGCCAGGCAGGGTCCTCCCAGCTCTCGGCTACTGCAGACACAGCACAAAAAAAACAGGACTCCCACACCCCCCTAGGCAATTGATCCAGGGTTGCACCGATCGCTGTTAAGGGGTCAGGAAGGAATTTTTTCCCCCGATCGCTGCAGATTGGCACAGCACGCCTGGGGTTTTTCGCCTTCCTCTGGACCAATCGGGGAGAGAAGACTCAACGAGTGACGGCTCACTTGGACAGTCTTCCACCCATCACCATATAAGACCCCCCCAATCAACATTACTTCCCTGCGTTTTTTTCTGCGACCATGGTTTACCTAAAATACTCTGCAGAAACTATCCGGGAACTAAAACCATTTGCCTCTATACTCCCAGTTGTCACCAAAAAAGCTCTAAGGAATGAGCGACTGTTGAGAATCAATCGACGATCAACAGTCAAAAACTACGCGCAGGTACCCCAGCCCAAGCGCATAATATGCGCTTTGGTCAACACAAGATCGGCAGTAAAACACCGACAAGAAATCTATGATTTCATCCTTCAACACGATCTAGACTGCCTCTTCATCACAGAAAGCTGGCTTACAGCCGACTGCAACACCATTCTAGCAGAATTGGTGCCAGCAAATTATCGCATTCAAATGCAAAACAGAGATGGGGGGCCTGGCGGTGATCCACAAGACTCACCTCTCGATCACCAAACCAGTCCTTCAAAACTCGCTTCCATTCATGGAAACCCTCACTCTGCAGCTGCAAACAAATCCCCAAGATACGGTCCATATGCTACTTTGCTATAGACCACCAGGCCCAAAAACGCACCTTCTCACATTGACGGAATTCATCTCCACATATACCCTAAACATCAAACACCTTTTGGTGCTTGGGGATTTCAACCTCTGGGCCAACTCCTCGCTGGACCCCGTAGCCGAAGCCTGCATCGACCATCTGGAAGGATTGGGTCTGCAGCAACTAATACAAGGCCCCACTCATGCCTCAGGCCATACGCTCGATCTCATTTTCAAACAAGATTTGGAAATTGATGTCCTGGGAAATGAGCCGCAACCATGGACCGATCACCATGCCATCAAATTCACAATCACCAAAAATGCCAGCCCAAAAAAAACGACAAAACCGGTGACAACTCACTGGACTAGATCTCAGAAGAAGCTCCACTCGGAACTCTTGAAAACAACACTAGGGAACAAAATAAAAACAACCCAACAAAAACAAACAGCCATAGAAACACTTGATGCCATCAACAAGGCTCTACTACAGTCAGCTGACTTAGTAGCACCAAAACTTGCATCTGGAAAAACAACTCCAGCTGGTTTAATGACCAGCTGACGTTGCTAAAGCAAGAGCGTAGAAGAGCAGAAGCTGCGTGGAAAAGGTGCTCTTCAGATAAAAACCTCACCATTTACAAGATAATAACAAAGAAATATCACAAAGAAATCTTCACGGCCAAAAAAAATCATTTCTCCAACATCATCGCAAATGCCCTTAACCGCCCCCGAGAACTCTTCAAGCTGGTCACTCAGACTCTGAATCCAGCTTGTTTAGAGGCCCCCAATTCTGATTCACAAGAATTTTGCAACGAATTATCGGATTATTTCATTAATAAAATTGAAAAAATCCGTGAAAGTATTCAGCAAAATGGAACCGTCACCAACTCCCCCCCAAATCACAAACCTAATACCCACATAAATCCGTCGCAACCACCAAAATTCACTCTAAAACCCATTTCCATCGATGCCACTAAAAACATCATCGGGACTCTGCGTAATAGCACAGCGCCCAATGATATCATCCCCACTAAACTGCTGAAAGAAAGTGCCGATATACTGGCACCAGCTATCACGCAGCTCATTAACCAATCATTCAAGGAGGGCATGGTGCCCACCTTGCTAAAACAAGGTACAATAAAACCAATTCTAAAAAAAACTACCCTCGACCCCCAAAGACCCAAACAACCGGAGGCCCATAACAGCTCTAAATGTCTTCTCCAAGGTAATGGAGAAAGTAGTTGTACAACAGCTGCAACTGCATTTAGACACCCATAAATTACTCGATCCGTTTCAATCAGGCTTCCGTCCGGGTCACGGAACAGAAACGGCGCTGCTTAAAATATGGGATGACGCTCTAGAGGCCGCAGACGAAGGAGAATCTTGTCTCCTGATACTGCTGGACCTAAGCACGGCTTTTGACACTGTAGGCCATGGACTACTACTGGCTAGGCTAGCTGAAGTAGCCGGAGTCGCTGAATGTGATCTACCCTGGTTCTCCTCCTTCTTGGAAAACCGATCACAAATAGTAAAACTGGGGTCTTTCACTTCTGAAAAACGTACGGTGTCATGCGGAGTCCCTCAGGGATCTCCCTTATCGCCCGTATTGTTTAATATCTATCTTCGCCCTCTCTTTGAAATCATCAGTAACCAGAAGTTACTTTACCACTCCTATGCAGACGACACACAACTGTATTTCCGCATCTGCAACAAAAAGGATCATTCTCTTGGACTAGAGAAATGCCTCACTCTAATAGATAACTGGATGACAAACAGTTATCTTAAACTCAATGGTTCGAAAACAGAACTTCTCCTGTTTCACGCTAACCGGAAAAATCACCCCGGGACTCCCCCACCCATTCTGGGTAAAACTATCACCCCTAGCACCAAAGTCAAAAGTCTCGGAGTCATTTTCGATACCTACATGACAATGGATGCACAAATAGGGTCAGTAGTCAGCGGATCCCACCATCTGCTGCGCCTACTACGCAGACTCACGCTCCCTTTATCCCGAAAGAGGACATTGCAGTCGTGGTGGGAACAATCATCAATTCCAGACTCGACTACGCAAATGCCCTCTATCTAGGACTCCCCAAATACCAAATCACTCGTCTGCAAGTCGTTCAAAATACGGCCGCTCGACTAGTGACTGGGAAAAAACCATGGGAATCAATCTCACCTTCACTGAGATCCCTTCATTGGTTGCCGGTAAAAGACAGAATCACTTTCAAGGCACTCTGCCTAATACATAAGTGTATTCAAGGCAACGCCCCCCAATATCTATGCGAAAAAATAAAAGCCCATAACCCCAATCGCATTCTGCGATCCACCAATCAAAACCTCCTCCAGATACCCAAGGCCAGATACAAGTCCAAAGGAGATCGAAGATTTGCAGTCCAGGGACCTCGCCTGTGGAATGCACTACCAACCCCCATCCGACTGGAGTCGGACCACTTGGCCTTCAGGAGAAAGATTAAAACGCATCTCTTCTGAGGTCAAGGGGTTCCTTACCCATGAAATGGATACAGCGCCCAGAGGCGATTCAGTTCGCATGTGTTGCGCTTTACAAGTCTCTCTCTCTCTCTCTCTGTGTCCACCATTGTAGCCTCTGCTCATTGTGCCCACCATTGTAGCCTCTGCTCATTGTGCCCACCATTGTAGCCTCTGCTCATTGTGCCCACCATTGTAGCCTCTGCTCATTGTGCCCACCATTGTAGCCTCTGCTCACTGTTCTCAACATTGTAGCCTCTGCTCACTGTGCCCACCATTGTAGCCTCTGCTCACTGTGCCCACCATTGTAGCCTTTGCTCAACTGTGCAGAGGATCACCCCAGGGGAAGAGAGCATTGAGGAAGATAAAAGCTGCGGGATTACAGAGCGGATTGCCGGCTGTTACAGCGGAGTTTAAATTACAATTGCCTCCGCTCCGCTTGTGGTCACACAGCCCCGCGCCTGTATCAGACAGAACACGTCCCAGCATTGGATTGGCATTCTGTCTATCTGATACAGGAGGCGGGGCTGTGTGTAATGTAATCTCAGCTGTAACAGCGGGTTATGCGCTCTGTAATCCGGCGGCTTTTCTCCTTCCTCCATGCTCTCTTCCCTGGGGCGATCGATGGGAGAGCGGCTCTCGATCAACCCCCGCATGCCGGCGGTACCCGTGCTCCCCCCGCTCCCAGGCAGCCCAGCTCCTCGCCAGAAACTATTTTCCACTTCCAAGCAGGCGAGTGGAAAATTTGAGGGCTGTCCTAGAGAATAAAATAGTGGTAGTTCCAATTTTTTTATATCACACGATATAACTGCAAAAGTCTATGAAATGCTAAATTTCTGTAAAAAACACAATAAAGTTCATTTTAGGGGCACAAAAACACAATAAAGTACCCAATTTTTTGGTAAAATATAAAAGTCGAGTTGCACCAAGTAAATAGATACCCAACATGTCCAACCTTAAATTTGTGTGCGCCTGTAGTTTGGTGACAAACTTCATACTCTATATTTTCTATAGGCAAGGCTTTAATATATTTTTTTTTAATTGTATAGAATTAAATTTAATCCCAGGCACATAACCCCCCCAAAAATAAAATCATTCTGAGGCCCTGCCCCCCCATATACACATGTACAAAGCTAAACTCACATATTGGGGCCCCTATAGGTCATCAGTTTAGTGTTACGGAGGAGGTCTGGTGATAGAATTATCGCTCTCATTCTGGCCTGCGCGGCGATATGTAACTTCAATTTCAGCCATAAGTGCCCCAATATGTGAGCTTATCTTTGTACATGTGTATATGGGGGGGCGGGGCCTCAGAATGATTTTATTTTTTGGGGGGTTATGTGCCTGGGATTAAATTTAATTCTATACAATTAAAAAAATATATATTTTTACCATCACATAGAGAAGCCTTTATCAACAAGGGTGTCCTGAGGATTCTTCAGAGACGCCTTGGCAAAATGCCGAACAATTGCCCCAAAATTGTATACAAGTCAGTGATTGGATGAAGCTTTTTAGTTACACAAAGCCTCAGGTTTTCATTGTACACCATTACAACCTTCTAGCTGCCAACCTCCTAACGACCAATGACATCATGAGCTGATAAGGAGGATGTCCGTTGTCTGGATATCATTCTTGTGTGACCCTCCTCCGCCTCTCTCCATCAGCTTTGGGGTCTCATTAGCTGAGTGATGGAGAAAAACTGAGGGGCAAGAGAAACATTGGAATACTAGTCAGTACCAGTTTACAAAAGTCTATTTGCTTTGTAAGAATAAATCACTTATAACGTTGGGTGTCCTACGTGTGTTGATGTTGTTACATTATGTAGAACAATTAGAATCATTTTTACATTTTAGAATGGGGCGCCACAAGACTGTCCATCATTTTGGAGGGCGCCTCAAGACTGTCCATCATTTTGGAGGGCGCCTCAAGACTGTCCATCATTTTGGAGAGCGCCTCAAGACTGTCCATCATTTTGGAGAGCGCCTCAAGACTGTCCATCATTTTGGAGGGCGCCTCAAGACTGTCCATCATTTTGGAGAGCGCCTCAAGACTGTCCATCATTTTGGAGAGCGCCTCAAGACTGTCCATCATTTTGGAGGGCGCCTCAAGACTGTCCATCATTTTGGAGAGCGCCTCAAGACTGTCCATTTTGGAGGGCGCCTCAAGACTGTCCATCATTTTGGAGGGCGCCTCAAGACTGTCCATCATTTTGGAGAGCGCCTCAAGACTGTCCATCATTTTGGAGGGCACCTCAAGACTGTCCATCATTTTGGAGGGCGCCTCAAGACTGTCCATCATTTTGGAGAGCGCCTCAAGACTGTCCATCATTTTGGAGGGCACCACAAGACTCCATCATTTTGGAGGGCGCCTCAAGACTCCATCATTTTTTTTTTTCCAAAATATTTTATTAAATTCGTACAATAAAGATACAAAGGTGAACAGAAACAAGGTGATCAGAACAAATGCGATAAAGACATTACATCGCAGACCAAAACTACAGTACATATTCGTGCATGTAAACATACTAAAGTGTCACCTGTATAGAACCAAAAGCTAGTAGCATAAAGCGAGAGAAAGAGAAGGGAGGACGAGAGGGAAGAAGGTAGAAGAGGGGAATAGACTTGGCCAAGGATTGATGACACGTGAAAAATGGAAAGGTGATGAGAAGGATTGACAATGAAATGACCAATTATTGTATACAATCTATACAACGTAACTGAGCTAATATCACAATCTACGAAATAATGGAGCATCTGTCTAGATAGACTTAGGATGTGGGGGGGGGGGGTGGGGATCACTACTGCCATGGAGTCAAGCATTGGGAGAGGTTCATCACGTGTGGTCAGAGTCAAGGAAAATGAAGGACCCAGATGACATAGATCGCTGTCCAGAGGCAGAGAGGCTATACTTAACGAAGGCTGACCATTTCTGCTCAAACTTCGTTTTAGAATGTGTGGAGGCAGAAAGCATGTCCAAGTTTTCCTTAAATAGCAGTGATTTCATACCTTTTATCGTGGCTGATATGGAGGGAGGGGAAGATGTAATCCAATGTTGTAGAATAGTCCTGCGAGCCGTAAGTAAAGTAAGAAGTATCCAGTGTCCGGTGCTTCGAGGGAGCCGGTTATAAGCAGAAGAGTACGGCTCAGCGTGAGGAGGACATCCAAACAGTAAAAGCTTAGGGTCTGTTTCAAGACAGAAGTGCGTCACGCTGGATACGAAGTGTATGACTGCTGACCAAAATATGACAATTGGTGGACAGGTCCAGAGCCGATGCAGTAGGGTCGGTTTACTTGTCAAGCACCACGGACATGCCGGGCCTATATCAGGCGATCTTGATGCAGAGAATGGATAGTAAGCCCTGTGCATGATCTTGAATTGAGTCTCTCTCCAGGACTTAGCTCATAGCTCTAGTAAGCCTGTAACCACGGACAATGTCATCCACATCCAAGTGTCCTGGCAGGTCTTTGATCCAGGAGGACATGGAAGTATTCTGTAGAGGTTTTGAAAATTTTGCAATCAGGGGAGTGTAAATAGCCGATATAGAATGTCTGTTATCTGCTACAAGTGTGTCAATGAACGAAGATTGGAGACGAACAGACTTTTTAGGACAGATCTTACTTAGAAAGTCTACATATTGCATGAATGGATAGAAATGGTTTTGGGGGAGCAGAAACTCATTCGACAATTGAGAAAACAACTTAAAATTACCTGTTACATCCTGAAAGAAAGAACAGACCTTGACTAGGCCCTTGTCTCTCCATTTGGAGAAAGGTTCGTACTGAAGACTGGGTGTAAACAAGGGATTACCAAAAATCGGAAGATGACTGGAAATATGTGGGGACAGGCCTAGTTTTTTCCTAATCTCTCGCCAGGCCACTATAGTGTAAATTATGTTTAATGGTAGCTGGCAATTTTTAAAGCGAACTGTGCAACAAAGCTGCCAAATCTATGGGGTTAATCATTGACGATTCCAGGTCATAGTTAGTATATCTGGATGAGCGCAGTATCCAGTCCAAACCCACTCTCAAAAGGCAAGCCAGGTTATACAGCCTTATATTAGGGAGACCCACTCCACCTTCACCCCTCAGGAGATGAAGCTTTGTCAGAGCTATTCTCGGCCTTGTTTTTTTCCATATGAATTTAGTTATGGCTTTATTCAGCAATTGTACATCTTTGTGTTTCAACAATAGTGGTAGCATTTGTAGGGGGTATAGTAAACGGGCAAAGCTGACCATCTTAAACAGTGCACATCTCCCAAAGAGCGAAAGCGGTAGGTCCATCCAGGTTTCTAATTCACCCACTATCTTGTCGATCAAAGGTGGTGTGACGGTATTGGTATGATATCCCCGTCAACGTTCCCTTCTTCCCATAACGAAAATCACCCCAATATTCCACGAGGAGGAATATCCCTGGGGTCGCCCAGAAAGCCAAACATGAGACAAGCTTACTGCTGGAACAACACAGTTTAATGGTTTTCTTCTCAGCTTTTTATACAGTCCAAGACATTCAAGCAACAATGAAATCTCCACCCCCCCTAATCACACACTAAGGTTAATTACTAAAACATTCCAGACAGGTCGGCACCGACCGACAATTATCATGTCTAATCAAACCACCTTCACACACTAAGTTTCCTAGGCAGACATTTCGTCCCTGCATGCAGCTTGACACCTATTAACACCTCTGAGTATCAAAAGGTTTTTAGACAGCGTTATCACACAATTAAAGGCCTTTCAAAAGCTAGCCTTATTTAACATATGAACAGTGTTCACAGAGAGAGATGAATCACACATGAACACCTGTTACCTCTAACCCACAGCATTAAATTAGCAGGGAGCATTAAACTGAGACATATAGGCAATTGCATCACAATGGCCCCCCTTTTTCTCCCTGCTCCGGCAAACCCGGTTGGACCTTCCCTGGTCCAGTAGGGTTGACGGGTTCAGAGCTTTTAGTCCGAGGTTAACTCCGTTTGGCGTAACTGACCTCCCTTGGCAACTGCTCCCGACTCAGGTATGTCACCGGGTCGTCAGATCACACGCCGGTCAGTCCCCAAGTCTGTGTGTGATCTGCAGAGTCACCAGAAGTCAGTGTGAAGACAGCGAATGGGTCTGTGCGCTGCCGTCTAGGTGTCCCGCTATGGGAGGGGCAGGTTATGGCTCTGAAGTGACAATCACAGGAGATTCATAAAAAGAAAAAGTTATATTTGTTGAAATGCTGTAGCACTGGTGCTCAGAGTCCGGGGGGGGGGATCAGTGCCCCATAGGGTCAGCCACCCTCTGCTCCCTCCGCAGCCGCCAGTTCTCCTCTTTGAGCTTCTCCAGCTCCATCTCCAGTTCATGGAGCCTGGGGGGGTCAGCCTGCTGTGACCTCAGGTGGTTGTTTTCCTCCTCCATGCGGCTTATGCACTCCTCCAGCTCCATATCCTCATGGATCAGCTCCTGCTTGCTCATGTCCTGCAGGCTCTCCACGTGGTCCTTCATCATCAGGAACTGGGTGGTGGTGTAAGGGGCCACCGGTGGGCCCTTGGCGAACATCTCGGCCCGCATCTGGGACGCCCGCTGCGACTCCCTCTCCTCCAGTCTCTTCTTCTCCTCCCAGGTCAGCTTGTTATACGGCTTCCATGACCTCTTCTTCTTGAAGGGTGGCCGGTGGTGCCTCTTTCTGCCCAGCTCCCTCCAGGGCCCCTCCGGCTCAGGGCTGGTGCCCATGACCAGCTGACAATGGTGTTCCCTGTTGTCCGTAATAACAGATTGTACCATGAGGGCTTCGTGAGGGGTGTCCAATGGTTCTTCCCGACCCAGCTCCTGGGGATCCCAAGCCGAGTCTACACAATGGGCTGCTGCTGGTGGGCGGTACCCAGGTTGAGACCAATTTGACCTGGTGTTGTCATTCATGGGGCAATTCTGCTTGAAGTGACCCAGCTGTTTGCACCGGAAGCAGCGTTGTTCGTTGCCCTCCTGGCGTGGATAGCGAGGGCTAGATGTCACCGGTCTGTTAGGAGGTTGGTATCTAGCGGTTGGTGGGTGTGAGGGCACCGTTTGTGGTGGAGGTTGTTCCTGTGGTGTGACCTGGTTCGTCTTGCGAGTATCCGCATATTCATCCGCCAACTTAGCGGCCTCTGGTAGAGTCATGGGCCTGCGATCTCTCACCCAGTCATTGACGTCCGTCTGGATGTGATTGTAAAATTGCTCCAGGAGCATTAGTTGCAAAATGTCCTCTGCGGTGGTGGCCTGGCTGCTGTTAGCCCAGTTAGAGGCCGACCGGGACAACTGGCATGCCCATTCCGCATAAGAGTCTTTCGTGGTTTTGCGTGAGTCCCTGAACTTCTGTCGGTGGGACTCTGGGGTTACTACATAACGAGCCAGGAGCGCTTCTTTAACCCGGGCGTAGCTATGGATATCCTGATCTGGCACGGTCCGGAAAGCATCAGAAGCTTTGCCTGACAGTTTGCCTGACAATATTGCAACCCACTCTCCTCTAGCTATTCGGTGCAGGTTACATTGTCTCTCAAAATCTGCCAGGTAGTTATCAATCTCACAGTCCTTTTCATCAAAAGTTTTAAAAGCGCTAAACGGAATCTTCCTTGCGTCTGCTGTGCTGTACTCACTGTTTGGAGAATGTGCGGCTGCTTGTTGGACTGCTGCCAGTTTTAACTGTAGCTCTGCGTCTCTTATTTGTTTAGCCTCCTTCGCTAACAGGTCCATCACTTTCAGCACCATATCCGGCGTTGGGTTCGGCCCGAACCATGCTAGCTTCTCTCTCATTAGCTTGTTGGCTGGTGATTCCTCTTCCTGAATCACTGGTGTCTCCATCTCTTGTACTGCTGGCGTTGCTGCAATCCCGTTCTCCTGGTCCATCTCCATTAATTCTGCTATGATGACCCGCTTGGTTTTGTTGCTAGCAATCCTTCCACGAACTTCCAGTAGTTCTTCCAGTGTCTGCTTGGAATCCGGATGTAAAGGGGAATAGAAGGGAAAATCCCACTGCTGCCAACCAATTGTGACGGTATTGGTATGATATCCCCGTCAACGTTCCCTTCTTCCCATAACGAAAATCACCCCAATATTCCACGAGGAGGAATATCCCTGGGGTCGCCCAGAAAGCCAAACATGAGACAAGCTTACTGCTGGAACAACACAGTTTAATGGTCTTCTTCTCAGCTTTTTATACAGTCCAAGACATTCAAGCAACAATGAAATCTCCACCCCCCCTAATCACACACTAAGGTTAATTACTAAAACATTCCAGACAGGTCGGCACCGACCGACAATTATCATGTCTAATCAAACCACCTTCACACACTAAGTTTCCTAGGCAGACATTTCGTCCCTGCATGCAGCTTGACACCTATTAACACCTCTGAGTATCAAAAGGTTTTTAGACAGCGTTATCACACAATTAAAGGCCTTTCAAAAGCTAGCCTTATTTAACATATGAACAGTGTTCACAGAGAGAGATGAATCACACATGAACACCTGTTACCTCTAACCCACAGCATTAAATTAGCAGGGAGCATTAAACTGAGACATATAGGCAATTGCATCACAGGTGGATAGTTAAAATAATATAGACAGGATGGTTCTCTGCCAATCTTCAAGCCCAGATATGTGATATGTGCTTCTGCAACCCTAAGGGAGGAGGGAGGGAGGGTGAAACGCAGGGGAACTACTCCTAAAGGGAGAATCTCACTCTTAGAGAAGTTAATCTTGAGTCCCGAGCATTTGCGAAAGTCGTCAAAGATCGTCTGGATGGCTGGAATGTCTGTGCGTGGAGAGGAAGAAAATACAAGTATGTCGTCCGCAAATAGAGCCACTCTCATGTCCTCACGTCCTAGTGGTAGACCATGCAATAGATGAGACGAAGAGAGAAGATGCGAGAGGGGCTCTATGGCGAGGTTAAAAAGCAAGGGGGAGAGGGGGCATCCCTGTCTCGTGCCCCTATGTAGTCGAAAGGGTGGGGATTGAATGCCCGCTGCAGTAACCGTGACGGAGGGGGCTGAGTACATACTATGAATGAAAGAATTAAATGAGCCGTTTAGACCAAAGCGTTGCATGACCAGAGAAAGCCACTGAAAACTAACGTTGTCAAAAGCTTTCTCGGCATCAAGGGTGACAATCACTGTGTCTTCAGAGGGGTGTGTTTTAGCATATTCAAGGGCCGTCAGTACTTTGCGAATGTTAGCCGCCGCAGATCTACCTTTAGTGAAACCTGATTGTGCGCAGTGTATAAGGGATGGCATTATGTCCCCCAATCTGGTGGCCACTATTTTGGACAATATTTTGGAGTCAACATTTAACAAGGATATGGGGCGGAACGATCCTGGATCTAGCGGGTCTTTTCCTTTTTTTGCAATAAGTTTTATGTTGGCTAGATGACCTGTGGGAAGATAGGGTCCTCTGTCCCATATGTGGGTGTATACTAAATGAAGTGTAGGTACTAGTTCTGGTAATAGCAATTTAAAAAATTCGGAAGTGTATCCATCTGGGCCTGGTGCCTTTCCATTGGAGAGGCCCCCTACTGCACACTTGATTTCCTCAGAAGTGAGGTGCGCATTTAGGCGTGCCAAGTGACTTGGGTCAATCAGCGATAGTTTAGTGTTATTCAATAGTTCTTCTGCTAGGTTAATATCTATGTGTTCCGCACCATAAAGTTTGACGTAAAAGTTTTCTAGCGTCTTGTTAACATCTTTAGGCGTCGTGGAAAAGGAGCCGTCAGGATTTCGCAGCTTGTTAATATGTGTCGGAGTGTAAGAGCCCCTGGTGAGTCTGGCAAGGAGTTTCCCAGCTTTATTGCCGAATTTGTGAAAGAGCAGTTGCGTTGCTGATAACTTCATCTGTTTTACCCTCTCCGCCCAGCTATCAAAGTGCTCTTTGGCTTCTAGCCAAGTTCTAAGATTGTTGTCTGAATGATTAGCATTCAAAAGTAGTTGTGTCGCGCGCACTCGATTGCTAGCTTCTAAATATTGCTTTTGGGCATTTTTCTTGTACGCCGACGTATACGAAATTATCCTACCCCTCAAATAAGATTTACCCGCCTCCCAAAATAAATTTGGATTATCCAAATGTTGGACATTGTTTTGTGCATATTCAGTCCACGCCTCCCTCAGCATTTCTTTGAAGTTATCGTTTTGGGCCAAAAAAGCTGGGAATCTCCACTGTCTAACAGATGAGTTTGGTCGACAGAAGGTAAGCGAGATCAAGATTGGAGAGTGATCAGAGATTACTAGGTCATGTATGTCTGTATGATGGATACGTGGTAAAAGTGCATGTGTGCATAAGAAATAGTCTAACCTGGCGAAAGATTTATGTACTGGCGAGAAGAAAGTAAAACCCGTATCTATGGGATGTTGCAATCTCCATGTGTCTAGAAGGTTCAGCGCCTGAGTCATGCGAGAGAAAGGAGTAGGGCGAGTCGAGTGAGTCGCTAAAGGTCTGGGTCGAGGCTTGGATCTGTCCCCCTGATTGCAAAGAGTCGAATTAAAGTCACCCCCCACAAGATGAGGGATAGACTCATCTGGGTACAATTGGGGCGCTAATTGTGTGAAGTAGTCCTGGTCTGGAGAGTTGGGGGCATAAATAGTAGAGATCCGCAGGTCGCCCAGCGGAAGCTTGAGGTGTATGGAAATCCGTCTACCCTCACCGTCACTAGTGACAGAGATCAGGTCGTACACCAGGTCTTTGTGTAATAAAATAAGTGTGCCTGCCTTGCGATTAATTGAAGCCGAGCCTACTACTTTCCCTACCCAGAGTTTCTGCATCCGGAAGAAATCTTTGCTCTCTAGATGCGTCTCCTGTAACAGAGCAACATCTGCCTTAAGCCTTTTGAGGTGCCTGAGTATTTTCATACGTTTGGCAGGTGATCGCAGCCCCTTAACATTCCAAGATATTACGTGTACTTGGGACATAGTGTATATGTAAGGGGAGTATTAGTGTCTGATTGTGCATATATCATACCCGAAGCTCGAAGAATGGATTCGGTCAAGCATGCTATAATGAACCCTTGGGGCTTGTTTTCAAAGTGGCAGGACCATCCTCTCATTGGAAAAAGAAAAGCGTCAAGGGAGACAGAAAAGAAAAAATAAGAAAAATTAACCTCATAATACCCAAAAACCATACAAAATGACTTCGCTTTTTTCCGTATGTATTCCCCGCGCCGGACGTACCGCCACACCGCCGGTAAAAGGGTCACCAGTCCCAACATCGTCCCATTAAGAAAGACCAACATGGCCGTGGTGTTTAGACCAATGGTCCAAAATAAATCAGCGGTAGTAGCGGGCGAACCTGCGGCAGGAATGCATGTCAGCTCCCCGAAGGGAGAGTATTAAAACAACATAAATACACTGACGGGTATCTCAGTAGCAACCATATTAGCTAGGCCTAGTAAGGCAAAAGGAAATAACTGTGATTCACCGGACAACAATAGTAAACAGGTAAAACGAATAATAACATTACCGGCTACGGTGCGATAGAGTCAAAGCACAACCACAGTTGAATTAGGTCACCTATATCAGGTGAACAGAGGTGCTCGTGCACGGCGTGCCACTCTTGGAGCTAGAGCAGTCAAAGTTCAGGGAGGCATAGTATGACATCGGGAGGGATGTAGATTGTAGTAATCAACGTAACAGGGGCATAAGATCATCAGCCAGATTCCTGATAACTGGATGGTGCTGTTGATTTGAGGCGTTTTGGAGGCTCCTTGCGCGGGCTCCTTTGTTCTCTTGGGCCTTGTTTTACACGGTCTGCGTATGTAGCTGTTGGTTCTCGCTCAGCAGATATGGATTGAAGAAAGGCTCGGGCCTTCTCTGGAGACTGAATTGTCCGTTGTTCCCCATCTGGAGCCTGTAGACGCAAGACGGCCGGGTAGGCCAGTGTAAAGCGGATGCCTCTCTTGTAGAGATCAGCACAGATCGGCTGAAAGTCTTTCCGTTTGCGCGACACCTCCGCCGAGTAATCAGCAAACAATAAAATCTTTTGGCCCTCAAATTCTACCGAACAGGATTTTCGGAAGGCCTGTAGGAAATCAGTACGGTCAGCATAGTTTAAATATTATTATTATTATACAGGATTTATATACCTCGCTATTACTGGTCTGGGGCGGGTTCGGTCCTCGGACTGAGCGCCTATACGATGCGCTCTCTCCACAATGCACCTGCGGTTGAGGCCCAAAATTTTCGGCAGTGCCGCCGAGCAGATGTCCATAAGGGAACCCTGTTTGTGGGTTTCAGGGAGGCCGATTATCCGTAGATTATTCCTCCTGGAGCGATTCTCGAGGTCCTCCATGCGATCATGTAGATGCTGTTGATCTTGCGTGAATCGCTCCAGAAAGCCCTCCATGTTGTGTTGATCATCTTCCATCGAGGAGATGCGGTGTACAGCCGTTGACAACCTCATAGAGTGATCTCCTATCTCCTTGCGGAGCTGTTGTATCCCCTCCGCAACTGCTCTCTCGACCGCCGCTGTGATGGTGGGAGAGAGTAGCGCCGCCACGGCCTTTGCAATCCGCTCGTGTGTGCTGCCTTGATCTATTACAGCAGGGAGTGTTGTGTATATCACTTCAAGCTGGGAGCTAGTGCTCGATTGATCGCCAGGCGAACATGGCTGCGGATTGCCTTGAGGCAGAGGAGTGCCACGTGTGTTCTCTGCAGCGGCCATGTTGGTCAGGGCCGCGTTCTCCACTGCTGAGTCCGTTGCGCCCGAACCCCGAGGCGTTCGGGCTTGGGTTAGGTACCGTTCCATTCACGGCAGTCCATACAGTGTGTAGGGATGCAAGTTGCCGCGATCCGGGACTACGTTGGGGCTTTGTATGCCGATTATCAGGGCGGTGAGTGCGGAGCCTCCGGAGTTAGCTTCCCGTACATACGGCGCCGGAACCGGAAGTCAAGACTCCATCATTTTGGAGGGCGCCTCAAGACTGTCCATCATTTTGGAGGGTGCCTCAAGACTGTCCATCATTTTGGAGAGCGCCTCAAGACTGTCCATCATTTTGGAGGGCGCCTCAAGATTGTCCATCATTTTGGAGGGCTTCTCAAGACTGTCCATCATTTTGGAGGGCGCCTCAAGACTGTCCATCATTTTGGAGGGCGCCTCAAGACTGTCCATCATTTTGGAGGGCGCCTCAAGACTCTCTTACTGCTCCTGCAGTAAGCCATTTGCTCCCAAGTCTTTGCCAACGTGTGGCCAAGTGCCTCCCCCAGCCCCCTACCCCTTCCGATGAGGCATATCTCAGGCATTGCTCTGCAGGACTCCTGTGGTCCAGCCTGTCCACAGTGACCCCCCTGGTGCGGCCGGCCAGTGTGAGTGAGAACGGTATAGGGGGGTGCTCGGTGCAGAGTATACAGCCTCTGTTTAAGCTCTCGGCAGGCTGGAGGGATGCCGAGGAGTAGCTGGGGGGCGGGACTCCAGAACAGTACATGGTGCCGAGGAGAGCCCTGATCAGATGGACGATCATGGAGGGATAAGCAAGATCTGGCGATCTACATTGTACATGTGTTTAGGGGGAGGGAGTAGGTTAGTGTAGTGGTCAGGTAGGTTAGTGTAGTGTAGTGGACACTTAGACTGATCTGTGTTGATCGGCTGCATTGGAGGCCAGAGAAGAGATTTGGGGTCTAATAGACCCCAGATCTCTCCATAGAGGACCAGTCACGGCCCATGTTCATCCCTTCTAATAGCAATATAATAAAAAACCCACACGGTATCGGCAAGTACTAGGGTTGCACCGATACCAGTATGAGTAC
Source organism: Rana temporaria (assembly GCF_905171775.1). Lineage (NCBI taxonomy): Eukaryota > Metazoa > Chordata > Amphibia > Anura > Ranidae > Rana > Rana temporaria. The sequence goes on along the minus strand of NC_053492.1, from coordinate 938,182 downwards.
CGATACTTTTTCTTAAGTACTCGCCGATACCGATTACCGATACCTATCACCTAGGAAGAGTAGGTAAAGGGGTGGTTTGGGGGAGTTGGATGAGGCTGGGGTGAAGATGTGCTAGATGAGGGGTAATAAAGTGGGGAGGGGACTCACAATCCTGGCTACAAAAATGTATGCGCTGCCACTTAAATAAAGATGATTGAAGACATTCAGCTGGTGCAAACACCCCGTGTATGTTTCCCACCAAAAATAAATCTATTAGCTATTAGATTCAAAAAGACTTAGGCCGGCGTATCTACAGATATGCGGCGTAAGTGTAAATATGCGCCGTACCTACAGAACAAGATACGCCTGAAAATAGGCTTCCTCCGACCGACGTAACTTTCCTACGCCGGCGTATCATAGGCGCATAGTTACGCTCGACGCATCTTGCGGCCACATTGATTTCCTGTTCAAATATGCAAATGAGCGAGATACGCCGATTCACGCATGTAAGTGCGCCCCGACGCAGGCTACGCATGGTGCGCGTAAGACGTACGTCAGGCCTAAAGTTATTCCATCAAAAAGGTAAAATATCTTTGCACCAGACTTGCACAGGTCAGCTGGAGAGCAGCTACAGCAGCACCGTTACGGACGAGCTGAGCAACCACACTTGCAGGACAACACATCTGTGTGCCAACATGCCAGGGGCAGCCGTGGTCCTAGCACTACTAATGGGTCCACCGACTCGTAGGAGGGCACGGGAGAGGATATACCGCATGCGCATGAACGTCTTTGGCATGGGGGAATCGGAGGTGTATCGCATCTTCAGATTCAGCCCTGCAGCCATCCTGGAATTAGCCACACCCCTGCATGATGACATCACCAGCCAGACACACCGCTCACATGCAGTGCAGCCACTGCTGCGCTCTGGCAAATGTTTGCTTGTTCCCCTGTATATGGTCTTTTTATCCAGAAGCCACTCAAAAGAAGGAAGAAAGGATGCCCAAATAGTGTGATACCGTTTACAAAAGCCGATGTTTATTAAATAAAATCACTGGGTACTCACATTTGATTCAAACAAATCAGGCGTTTGTATATATCCGTGGAAGTGTTGTAACAGCGTGCGTCCGCTCGACCGGTTTCGTCGCAATGACTTCGTCTGGAGCGCTCACAGGGCGTACACTGTGGATGCCTGCTACCCCAGGAGGGGATTTTAATCTGGTGAGTGCGGGAAACACTCGAGCACAGAGGAAGGGTGCACAGAGTGAATCACCTGAAATTCTATTAAGAGTGGCATGCAGCACCTTTTGCACGGATTAATCAGCACTTTATAATACAGCAATATATCTTTAGAAAATGTATTATTCAGCACATTAATCACTTTATGGACTTTATGCAATATCATATGGACTTTATGCATGTATTGAGCATTACCAGATCTATATGTGACACATTTATTTACTAATATATTTTTTATTTTTATTTTCATGTGTATACATTTTTTCACTTAATGTAATCTAAGAAGTATTTACATATTTCACTTTATATTTCACTTTATTAGCATCAGCACAATTATGGTATAATCTACACAGCAGGCGCCACCACCTACCAACCCCCTTTTTCTCCTCTATAATCAGGCCGATCTGGCCAAGGTCCACTGACTCCTCCTCGAGAGGAGAGGTGTGGACACTCCCCTCCACCGCAGGATCTTGGGGGTCTTTCTGAGGCTGCTTCGGGGAAGATGTGGTGGGACGGCCACCGCCAGCAGATGGGCCCGCTCCCTCCTGCACATCTGTGGATGACATAAAGCAGTGACATGTTGGGGGACCCACACACTTGTCACATGTTCCCTTCCACCCCCTCACATGCTACACACCAGATAGGGGATATAAAACACTTACCTGTCCTCGAGGCATCATCCCGGGAATCAAAGCCCTCAACTCCCTCCAAATGCTCCCTCTGCATACACCGGGCGACCTTCTCCTCATCCGGGGTCAATACAATAGTGCAGGGTGGTCTGCCCCCCGTGCCACTCTGGTGCCTCCGAATGGCGGCCAGCTTCTCTTCCACACGGAGCTTCAGGTCGTAAATGTTTTTGTTAATGTCCTTGGCGCTGCGGGTGGCATTGCCAAGGGCACTAACTTGAGTGGCAATCGTGTCCAGGATTTCCTGCTTCCTGGCGCGGGTGGTATCGCGACTCTGGGCACCATGGAGGAAGCGACCATACTGCTCCATAGCAGCAATGACAATTGCCCTCTCCTGGGGAGAAATTCTTCTTATTTTTGATGACTGTAGCAGCCATAGCACAGCAAAAGAGCCAAGAAATAACGAACAGCAAAATTACCTTGCTCAGGGGGGGAAAAAGCAGGATGTAATTTTGCGTCGAACGGGCGCATGTCTGGGCATATTTATGCGCTCGGCGTAAGCCGGTAGGCCGGCGTATACCAGGAAGTTGGGCCGGCGCAGTTGTGATCATACGTCGACATCACTGTGCATGCTCCGTTGAAGATACGCCGGGCGTAATCCACTGCTCCATGCTCAGGCCATCATTTGCATAAGTTCACACCCACTTACACTTACATCGGCTTACGCCTTCAAATTTAGGTTACGCTGGCGCAACGTGGAGAGCAAGTGCTTTGTGAATCATGTACTTTCCTTTCTGACTTATCCCGGCGTAGCTCATATACGTTGCGTTACGCCGGCACAAAGATGCGCCCATCTACCTGAATCTAGCTATATGTGTCAAATTCTAATTATATAGTTTTAATAACATAAAGCAAAAATGACCGGCAAAGAAAAGTGAATATCGATGCCGAAATCTATCTTGGGTGTTAATAATCTGAAAATTAGCATCTCTATAGTGTCCATGCAGAAACAACATTTCATACATAATACATATTGTTCCATTTCCAACTTTCCACTGGTTGGTGAAACCAAAACTCCAGTGCAAACAGTCCTATTTGCTGGAATTACATGGACACTATAGAGATGCTAATTCTCAGATTATAACACACCAAGATATATGAAGGCATTGATATTAGGATTCTCTTTTCTATGTCAGTTTCATGTATTTAACACTTTGGCCCGGATTCACATACATCGGCGCATATTTATGCCGCTGTAGCGTATCTCCTTTACGCTACACCGATGCAGCGCAGAGAGGCAAGCATGGAATTCAGCAAGCCAATGCTCCCAGTGTGTCGTACCGGGCGCAACATTGGGGGGGGGGGGGGGGCGAAATCCCGGCGTCCGTGTCACTTTTTTAAAATCAATAAGAAGTTGTTCTGAGCACAGCCACCATTTTGCGGCAGCTGGTGCCCTGTGATTGGGCGTATGTGGTCATGTGCTGGCGGGGCTGGCCAATCCATGAACGTAGGCGGGTGCATGTGCAAAGGCTGCCCCTGGAGGAGTCCTGCCCACGCTTCTGTATCCGCCGCCATCTTCTCCTCCACCCTGACAGCGCCGGTCCTGATGTGCAGTGGTCTTCGTCTGGGAGAGTCAGAGTCTTGACACGATAGGTGAGCGAGCACACAGCTCAGTGCGTCTGTGGCATCTCATTTATTTTGTATCGGGAGATGATGTTGATGCGAGGGAAATTTGTTCTGGAAAAGGTGCTGCTTCAGCCAATCCTGGCTGCCTGTTTAATAAAAATAGCTAGGGCTGCTGGAGAGAAGCAGGCTCATCTGCATATTCATAAGGGCCTGATAAATGAATCATGATGCTAGTGGTGAGGCTGGAGAGGGAAGACAAGCAGTGTGAAGATCTGCAAACTGTTTGTCTTCCCTCTCCAGCCTCACCACTAGCATCATGATTCATTTATCAGGCCCTTATGATAAGGATAGAAGATGGTAGTTGGTGGTGGTGCCTACTGGTGGAGGTGATGGTTAAAGTATGAAAATGTGTATCCAAAAAATGATAAATATATAAATATTTATGTGATTAATAGGAATTGCCAGAGCGCTGCACAGAGCGTATACTGTGAACGCCTGTCACCCCAGGAGGGGGTGTGGATCTGGTGAGTGCGGCAAACACCAGAGCACGGAGGAAGGGAGCACAGAGTGAATCACCTGAACAAATGATTAGAATTGGCACGGAGCACACAGCACTTTATTGCATGGACTACTAATATTATTTCATTTTAGCAGCTTTTATGTTACAAACACTGGATTGAACATTTGAGCTTACAATCAGCTCCACTGATATGTATATATTTTTACACAGGAATTTTGATGGTAACACTGCAAAATGTATTCATTGATTTTATTTATTTATCTGATAGACCATATCAATGTCAGATCATTTGACATATACCATTCAATATTTTGTTATTACTTATGCACTAATGCACTGCACTTTTTTTGATGACCAATACTGACTGTGGGAACACAGCAGGGAAGGCATAGCACATTATTTTTCACATAAATATTTATATAATTTTTTGTATACACATTTTCATACTTTAACCATCACCTCCACCAGTAGGCGCCACCACCTACTACCATCTTCTATCCATTTTACACTCCACCTAGGAGTAGGGGCAACCACTGTTGTATATCATATTATACTTCCAGCATCTATTTCTTGCAGCATAAAACCCTATTCCGTAGCGCGGATTCACATTACCTTTCCCTTATCATAAGGGCCTGATAAATGAATCATGATGCTAGTGGTGAGGCTGGGGAAGGAAGACAAGCAGTGCGCAGATCTTTTACACAACATCTCGTGTTGTCTGTTGAGTCTAGAACTTGTCAGCCCCTGAAAATCTCAGTATTCCATTTACTGGGTAGAGAGTAAAGAGTAGCTGCCATTAATGATTTTTGTTATCTAAAATGACATTGTTGCCAAGAAATAAGCAATGTTGGTAATGATAATGATTACCCGTGAGCCTGTGAGGGAGTGAGAATACATATGGGAGTAGTAGGACTCGCCTCGGCACCGCCACCAGTTGGGGAGAGGAGACTCAGACTCACGCCACCGCCATGCTGCCACCACGTGTTAATGCATTGCCCGACCAGGCCAGCCACTCACTCTCTGTCAGGGAAGGTTCCCCCCGCTGGTGTTACTGCCTGGTATTTGGCGTGCAGTACTGTGGCCCACCACCAGGTGTCTCCCGGCAGTCTTGGACTGTCGGGGGGAGTTATTCCCTGGTGGTGTTATATGATCCTTGGGCTGCAGTACTGGCGTCCACCAGCGGGGGATTCTTGGCAGTGTGGAGCATACAGCCCTTCCTGCGTTCAGGTGTGACCTGAACGTAATTAGCAAGCATATATATACCCGGCGCGTGCAATCAGTCCTCGCCCTGGTATCGGTCTACTTACCTTGATCCTGAGCCTGTATTCTGACCCTGGACCTGATCCCGATCCTTGATCCTGATCCCTGCCTGGACTTATCCTCCCTGTTTCCTGATTCCTGTCCCCTCACCCATCTGCTGACATCCCACTAGGGTGACCACATTTCCAAACTGACATTCAGGGACACCCCCCCCCCCCCTAAAAAAATATATGTTTTTTTACATATTTGTTTGCGTATTTTGGGGGCAGGGGCGTATCATGAAATCAGCGGGCCCGTGTGCAAGATCAAAAGAGGGCCCTAGGCCCCATCAAATGCTGCCACTGTGCCCCATCTAATGCAGCCACTTGTGCCCCATCAAATGCTGCCACTGTGCCCCATCTAATGCAGCCACTTGTGCCCCATCAAATGCAGCCACTTGTGCCCCATCATATGCCGCCACTGTGCCTCATCTAATGCCGCCACTGCTCCCATCATATGCCGCCACTGTTCCCATCAAATGCAATCACTTGTGCCCCATCAAATGCCACCACTGTGCCCTATCCAATGCCACCACTGTGCCCCATCATATGCAATCACTTGTGCCTCATCAAATGCAGTCACTTGTGCCCCATCAAATGCCACCACTGTGCCCTATCTAATGCCACCACTGTGCCCCATCAAATGCAATCACTTGTGCCATCAAATGCCATCACTTGTGCCATCAAATGCCGTCACTTGTGCCATCAAATGCAGTCACTTGTGCCATCAAATGCAGTCACTTGTGCCATCAAATGCCGGCACTGTTCCCATCAAATGCCGCCACTGTTCCCCATCAAATGCAGCCACTGTTCCCCATCAAATGCCACCACTGTGCCCCATCAAATGCCAGTGTGCCCATAAATTGTTGCTACTGTGCCCCATCAAATGCCAGTGTGCCCATGAATTGTCGCTACTGTGCCCCCCATCAGATGCTGCCAGTGTGCCCATGAATTGTCGCTATTGTGCCCCATCAAATGCCAGTGTGCCCATAAATTGTCGCTATTGTGCCCCATCAAATGCCAGTGTGCCCATAAATTGTCGCTACTGTGCCCCATCAAATGCCAGTGTGCCCATAGATTGTCGCTACTGTGCCCCATCAAATGCCAGTGTGCCCATAGATTGTCGCTACTGTACCCCATCAAATGCCAGTGTGCCCATAGATTGTCGCTACTGTGCCCCATCAAATGCCAGTGTGCCCATAGATTGCCGCTACTGTGCCCCATCAAATGCCAGTGTGCCCATAGATTGTCGCTACTGTGCCCCATCAGATGCCAGTGTGCCCATAGATTGTCGCTACTGTGCCCCATCAAATGCCAGTGTGCCCATAAATTGTCGCTACTGTGCCCCATCAAATGCCAGTGTGCCCATAGATTGTCACTACTGTGCCCCATCAAATGCCAGTGTGCCCATAGATTGTCGCTACTGTACCCCATCAAATGCCAGTGTGCCCATAGATTGTCGCTACTGTGCCCCATCAAATGCCAGTGTGCCCATAGATTGCCGCTACTGTGCCCCATCAAATGCCAGTGTGCCCATAGATTGTCGCTACTGTGCCCCATCAGATGCTGCCACCCAGTGTCAATTGCCCCTATTTGCTCACCTTTTGGAGTCATATAATGGAGATGGAGTGACTGTCTCCTCGTCTGGTCACTGGTGGTGGTGGAGCAGGGCAGGGTAGTCTTCAGCCAGCGTTGGCGCCGGTGTTCTCTTTTGGTTCCAGTCAGGACTCGAGGAGGCACTGGCGTCTGGCAGGCAGTGAATCGGGCCGCTCGGGCGGGAGCCGGGAGGAGCAGGAGCCTGCCTGGGCCGCTGGGCGGTGGAGGAGGTCAGACCGGCGGAGATGTGTCTGTGTGACCGTCGGACGGTGGGAGACTCGGAGAGATGTCACAGGCTCGCAGCGGGACTCGGAGTTGCGGCGCCGGGGGGACTCACTCGCGGGAGGTCGGGACTCAGAGGAGGACTCGGAGGTCTTGGTCTGTGCCACTGCTGCGGTAGGTGACGGTGAGTGACTCACTGTCTCTGCCTGCCCTGTAACGAATCGATGCTGCTGCTCTCTCTGCTGCAAGAACCGCGGCTGGCCGCTGGAGGAGGAGGAGGTGGGGGTGGAGTCGGAGCCGCAGAGAGAGCGCGGGACACGGTGACGTCACTGGTTGCTACACGCCAAGCGGGGCGGCCGTAGCAACCAGTGATTTAGAATGATTTAATTACAGCGGCACTGCGTGACTGCGGCAGCAGCGGCAGTGAGTGTTGCAGACTGGCAGGCAGTTGATTCCGGGACTCTCTATTGTCCTGGTTTGAAGGCTCCCGGGACACGGGACAAAAATGTAAATTACGGGACGATCCCGGGAAAAACGGGACACGTGGTCACCCTACATCCCACGTGTATGACCTCGGCCTGGCTTGTTTTTGAATACGGTATCTCCCTTTGATTGTACATACTGTTTGTCGTTTTATTGTGCACTGGTTGTCCCCACATATTGTAAATAAACACCTTTTACGTCACTACTCACCTTGTTGGTTCTCTTTGTGCAGTCACACAGTACTGATCTACTAGCATTCCTGACAGTATACCAGGGCCATCCCTTGACCAGACGTGCCTGCATTGAGGAACCATCCTGTTGCGGTGCGTTTTTGAAGATGGATTTCAATGAAATCACTTACCTTTCTCTGCTGGCAGAGGAGGATGAGGAATATTGTTGCCAGGTTTTTGAGGGATGGATAAGTGACCAGCTGATGGAAGCCATCCGATCAGCCCATTCCCTGGTGGATCAGGGTTATATGTCTTATGATGATATCCAGCCATTAATCCAGTTATGTGTTAAACCGGCCCTGTCATTTATTCCTGACGGCAGTGATGATTTCTCTCCCCCCTTCAGTCATGACCAGGTTGAGTCCCTGGTGTGGCTATTAGAGGATGATCCGACGTCGTTTGATGAGCATTGTTCTTCTTGTCCCCAGCAGAAGTTGTCTGAATGCATTTGTTCAGTGCAGTCTCTGATTGGACAGGGTGTGTGTGAACCTGCTTTTGTTCAGCCTGTGCTGCAGGCATGGTCAGATCTCCTGATTTCAGCCAAACCACTACATTCCAGCCCTGCCATTAACCACCTACCTTCCCAAGGATCTATCCGTCCATCACCAATAGCAACCCCAGCTACAGCCCAGATAATTCCGCATCCTACCAAATATTATTACCCAGTCTCTACCTGTTGTTCCTACCCCGCTTTCAATCCACCTGCTTCTTCCCTTCCACCTGTAACAACTCCACAAAAATCTCCTCCAGTCATTGTTCCAGTGCCAACTGCCCAGCCTGCTGTTTCAGTGCCAACTGCCCAGCCTGCTGTTTCAGTGCCAACTGCCCAGCTTGTTCCAGTGCCAACTGCCCAGCTTGTTCCAGTGCCAACTGTCCAGCCTGTCGCTCCAGTGCCAACTGCCCAGCCTATTGTTCCAGTGCCAACTGCCCAGCCTGTTGTTCCAGTGCCAACTGCCCAGCCTGTTCCAGTGCCAACTTCCCAGCCTGTTCCGGTGCCAACTTCCCAGCCTGTTCCGGTGCCAACTGCTCAGCCTGTTGTTCCAACGCCAACTGTCCAGCCTGTTGTGCCAGCGGTCCAGTCCGTTCCAGTGCCATCTGTTCAGCTTGATCCAGTGCCATCTGTTCAGCTTGTTCCAGTGCCATCTGTTCAGCCTGTTCCCGTGCCATCTGTTCAGCCTGTTCCAGTGCCATCTGTTCAGCTTGTTCCAGTGCCATCTGCTCAGCCTGTTGTTCCAGTGCCAGCGGTCCAGCCTGTTGTTCCAGTGGCAGCGGTCCAGCCTGTTGTTCCAGTGCCAGCGGTCCAGCCTGTTGTTCCAGTGCCGGCGGTCCAGCCTGTTGTTCCAGTACCAGTGGTCTCTCCCCCCTTCAGTCATGACCAGGTTGAGTCCCTGGTGTGGCTATTAGAGGATGATCCGACATCGTTTGATGAGCATTGTTCTTCTTGTCCCCAGCAAAAGTTGTCTGAATGCATTTGTTCAGTGCAGTCTCTGATTGGACAGGGTGTGTGTGAACCTGCTTTTGTTCAGCCTGTGCTGCAGGCATGGTCAGATCTCCTGATTTCAGCCAAACCACTACATTCCAGCCCTGCCATTAACCACCTACCTTCCCAAGGATCTATCTGTCCATCACCAATGGCAACCCCAGCTACAGCCCAGATAATTCCGCATCCTACCAAATATTATTACCCAGTCTCTACCTGTTGTTCCTACCCCGCTTTCAATCCACCTGCTTCTTCCCTTCCACCTGTAACAACTCCACAAAAATCTCCTCCAGTCATTGTTCCAGTGCCAACTGCCCAGCCTGCTGTTTCAGTGCCAACTGCCCAGCCTGCTGTTTCAGTGCCAACTGCCCAGCTTGTTCCAGTGCCAACTGTCCAGCCTGTCGCTTCAGTGCCAACTGCCCAGCCTATTGTTCCAGTGCCAACTGCCCAGCCTGTTGTTCCAGTGCCAACTGCCCAGCCTGTTCCAGTGCCAACTTCCCAGCCTGTTCCGGTGCCAACTTCCCAGCCTGTTCCGGTGCCAACTGCTCAGCCTGTTGTTCCAACGCCAACTGTCCAGCCTGTTGTGCCAGCGGTCCAGTCCGTTCCAGTGCCATCTGTTCAGCTTGTTCCAGTGCCATCTGTTCAGCTTGTTCCAGTGCCATCTGTTCAGCCTGTTCCCGTGCCATCTGTTCAGCCTGTTCCAGTGCCATCTGTGATACATTTGCCTATATGTCTCAGTGTACTGCTCCCTGCTAGCCATGGGTAGAGGTAGAAAGGAATTTCATGTGTGATTCATTCCTCTGACCGGTTATTGACGTGCTAATGTCCCCTCACTATTCTAAAGGTTAATTGATCTATTGTGTTGTGTAAAGAAGATCTGTGTTTACCCTTAAAAGATGTGTATTGTATCATCAGGCTAAATGATTAGAGAAGTAGTATGTTAATTATTCTGATTGCTTCAGTGTAGTAATTAACTCCAGTGATGTCTTTATCTAAAGAAACGTGTCTGCATGGTCGGCTCCGACTTGTCTCCTATAATCTGTATGGGAAACCCCACTGTGTGAGGGGGGCGTTCCTAACAGGCTGTAACCACATATAAGCTGAGTTTTTGTGTAATTAAAGTGTCTTGGTTCCAGCATCCAGTCTTGACTCATGTGTGGGGAATCCTGTGATGTTCTTGTATGGAGAGGAGGGAATGCTTGACGGGGATATCATACCGATACCGTCACAAATTGGTTGGCAGCAGCGGGATCTTCCCTTCTACTCTCCTTCACACCCGGATTCCAAGCAGACACTGGAAGAACTACTGGAAGGATTGCTAGCAACAAAACCAAGCGGGTCATCATAGCGGAATCAATGGAGATAGACCAGGAGGACGGGATTGCAGCAACGCCAGCAGTACAAGAGATGGATACACCAGTGATTCAGGAGGAGGAATCGCCAGCCAACAAGCTAATGAGAGAGAAGCTAGCGTGGTTCGGCCCGAACCCAACGCCGGATGTGGTGCTGAAAGTGATGGACCTGTTAGCGGAGGAGGCCAAACAAATAAGAGACGCAGAGCTACAGGAGGCTAAAGAAATAAGGGACGCAGAGCTACAGAAGGCTAAACAAATAAGAGACACAGAACTACAGAAGGCTAAACAAATAAGGGACGCAGAACTACAGGAGGCTAAAGAAATAAGAGACGCAGAACTACAGGAGGATAAACAAATAAGAGACGCAGAACTACAGAAGGCTAAACAAATAAGAGACGCAGAACTACAGAAGGATAAACAAATAAGGGACGCAGAACTACAGTTAAAACTGGCAGCAGTCCAACAAGCAGCCGCACCTTCTCCGAACAGTAAGTACAGCACAGCAGACGCAAGGAAGATTCCGTTTAGCGCTTTTAAAGCTTTTGATGAAAAGGACTGTGAGATTGATAACTACCTGGCGGATTTTGAGCGACAATGTAACCTGCACCGAATAGCTAGAAGAGAGTGGGTTGCAATATTGTCAGGCAAACTGTCAGGCCCCGTACACACGACAGAGGAACTCGACGTGCTTGGCACGTCGAGTTCCTCGTCGAGTTTTGGGATGAAGCCGCCGAGGAGCTCGGCGGGCCGCCTTCTCCTATAGAACAACGAGGACAACGAGAAAATAGAGAACATGTTCTCTATTTTCTCGTCGAGTTCCTCGGCGGCTCCATCGAGCCAAAACTGTACAGACGACAGAGTTTCTCGGCAGAATCCGGGTTTTGACCGAGTTTCTCGGTGAATTCTGCCGAGAAACTCTGTCGTGTGTACGAGGCCTCAGGCAAAGCTTCTGATGCTTTCCGGACCGTGCCAGATCAGGATATCCATAGCTACGCCCGGGTTAAAGAAGTGCTCCTGGCTCGTTATGCAGTAACCCCAGAGTCCCACCGACAGAAGTTCAGGGACTCACGCAAAACCACGAAAGACTCTTACGCAGAATGGGCATGCCAGCTGTCCCTGTCGGCCTCTAACTGGGTTAACAGCAGCCAGGCCACCACCGCAGAGGACATTTTGCAACTAATGCTCCTGGAGCAATTTTACAATCACATCCAGACGGACGTCAAAGACTGGGTGAGAGATCGCAGGCCCATGACTCTACCAGAGGCCGCGAAGTTGGCGGATGAATATGCGGATACTCGCAAGACAAACCAGGTCACACCACAGGTACAACCTCCACGACCAACGGCGCCCTCACACCCACCAGCCGCTAGATACCAACCTCCTAACAGACCGGTGACATCTAGCCCTCGCTATCCACGCCAGGAGGACAACGAACAACGCTGCTTCCGGTGCAAACAGTTGGGTCACTTCAAGCAGAATTGCCCCATGAATGACAACACCAGGTCAAATTGGTCTCAACCTGGGTACCGCCCACCAGCAGCAGCCCATTGTGTAGACTCGGCTTGGGATCCCCAGGAGCTGGGTCAGGAAGAACCATTGGGCACCCCTTACGAAGCCCTCATGGTACAATCTGCTATTACGGACAACAGGGAACACCATTGTCAGCTGGTCATGGGCTCCAGCCCTGAGCCGGAGGGGCCCTGGAGGGAGCTGGGCAGAAAGAGGCACCGCCGGCCATCCTTCAAGAAGAAGAGGTCCTGGAAGTCATATAACCAGCGGACCTGGGAGGAGAAGAAGCGACTGGAGGAGAGGGAGTCGCAGCGGGCGTCCCAGATGCGGGCCGAGATGTTCGCCAAGGGCCCACCGGTGGCCCCTTACACCACCACCCAGTTCCTGATGATGAAGGACCACGTGGAGAGCCTGCAGGACATGAGCAAGCAGGATCTGATCCGTGAGTACATAGAGCTGGAGGAGTGCATAAGCCGCATGGAGGAGGAGAACAACCACCTGAGGTCACAGCAGGCTGACCCCCCCAGGCTCCATGAACTGGAGATGGAGCTGGAGAAGCTCCAAGAGGAGAACCGGCGGCTGCGGAGGGAGCAGGGGGTGGCTGACCTTATGGGGCTCTGAGTCCCCTCTCTCCCCCCCCCCCCCGGACTCTGAGCACCAGTGCTACAACAAATATAACTTTTCCTTTTTATGAATCTCCTGTGATTGTCACTTCAGAGCCATAACCTGCCCCCTCCCATAGCGGGACACCTAGACGGCGGCGCACAGACCCATTCGCTGTCTTCACACTGACTTCTGGTGACTTTGCAGATCCCACAAAGACTTGGGGACTGACCGGCGTGTGATCTGACGACCCGGTGACATACCTGAGTCTGAAGCAGTTGTCAAGGGAGGTCAGTCATGCCAAACGGAGTTAACCTCGGACTAAAAGCTCTGAACCCGTCAACCCTACTGGACCAGGGAAGGTCCAACCGGATTTGCCGGAGCAGGGAGCAAAAGGGGGGCCATTGTGATACATTTGCCTATATGTCTCAGTGTACTGCTCCCTGCTAGCCATGGGTAGAGGTAGAAAGGAATTTCATGTGTGATTCATTCCTCTGACCGGTTATTGACGTGCTAATGTCCCCTCACTATTCTAAACGTTAATTGATCTATTGTGTTGTGTAAAGAAGATCTGTGTTTACCCTTAAAAGATGTGTATTGTATCATCAGGCTAAATGATTAGAGAAGTAGTATGTTAATTATTCTGATTGCTTCATTGTAGTAATTAACTCCAGTGATGTCTTTATCTAAAGAAACGTGTCTGCATGGTCGGCTCCGACTTGTCTCCTATAATCTGTATGGGAAACCCCACTGTGTGAGGGGGGCGTTCCTAACAGGCTGTAACCACATATAAGCTGAGTTTTGTCGTGGCAAAAAGCTGGGCTGTACGCAGAGCATACAGCCATTTTGCCCTGTGCTATTAAGCACAGAATCCATCTTAATGAAATAATCCATAATTAAGCTAAATACATTCACTCACCATCATTCTCTGCCATTCATACAAAGAGACACCATCACCAGCCTGTTCTCATATCATTCTGCCAGCATGACTGCCATTCCTGGCTCAGCCAAGCCCCCTTTATTTACCCAAAACAGGAAGTGCTCACTGCACCCATTAAACACCTCCCTCATGGGAGTGGTTAACACAGGATCTTCCACTGACACAGCTAACACCATATAAGGACGTTCCTTCTAACAGGAAGTCCCATAGAATACATGAATGGAATAAAATACAATGGATACAATACAATGCATAGAAGTACATACAATGCTGCTAAAGGCTTATGGGCGTGGCAGGGAGTGCCCCCCCTGCCTCTAACCGATCATAAGCTCTCATATTAATCGCCTGATAGAATCCTAATCTGTGCCATTCCATAGAATAATGCATATCCAGATTATACCCTTATTAAGGTGGAAAGGAAGCTATCTACAGGCGTACGCCACGAATCGCAAGCCCTGCTGATCAGACAAGACCCAGATAAGAGCGCACATCTGTCCATAACCACTCGTGTGCTTGCGGAGTGAGCGCACCCCCTCCTCAACGATCGTCTGTGCTAAAGGCACAGAGGGCCCCTCGCCGGCGGACATATGCCCACGCCGCAAACATCACACTCCAACCTCAAGACATTTTCTACTACCAGACGAGATTCAACCAGCCTCAGACTGCCCCAGTCAGTTCTATTTAGAGCGGGTTGGGGCAGTACTAAGACTGGGTGCCATTATGACAATACATATTAAATACATCTTCAAATTTCCACAACAGTTTTTGTGTCATTAAAGTGTCTTGTTCCAGCATCCAGTCTTGACTCATGTGTGGGGAATCCTGTGATGTTCTTGTATGGAGAGGAGGGAATGCTTGACGGGGATATCATACCGATACCGTCACACCATCTGTTCAGCTTGTTCCAGTGCCATCTGCTCAGCCTGTTGTTCCAGTGCCAGCGGTCCAGCCTGTTGTTCCAGTGGCAGCGGTCCAGCCTGTTGTTCCAGTGCCAGCGGTCCAGCCTGTTGTTCCAGTGACGGCAGTCCAGCCTGTTGTTCCAGTACCAGTGGTCTCTCCCCCCTTCAGTCATGACCAGGTTGAGTCCCTGGTGTGGCTATTAGAGGATGATCCGACATCGTTTGATGAGCATTGTTCTTCTTGTCCCCAGCAAAAGTTGTCTGAATGCATTTGTTCAGTGCAGTCTCTGATTGGACAGGGTGTGTGTGAACCTGCTTTTGTTCAGCCTGTGCTGCAGGCATGGTCAGATCTCCTGATTTCAGCCAAACCACTACATTCCAGCCCTGCCATTAACCACCTACCTTCCCAAGGATCTATCTGTCCATCACCAATGGCAACCCCAGCTACAGCCCAGATAATTCCGCATCCTACCAAATATTATTACCCAGTCTCTACCTGTTGTTCCTACCCCGCTTTCAATCCACCTGCTTCTTCCCTTCCACCTGTAACAACTCCACAAAAATCTCCTCCAGTCATTGTTCCAGTGCCAACTGCCCAGCCTGCTGTTTCAGTGCCAACTGCCCAGCCTGCTGTTTCAGTGCCAACTGCCCAGCTTGTTCCAGTGCCAACTGCCCAGCTTGTTCCAGTGCCAACTGTCCAGCCTGTCGCTCCAGTGCCAACTGCCCAGCCTATTGTTCCAGTGCCAACTGCCCAGCCTGTTGTTCCAGTGCCAACTGCCCAGCCTGTTCCAGTGCCAACTTCCCAGCCTGTTCCGGTGCCAACTTCCCAGCCTGTTCCGGTGCCAACTGCTCAGCCTGTTGTTCCAACGCCAACTGTCCAGCCTGTTGTGCCAGCGGTCCAGTCCGTTCCAGTGCCATCTGTTCAGCTTGTTCCAGTGCCATCTGTTCAGCTTGTTCCAGTGCCATCTGTTCAGCCTGTTCCCGTGCCATCTGTTCAGCCTGTTCCAGTGCCATCTGTTCAGCTTGTTCCAGTGCCATCTGCTCAGCCTGTTGTTCCAGTGCCAGCGGTCCAGCCTGTTGTTCCAGTGGCAGCGGTCCAGCCTGTTGTTCCAGTGCCAGCGGTCCAGCCTGTTGTTCCAGTGCCAGCAGTCCAGCCTGTTGTTCCAGTACCAGTGGTCCATCCTGTTGTTCCAGTACCAGCGGTCCAGCCGGACGTGCCAGTTGCCCAGTCTGCTGTGCCAGTTGCCCAGTCTGTTGTGCCAGTTGCCCAGCCTGACGTGCCAGTTGCCCAGCCTGACGTGCCAGTTGCCCAGCCTGTCTTGCCAGTTGCCCAGCCTGTCGTGCCAGTTGCCCAGCCTGTCGTGCCAGTTACTCAGCCTGACGTTACCATGCCAACATACCAACTTGTTGAGCCCCTGTTTGCTGCCCAGCCGGAGGTGTTCCTGTTCGCTGCCCAGCCGGAGGTGTTCCTGTCTGCTGCCCAGCCAGAGGTGTTCCTGTCTGCTGCCCAGCCGGAGGTGTTCCTGTCTGCTGCCCAGCCGGAGGTGTTCCTGTCTGCTGCCCAGCCGGAGGTGTTCCTGTCTGCTGCCCAGCCGGAGGTGTCCCTATCTGCTGCCCAGCCGGAGGTGTCCCTATCTGCTGCCCAGCCGGAGGTGTCCCTATCTGCTGCCCAGCCGGAGGTGTCCCTATCTGCTGCCCAGCCAGAGGTGTTCCTGTCAGCTGCCCAGTCCGACGACCCGGAGCCCGCTGCCAAGCTCGACGTCCCGGAGCCTGCTGCCCAGCTCGACGACCCGGAGCCTGCTGCCCAGCTCGACGACCCGGAGCCTGCTGCCCAGCTCGACGACCCGGAGCTTGCTGCCCAGCTTGATTTGCCCCTATCTGCGTCCCAGCTTGATGTACTTTTTGCCCAGTCTAAGATTTCTGTACCCGCTGCCTAGTTTGAGCTGCACTTTGCCCTGTTAAAAGTCATGGACCTTCCTCCAGCCCAACTTGATGTGACTTTATCTGCTGCCCAGCTTGACATCACGGACTTCCCCCAGCAACATCTAATTGGAGCATCCGGAGGCCGCTCCTTTGGGGGGGTACTGTCAGGGAAGGTTCCCCCCGCTGGTGTTACTGCCTGGTATTTGGCGTGCAGTACTGTGGCCCACCACCAGGTGTCTCCCGACAGTCTTGGACTGTCGGGGGAGTTCTTCCCTGGTGGTGCTATGTTATCCTTGGACTGCAGTACTGGCGTCCAGCAGCGGGGGATTCTTGGCAGTGTGGAGCATACAGCCCTTCCTGCGTTCAGGTGTAACCTGAACGTAATTAGCAAGCATATATATACCCGGCGTGTGCAATCAGTCCTCGCCCTGGTATCGGTCTACTTACCTTGATCCTGAGCCTGTATCCTGACCCTGATTTCTGGACCTGATCCCGATCATTGATCTTGATCCCTGCCTGGACTTATCCTCCCTGTTTCCTGTCCCCTCACCCATCTGCTGACATCCCACGTGTATGACCTCGGCCTGGCTTGTTTTTGAATACGGTATGTCCCTTTGATTGTACATACTGTTTGTCCCCACATATTGTAAATAAACACCTTTTACTTCACTACTCACCTTGTTGGTTCTCTCTGTGCAGTCACACAGTACTGATCTACTAGCATTCCTGGCACTCTCCTCTCCAGCAAGTACACACGTCACGCAGCATGCCTGCCCTGAGGGCCTAAGCACGGACACAGTACAGAGACTCACTTTTACAGTAACAACATGCCTGTCTGCCTGATGCCATTGCCAAAAGCCCCCTCCTGCTGCGGCCTGCAATAATTTGATTAATAACAGGCTGTAGAGAACAGTGCGCCATTGCAAACTTATATTTTGAGGTTTTAATTACATTATTTTAATAGTCGTGAACTAAAGTGGGCTGGTCTAAGGCATGAAACTCCAGGGCCCCTCCAGCACAAAAGTAGACCAGCTTTCTTCTCTTCCCCCTGGAGCAGAGTACTTTTGCGGAGCCATGTCTGATGCTGAGACTGAGGGGGACAGGAGAAAACAATTCTCTTCAGATGAAAGGGCTTATCCTCACATCAGCCATCTCAAAATTTGATGTGTTCCTCCATGGCGCACAGAGTGGCAGGACCAGCAGAGCCTGGAAGCAAGAGATCCTCAAGAAGATCACCCTGGAGGTGAATGCCCTTGGACAAGAGACCAGGACCTCTAGGGACATAGCAAAAAAATCAATGACATGCGTCGGCGTGTCCGGGATAAACTGGCAATCATCAGGGGCACGGGGGGTGGCCCACCTTCTGCTGTGAAGTTGACCCTGGAGGAGGAGGTGATCGCCAGCTGTCTCGAGAAGGAGCAGGTGGAGGGCTTTGACTCCATTGATCAGGAGCTTCAGGACAGGTAAGTGTGTTTTATCCCCCATTCGGTGTGTAGCATGTGAGGGGATAGAAGGGAATATGTGACAAATGTGTGGGTCCACCAACATGTGAATGTTTTGTGCCAACACAGATGTGCTGGAGGGAGCTGGGCCGTCGCCTGCCGGTGTCCGACCCATGCCATCCCCGGAACATCTGCCTCAGCCTGACCCCCTGGGAAGCCATGATCCATCGGTGGAGGGGAGTGCCCACACCTCGGCTCTAGAGGTGGTTGAGGAGGAGACGGTGGATCTGGAACTGGAGGAATGACTCTACTTTGAGGAGGCTTCCATTTTCCCCAGGCCCTCACAGACCTCCACGCCCATCAGGGGAACCCCATCCAGGGCTATCCCATCCAGGGGAACCCCATCCAGGCCTGTTCCATCCAGACGGACTCAACCGGCTACTTCCCCTAGGAAGGCTCTGGCCAAGACTAGGGGTGTAGCCGGTTCCCTCCAAGAGGGGCTTGAGAGGGAGCAGGCAATGCAGACACGTCACATGGCCGATATTGCCGGCGACCTGCATCGAGTGGCTGACAGCCTGCCTCTCTTGCTGGGTCCTTGGACATGCGGCAGTGCGTCAGCCAGAAGGCCGCCCATACCCAGGCCATAACGGACTGCTTGCATTACATTAATGCAAACTGTGCAGTCATGGCCACAAGCCTGTGTGACCAGAGCCAGACCCTGGATGCCATGCATCAGAAGATGTCAGCAGGGGCTCCCTCGTCATCTGGGGACACGCAGGCCACCCTGGACCGGCCCACTGCGGCAATTGTGGAGCTGCAGGCAGAGGTGAAGAGCCTGGGGGAGGTTATCCAGGCAAACACTGCTGCCATCCAGGCAGAGGGTCGGCTGAACAGGCGCCACCAGCGGCAGACCAACGCCCGCCAGCTGCGGATGCAGGTGGAAACGAATACTGTGCTCACCCGCATTGCCGTTGCATTGAAGGGCACGCAGGCTCCAACTGCCATCAGAGCCAGGAGTGACAGACCAGGGGATGATCGTCCTCCGGATGCCCCCCCCAACCCGAGTCTCCACCCAGACAATTGCAGAGCTGTACCCGTGGCACCAGGCCTGGCCCACGAGAGGGCAAATGAGTGTTCTCTCCTTTTTGTTTTGCTCAGAGTATGAGCTTTTTTTTTGGACATGCACAGATGTATGTGCCATCCTCCTGTAAGGGCATGATCCCTTTTATATTTTTTGTTTGGACATGCACAGAGGTATGTGCCGTCCTCCGGTAAGGGCATGATCCCTATTTTATTTTTATGTCACTGCACACGGTGAGGAGTGCAGAAGTGGTGCCCGGACACCCGTTTGCAGGGGCAGGGTTTGCCCGGTGCTGCTACAGTGTGACTGGTGTGTGAATGTGTAGGTGACATTCCTGCCAGCAAGGCGTGTCACCTTGGGTCGTCGGGGAGAGGTTATCCCCACGACCATGTGAATGTGGTATGAATGGACAGCAACATCATTGGTGCCTTGGCGTGGCGTTGCTGCTCCCAAGTCCTGCATGGTGGACTTGGGCTAAACCAATGTGAGGTGGATGTGGTGTGTGTGAGCTAGGGACCACAGTGGTGTGCATGGGTGCATTCTCCTTGTGCCATGATGAATGTGTGTGTTTAACATGCAAAAATACGTTCCATGAGGCATCTCCTGACTGCTGTTCCTTCAGCAGACGGGGTAGCTTCAGTTAGGGGAGGGGACTGTGTGGTTCGGGGGTCAGATCATCACATATGTCAATCTCCAGGCCCTTTCTCATGGCGTAGTTGTGCAGCACGCAACATGCACCGATGATCTGGCACACAAAGTTTGGGGAATACAACAGGGTCCCCCCGGACTTATCCAGGCATCGGAAACGGGACTTCAGGATGCCAAATATGCGCTCCACCACTGCACGGGTACGTGTGTGTGCATCATTGCTCTCTCCTCTGGTTTGGGGATTCCGGTATGGAGTCAGGAGATGGGGCCCAAGTGCATATGCAGAGTCACCTGGAAGGGAAAAGACAGGAGGATGTTAGTCATGCATGTGCCCCTCGTGATGTCTGCATCATGGGGGGGCAGACATGCCTGACACCCATGTCACTCACCAACCAGCCAGCTGTTCCCATACACGTTCTGTTCAAAATCCGTTGGGATGGTGCTTTGACGGAATATGTAGCTGTCGTGATTGGACCCTGGGTGTTTGGCACGGACGTGCCATATGAGGCATTGGGAATCGGCTATCACCTGTACGTGGATGGAATGCCGAGGCTTACGATTGCGGTGTATGTGCTCTGTGGCACGGGGGGGTGTAGTGCCACATGTGTGCAATCAATGACCCCCACGGTGCGTGGGAATGCTGCAATTCTGTAGAAATCCTCCATTGCCTTCTGCCGCAGGTCCTCCTGGGTGGGTCTGATGAAGTGGTGGGACATGCGTCTGAGGATTGCGGGGACAATCTGGTGCACGCATCTGCTCATGGAGGATTGTGACATCCCAGACACGACTCCACTTGTACGTTGGAAAGATCCACTGGCGAGGAAATGGAGTGTTGCCAGTACCTTGACCAGTGGCTGCACTGCATGTGAGCGGTGTGTCTGGCTGGTGATGTCATCATGCAGGGTTGTGGCCAATGGCTGAATCTGAAGATGCGATACACCTCCGAATCACCCATGCCAAAGACGTTCATGCGTGTTCGGTATATCCTCTCCCGTGCCCTCCTCCGTGCCTGTGGACACAGTAGTGCTATGACCACAGCTGCCCCTGGCATGTTGGCATACAGATGTGTTGTCCTGCAAGTGTGGTTGCTCAGCTGGTCCGTAACGGTGCTGCTGTAGCTGCTCTCCAGCTGACCTGTGCAAGTCCTGGTGCTGAGTTACACCTCCTTTATGGGGAATAACTTTAGGCCGGACAGTGGAATGGGGGGAGCTGGGCTTGCTCACCTCGAATGCAGGAAGTTTCCACAGACATGCGGTCCCGAGCCTGGTGATAGCTGGCGAGAGGGGAGGAGGAGGCGGGGAGGGAAATCCCAAGGACACGTGATTGGTTGTTAAGGACGCGGCGGCCCCATTCCTTAACAACCAATAATTGGCAGCCTTCTTTACTTTTCAGCTGTTAGCGGGGAATTCCTGCTGACAGCTGAAAGTACAGAGCCCAAAGTTATCGGTTTTGGGCATTGGGGCATTTGCACAAGTACCGATACTCTTTCAAATGCTTAGTATCGGCACCGATAACAATATCGGTATCATTGCAACCCTAGCGAGGACTTTAGTATTGGTGCTCGTACCCGGTCTTAAAAGCGAAGGAGAAGAGAGAAGGAAATAAATGAAGGAAAAGAGCGAAAGGGAAAAAGGGCGAAGGGAAAAGGGGCCAAGGAAAAGAGGGAAGGAAAGATCAGTCTGATTTTCTAGTCAGAGACGTTGCAAATGGGAAAAACAAACAATTTTTTTTTAGAAAAATATAAAATCTTCTCTCCAATGTAAAAAAAGTCTAATGTATAAATAAAAAAAATGATATAGTATATTTGAATAGATATATTTTTTCTAATATATGTTGTGATTTTTTAAGGCCATATTTACCCGCACAGTAATTTACTTTGAATTCTTTTATAACGAAGATGCTTTTAAATACAAGTCAACCTATATGATATCAGTCTATAATATGAAACTTATTCACGGAGACGTACGATCATACAAAATAGCTCATTTATTGGTAGAAAAAAATATTAAAGCGGTGGTTCACCCTCAGTGACACGATTTTACCATCGAGACAGGCATTGTAGCGCGAGCTACAGTATGCCTGTCCCGATTTTTTTACCCCCGTACTCACCGTGTACTCGTACATTATAGATTTCGGCTCCCGCGGGGAATGGGCGTGCCTATGGAGAGGGAGGATGATTGACGGCCGGCCCTGGCACGTCACTCTCCCCGAAGACAGCCGGAGTAGGTCTCGGCTCTTCACGGCGCCTGCGCACAGGCTATGCGTAGGCGCCGTGAAGAGCCAAGCCTATTTCGGCTATTTCCGGAGAAGCGTGACGCGCCAGAGCCGGCCGTCAATCATCCTCCGTCTCCATAGGAACGCCCATTCCCCGAGGGGAGTCGGTATCTTCGATGTACGAGTACACGGTGAGTACGGGGATAAAAAAATCGGGACAGGCATACTGTAGCTCGCGCTACAATGCCTGATTTTATGGTAGAAGAAATTTTTTTTTTTTTTTTGGGGTTTATAGGGTGAACCCCCGCTTTAATATTCACATGAAATTAAAAGACCAGTTGCGTTACATTAACGACTTGAAAGTCAATCAAATACCCCCAAAATGGGCATGCAATACCTTTGATTTGTGTCATGGTAAGTTCTCAAGATAACTTTATATAAATGACAATGAAACAAAGGCGTCTATTTCACATGTCCAACCGTTACTATGCTGCAGGTAAGTAAATGATTAACAATGTGAAATATATTGGACGTTTGTTTTGTCAATAAAATTGGAACTATGTAAAAAATAAAAATATAATAAAAATTGTACTCTTAAAGGAAAAATTACCAGTTATTGATATGAGAACAAACCATAACTACAGGATATTCAATATTTCAACATTTCTAGGGAACAACAATAGATTTGAGATAAAATCAAAAATGACATAGTTACCAATTTCCAAGGTGGCTATCTCCTATTGGCAAGTGACCAGAGCTAAAATCGTTGCAGTCTTCATGCATAGTGCAAGCGTGCTCTCATCCTCCCATTGAGCTTTTTCTTTTTCTCTTTTTTTCTATTTCATGGGTTTCCCTTTTTATCTTGATTAGAACAATAGGACTATCAAGATTATACTCAGTTCTGCCCATCTGACAACTGTCCTTAACTCATAGGCCTGTGGCACATATGGGCGTTCCTGTCAAGACGTGTTGGGTTTCTATTGGCTGACAGCTTAATAATAATTAACTTGTTCTCTGGGCTTGGAGAACCTCAAGTAATATTACTTCCAGCCACTAGGTGTCTCACCTTTATTGTGAGATAATCTATATGTTGGATATCTATATTTTTGGGTACACTATCGACATATATCTATATACATCTATGTATGACTCTGGTATCTCTATATTATATCAAAATACAATTAGTATACTGTTGATTTCGATACAATATGTTCCTATATTCCATTATAAATGTTTTTTTTCCCAAAACAGTCTTTTCAATCAATTCATAGGTTACATCTCTCAATCAAATGCAAAATAATTATTAATGTGGATGCATGAATTATTTTGATATGTGTTTGATGGATATGTGTTACAGGTTAATTCACATCTTTATAATTACAATGTGATATTTTTCATAATGTTGATTACGGTAGCTTATTTAAAACACTTCTATTTATAAAACACATTTCTCATATAATTCTTTCTTCTAACAAAGTTCTACATTAACGGAATATCCCTTGGTCCTAAGATGTCATTGATCATCTAAACATTACTTATTATTCATTTCATATCAACATATATTCTTTTACTACCATGTGTATCTTAAAATATCTCTGACGGTCTTGTCCTTGGTGTGAGAGATGAACTGGATTTTTCTGCCATTGTCTAAGTCACAGCTGAGACAATACTGTTTGTTTTCCTTAGGGCAACCTTCTTCTGTGATACAATGGGAGTTATTTTACTCCAATGTGATAATAGCCCAGTTAGGTATCTGTGAAAACTTTCCCTATAGCAGGATAACTAACCAGTGGTGATGGTACACCTCTTCTTGTTTATTCACCAAAGCTGGGTCAACACTTCTTTTGTTCTGTGAGGAAAGATGTCATTGTTCCAACTTTCACTCAAGTTAGTAAAAGTTAAAATAGCTAATGTATTAGGAACTGGGCAAATATGGCTTAGTTCCTGACAAGATCTCATTTCAGTGATTCATCTCAAATTTTAGGCTTAATGGATCTTTCATATTGTTGTGGTAAAATATTAAATATATGATTTTTATCGTCGCCCAAAACTCACAACAAATCCCCCCCAGTGAATTCCAGGTATGTTACAGAAGACGTGCATGGGATTCACTCCATGACGTGGCGATGATCAAGTGTTCCTGTGTACCCTTTCCGGATAAGAAGCGACTTTGTGGGGATACATTGTGTTTAAAGGGTGTAGATAACCGTAGGTGGGCGTCATTCCTTGAGGAAAAAAAATCGGGTTTGTAAATGATGCGTGCATTGCAGGGTTGGTTAGCCGTTGGTTAGCGGGAACTGGATCACCCGGGCGCCTTGGTGCTTGGCAGTCCTGGTGGGTTCTGTTCGTGCAGACTAGCCATCAACAGTGTCTCTGATTCCCCCATACGGTTCTTCCTCTGGATGATTCACACAAATTGGACTCTTGGTTCTGTAGACCGGCTCCTGGACATATTTAATCCTGTAAAGTAAAACGGATTCCATGAGAAAAAGATAATATATGTTTGTTTTTTTTTACATGACCTGCGATTTGAGATCTGTCAGGCTGATATGCTGGCTTCCTCAGAGCCCCCCCTATTGGCTTATTGTGTCATCAGTCCTTTAACCAAGCACTCTGGCTATCAAGACAATGACTGGATATTTGCTATGGGAGACAAAGCTCTAGGGCTCATTAACATGAGGACATTTATTTATAGCTGAGGATACCATATCTTAATAACTGATATTCTTCAGAACCAAATTTTTTTTTTAGCTTAATTGTAGCGGTTCTGGAATAATAAAATGTAAGAATATTTTATTTGACGGGTGACACTTACTGTCAGCAACAAACTATCTGATACGATAGTCAACCTTCTACTTGGGAGGAATACAACAAATAAACCTTCCCCCTTTGGGGTGTCAATGAAACTCATTTTAGGCAATCAAACTACCTTCTGCAGGTGACTCATCTGTTACCAGAATATCAAACCATTTTAGGTCTTCTGATATTAATTTCTTTAGGATTCGGTCATCCTCTTTAATTGTCGTCTTCTGCGACTTCTTGAACTTAAGCTGTTTGGAGCGACCTGTTTATGTCAGAGGAATGAAGTGACCACTGAAAAATAGGACAACAGTTAATTTCCAACGACCAAAATCCCTGTAAGGCCCCATACACACGATAGAATTTATCCGCGAATACGGTCCAGCGGACCGTTTCCGCGGATAAATCCTCTCGTGGATTTCGGCGGATTTTCATGCGATGGTGTGTACACACTGTGACGGTATCGGTATGACATCCCCGTCAAGCATTCCCTCCTCTCCATACAAGAACATCACAGGATCATCCACACATGAGTCAAGACTGAATGCTGGAACCAAGACTGATTTATTGGCAGCTTGCTGCTGGTTATAAATACAGTTTTACAAGCTAAATCCTTAATCAAGGAACAATGGGAGCTCCACCCCCTTTTCACCCACTCTGGAGTTTCTCATACAGAATATAGCCAGACAATTCGAAGCCGACCTGAGACACATTTTCTTTAAATAATGACATCAGGGAAGTTAATTACAAGGTGTACAGAACACATTAGCTGGGCAGCCTGGCACCGCATAATGAAGCAATCAGAATACATAACATGAGTCACCTCTAATCACAGTAAACAGGTTTAACATCCCTTTGAAATAAGGAGCTAGCTGCAGACGGGTCATTAACCTCTTGACCACCGCCCCATGTCAAAAAGACGTCCTCTTTTTAAAGTTGAATATCTCGATAACGGCAGCAGCTGCTGCCACAACCGAGATATTCATCTTTTCAGGGGGCGGTGGTGTACACGATAACGGCGGTCTCCGTGGCGGATTCGCCGCGAGATCGCCGTTATCGGTGGCGGGAGAGGGGCCCCCCCTCCCGCCGCTCTCCCGCGCCCTCCGCCGCTTACCGGAGCCGTCGGTAGCGGCGGAGGGGATCGGATGTGTCCGGCAGCTGAGCGGGGACGGGACTGAAGGAGAAATCTCCTTCACCCGTCCTCATAGCTCTGCTGGGCGGAAGTGACGTCAAAACGTCAGTCCCGCCCAGCCTCTTAAAGAAACATTTTTTTTTTTGTCATTTGAAAAAATGACATTTTTTTTTTTTATTTTTTTTTTTGCATTTAAGTCTAATTATGAGATCTGAGGTCTTTTTGACCCCAGATCTCATATTTAAGAGGACCTGTCATGCTTTTTTCTATTACAAGGGATGTTTACATTCCTTGTAATAGGAATAAAAGTGAACAATTTTTTTTTTTTTTTTTTCAGTGTAAAAAATTATAAAACTAAATAAAAATAAATAAGAAAACCCAAAAAAAATTTTTTAAAGCGCCCCGTCCCGACGAGCTCGCGCGCAGAAGCAAACGCACACGCGAGTAGCGCCCGCATATGAAAACGGTATTCAAACCACACAAGTGAGGTATCGCCGCGATTGTTAGAGTGAGAGCAATAATTCTAGCCCTAGACCTACTCTGCAACTCAAAAAATGCAACCTGGGGGGCGCATGCGCGGCGCTGATCGGGATGGACGCTTGAGGCTGTAGCTCCGCTCCACTCGGGACCTAGATCACCGCTGGAGGGCTAATAACGATCGGCTTTTTGCTCCATTTTAACACCCCTCTAGCCGCAACTCAGTAGTGCATGCCGCCGAAGAAAAAAAAGTCCCAGGGCCCGGCTCAGCACACCTTGACACACTATCTCCTCCGTGCCCGGGAGCAGGACAGCATGTCACAAGATGGCGCCGACGTGGATCCAGGCCTGCCAGGCACACCGCAGCGGACCTCACCAGTACTTCCTTCCTCAGCATGGCAACTGGAGGCAAACCGTGAGTACCAGTCGGGTTTATCCAAGGCTGACCTGGATGCTAGTCTAGAGTCCATGTATGAAAAACTAGCCACGAAGTTCCAGACTGAACTCCATAAAACCTCCCATACGCTTTCACAGGAGATCGCGGCCCTCGGCTCCAGGACCGACCTCCTCGAAACCAAACACGACGAGCTGGCACTAGCTTATGGGGATCTCAGTAGGGAATATGATTCCCTGTCCGCAGCATTTATCCAGATGCAATCCCAAATTGAGGACCTTGACAATCGAAACAGATGCCATAACCTACGCCTACGTGGTGTCCCTGAAACAGAAATGGAACTTATTCCCACGGTCATCAAACTATTTAAATCACTGCTGCCAAACTGTGACTCCGCTGCATTCACTTGCGATCGCATCCACAGAGCTCTCAGGCCAAAGCCACCCCCGGACAAGCCTCCGAGGGATATAGTCCTTTGTATGAAGGACTTTCTCATTAAGGAAGAGATCCTACGAGCAGCTCGCATGAAACAACGTATTGTGTTGGATGACAATGTGATTCAGATCTATCCGGACATTTCACCTGCTACCCTTGATAGACGCAGAGGCCTGAAGGAAGTTACAGCGATCCTTCAGTCTGCCAGGATTCGTTACAAGTGGGGATTTCCCTTCAAGCTCACAATCCCCCATAATGGCACGACATACTCTGCAACATCTTTACTGGAAGGACAGGAGATCCTCGTGAAGCTAGGCCTCCTGGATGCTGCCATGATTCGCCGTCCCCCCTCCACACCTAGACCTGCTCCAATCTGGCAAACACCTCCACCTCGCAGGGATAGAAGGAGGATCAGATACGACCCTGGTGACAGAAATCTTAACTAGCCGAATACAGACGCACCATACTGGGCTTCTCTATATTTCTTCTATGGCAACTACTACATTGGGGATGGAACCTTTTTTTTTTTTTTTTTCCTTTTTGGATATTTTGTTTATTCTTTTGGTCTTTTTCCATTTAATTGAATCTATTTCCATCATTCCAAAGGCTCCCCCTCTGGTATTTGTCCCTCGGAGCCGCGTTATGCTCTCCCCACCCAGCTAAATTTGTGACCTTTCACCCCTTGAACGAGTGATTGCGCAGTTCTCCTTCACTCGTTTGGACCTGCTGGGTTCGAGACCTAGTTGTCTCGTTTCGTTTTGGTTCTCTCATTATCAGGTTGTGTCCTTATCTACCTGATCCGATGCATATGTTCTGCACTCTATTTTTCTATGATTTCTTTTGTTTTATGTTTTTACGATGTTGTTTTTTAGGCAAGTCTTACTTTTTTTCAGGTCAATGGTTTCCTATAGATACTATTGGTGTCCCTTTTCAACTTGGATTGTGTAATGTAAAAAAGTATACTCTAATGGATGTTCTCTGTCTCTCTTTCACTGTGGTTGGGCTAGGGAGCGAGGTGGCGCCCCTGTCAGATGGTAATTTGGGATGGGGACTAGCTGTGTCTTTTACCTTAGGCCTATTATCCCTGCATATAGAACACCCTCGCCTTTCACATGCCAGTTACATGTGTGTCACATAATGTGAAGGGCTTTAACTCCCCTGTAAAGCGCCGTAAGGCCTTTGACATGTACAAATCCTTAGGGGCCAAAATTCTCCTTATTCAGGAGACTCACTTTGCCCAATCCTCCCATCCTAGATTCTTCCACAGACAATTCCCGCAGGCCTTTTACTCGCTTCACTCCTCTAAGTCTAGGGGCGCTGCCATCCTCTTGCACTCTTCCTTTCCTATGGAGGTTAGGCAGGTTGTTAGAGACCCGGAGAGTAGATATGTTATAATTAAAGGGCAGGTGAATAACAAAGAATTAACTATCGCATGTGTCTACGCCCCTAATGATGCCCCTGTTTCTTTTTTCAACTCCTTTTTTGCCGTCCTGACCCAACACCAGTCCCCACACATGATAGTAGGAGGGGATTTCAACATGGTTGCCAATGCTAACCTGGACAGGTGTACCACCGCGATTAATGCTAAGGCTTTTCCTAAGACCTTGGTAAGAAGCCTTTTTGACCACCAATTGGTGGACGCATGGAGAGCGCATAATGTAGGGGTTAGGGAGTTCACTTTTTACTCTCATCCCCACAATAGCTCTGCTAGGTTGGATTATGTCTACGCCTCACCGGTTCTCTTGGCCAACTCCTCATCCTCCTCGATTCACCCCTGCGTTTGGTCAGACCATCAAGCGGTATCCTTTACCCTGAAGTTTATCGGCTTAGCCCCTGCCCCATACACCTGGCGGCTTAATGAAGCACTCCTATCAGATGCTGTAGTTGAGTCGGATGTTCAGAGGGCCATAGTAGAATATTTTGCACAGAATGCCATTCCGGACACTCCATTTACCACAGTCTGGGCAGCCCATAAAGCTGTGATCAGGGGGAAACTCATAGGAATTGCCTCAGCACGCAACAAACAGAATAGACACAAAATCCTATCACTTTCGGCGGAATTAGATCTTCTTTATAAGAAGGCTGATTCGCTGCACTTAGACTCTACCCGACAGGTTATAGAACAAAAGCGCCTAGAACTAGATGTTTTACTCTCAGATAAAGTGGAGAAAGCTTTGAGATGGTCTAGGCGCGTTTTCTGCTTCATAGCAACACGGCCTCTTCCATGTTTGCGAGAAAATTGAATCATCAGACGCGCCCTCCACATGTCTATAAGCTAGATGTCGGGCCAGGTCGGACCTCTTCTCACCCGCAAGAAGTGCTTCAGCACTTCACACAGTTTTATTCTTCTCTATTGGCAGCAAGGCCCTCAGAGCCCTCAGTCCTAGATGATCCCTGGTTCAGCTCCATCCCTATCCCCTCCCTTTCTTCGGCACAGCGTGATAAACTGAATGTACCGGTTACAGCAGAAGAGGTCCTTGGGGTTATTAAGTCTCTAAAGTCGGGCTCCGCCCCCGGTCCCGACGGTTTTTCGTCAATATACTACAAAAAATTTGCGGAACCACTTTCCCCCAGATTAGTCCATCTATTTAATTTAGTTCTGCAAGGTGGTAGTTTCCCTGAAGAAATGTTGCTTGCCAACATGTCCCTGATCCCTAAGCCAAATAAAAACCATGCTCTCCCCCAAAACTATAGGCCTATATCAGTTATAAATAACGACCTAAAAATTTTCTCTAGAATCATGGCTGATAGGCTAGCAGGAGTGATCTCGTCCCTTATCTCGCCTTTTCAGTCAGGTTTTATCCCCCATAGGCTTATCACGGATAATATACGCCTAGCAACGAACATTATCCAGGATGCCAACTTGTTTTCCCGTAGACTTTTTCTGTTAGGCCTGGACATACATAAGGCCTTTGATAGTGTCTCCTGGAGCTATCTATCCACACTTTTGCCTCGCATGGGTTTCCAGGGGGAGTTTTTTCACGCTTTTCAGGCACTATACCGAAATCCAAAAACGCGTATTCGTATCCCAGGGTGCAACTCAGAGTTCTTTGGCTTAGGTAGGGGTACACGACAGGGGTGTCCGCTTTCCCCCCTTATTTTTGCGCTGGCCCTTGAACCCCTTGCTATAGCCATTCTAAACAATCCAGACATACGAGGGTATACAAAAGGAACCTCCAAATATAAATTCTGCATGTATGCAGACGACGTCTTAATGTTTGTCACCAACCCCCTACTTACCTTACCCCCTTTGTTGTCCACTTTGTCGGATTTTGCGAGGATCTCCGGTCTCTCAGTCAATGTCGCAAAATCCGTGGCCTTACCAGTTGGCTTCTCCCCTGAGGAGATAGAGCATTTAAAGCGTAGTTTTGCGTTTTCCTGGAAGACTGACACTATTTCATATTTGGGCATCGAACTGACCGGAGATTACCGCAGACTCTTTCACGCAAATTACCCCAAGATGTTTACTAAACTAAGGGCTCTGTTGAAGCTCTGGTCCCCTTTACACATCTCTTTTCTCGGCAGGATCACAGCCCTGAAGATGACAATCTTGCCCAAGCTTCTTTACCTGTTCCGCTCCCTTCCAGTTAGGCTCTCTAAATCCCTTCTATTAGATTTCCAGTCCCACTTGAATAAATTTATATGGCAAGGCAGACCCCCAAGATTCTCCAGGGAAGTTCTTTATCGTCCAATGGCAAGGGGAGGTCTGGGGGTCCCTCAGGTTTGGCTATACTATCTATCTAGCAGGTTCACTCAACAGGCTCAGTGGAATATAGCTAATTCTAGAGTCCCTTGGGTCAGATTTGAGGAAGAGTCAATTTCCCCCTATTTCCTCCCGGGCCTGCTATGGTCCTCTAATAGATCATGGCCAGGGTTGCTGTCAAAGAATACCATTGTGGATGAGAGTTTGAGACTTTGGTTTGATTATAAAGATAAACTCAAGCTGAGTTCGGATGGACCTCAGGGGGCTTCATTTTTTGGAGACCCTAGATTCCCTTCGGCTTTTGACCACCCTGAGGTGTTTGAGATTTGGAGAGAATGTGGCCTGACTCAGCTGAAAAACTTTTTGGTGGGATCCACCTTTGTCTCTTTCTCTCAGTTACAATCGCTCTACCCTTTGCCCACTAGGGAATTCTACCATTTCCTACAGATAAGAAATTTTTTCCAGCAGAATTACCCCCTTCAAAATTCGACCATGAGCTCCCTTTTTGAGGATATTTGTTATTCATCTCCCAGACAAAAAGGCCTTATAGCAATGGTTTATCGATTTTTGGAGTCAGTGTCAGAACCAAATCTAGTGAAATATAGAGAGGACTGGCAGCGGGAACTTAAGCTAGATGAGGATGCTTTGGACTGGGCCAGAGGATGGCAAAATATGCGCAAATGTGCTAAGTCCCTGACGGTTAGGGAAACAGCAATTAAGCTCATGACGAGATGGTACTACACCCCTCTCCGCCTTAGCAAAATCTTTCCTCAAGCTTCATCTACTTGCTTCAGGGGCTGCCCTCAGCAGGGCTCTTTTTTCCACCTATTCTGGGAGTGCGAACGGCTGCTGCCTACGTGGAAGGCCGTACTTGAGATGATTGATAAGCTGATGGGGGAACATGTTGTATTGACATTTAAGCACTGTTTATTGTTCCAGGACATTGTGGATATCCCCAAGCATATGGTTAGGTTGATTCACGCCATCTGTATAGCTGTTCACTGGGCAATTGCTCTTCACTGGAAAAAGCCAATAGTCCCCTTTTCGCCCATAGTAGCTCGAGTAGATCAGATGATGCTCTCGGAAAAGATTTTCCACACACTGCACGATACAATCCCAATCTATGACGCTAAGTGGAACCCTTGGTTTCTTTATAGACTCCAGATATAAGTGATCCTGAAATGTTCCATGACTTGCCTTTTTATTTTCTTTAATTGTCTTTTTTGTTTTTCTTTACTATGATCTGTATATTTTCATATTCACTTCTAGTTTGGCTCAAGCCATATATGTTGTATAGGTTTGATATATGATGCTCTTAATTGCTAATCTCCTCCCAGGGATCTGGGATGGACCATGAATAGGTTTCTTTATCTATCATTATGGATGTGTTTTCTTATCCTGTATGTATGATTTTTACTACACGAACCTATTGCTGTATTAGCTTTTTCTGTGCCTGTCGGTGTTTCACCGGTTCATATTTCAATAAATACTTTTTGAAAACAAAAAAAAAAAAAAATGCAACCTGTAGAATTTTTTAAACGTCGCCTATCGAGATTTTTAAGGGTAAAAGTTTGACGCCATGCCACGAGCGGGCGCAATTTTTAAGCGTGACATGTTGGGTATCATTTTACTCGGCGTAACATTATCTTTCACAATATATAATGGGCAAAATGTATTGTTGTCTTATTTTTTAATTCAAAAAAGTGATTTTTATCCAAAAAAAGTGCGCTTGTAAGACCGCTGCGCAAATACGGTGTGACAAAAAGTATTGCAATGACTGCCATTTTATTCCCTAGGATGTCTGCTAAAAAAATATATATAATGTTTGGGGGTTCTGATTAATTTTCTAGCAAAAAAATTTTGATTTTCACATGAAGGAGAGAAGTGCCAGAATTCACCTGGTGGGCAAGTGGTTAACATGTCAATAGCTTGTAACACATGAATCCATTTTACCTCTAACCCACAATTTAACCAAGCAGGGAGAATTACACTGACATATCCTTCACAATGGCCCCCCTTTTTCTCCCTGCTACGGCAAACCCGGTTGGACCTTCCCTGGTCCAGTAGGGTTGACGGGTTCAGAGCTTTTAGTCCGAGGTTAACTCCGTTTGGCGTGACTGACCTCCCTTGGTAACTGCTTCCGACTCAGGTATGCCACCGGGTCGTCAGATCACACGCCGGTCAGTCCCCAAGTCTTTGTGCGATCTGCAGAGTCACCAGAAGTCAGTGTGAAGACGGCGAATGGGTCTGTGCGCCGCCGTCTAGGTGTCCCGCTATGGGAGGGGCAGGTTATGGCTCTCAAGTGACAATCACAGGAGATTCATAAAAAGGAAAAGTTATATTTGTTGAAATGCTGTAGCACTGGTGCTCAGAGTCCGGGGGGGAGGGGGAATCAGAGCCCCATAAGGTCAGCCACCCCCTGCTCCCTCCGCAGCCGCCGGTTCTCCTCTTGGAGCTTCTCCAGCTCCATCTCCAGTTCATGGAGCCTGGGGGGGTCGGCCTGCTGTGACCTCAGGCGGTGGTTCTCCTCCTCCATGCGGCTTATGCACTCCTCCAGCTCCATGTATTCACGGATCAGCTCCTGCTTGCTCAGGTCCTGCAGGCTTTCCACGTGGTCCTTCATCATCAGGAACTGGGTGGTGGTGTAAGGGGCCACCGGTGGGCCCTTGGACATCTCGGCCCGCATCTGGGGCGCCCGCTGCGATTCCATCTCCTCCAGTCGCTTCTTCTCCTCCCAGGTCCGCTGGTTATATGACTTCCAGGACCTCTTCTTCTTGGAGGGTAGCTGGCGGTGCCTCTTCCTGCCCAGCCCCCTCCGGCTCACGGCTGTCGCCCATGACCAGCTGACAATGGTGTTCCCTGTTGTCCGTAATAACAGATTGTACCATGAGGGCTTCGTAAGGGGTGCCCAATGGTTCTTCCTGACCCAGCTCCTGGGGATCCCAAGCCGAGTCTACACAATGGGCTGCTGCTGGTGGGCGGTACCCAGGTTGAGACCAATTTGATCTGGTGTTGTCATTCAGGGTGCAATTCTGCTTGAAGTGACCCAACTGTTTGCACCGGAAGCAGCGTTGTTCGTTGTTCTCCTGGCGTGGATAGCGAGGGCTCGATGTCATCGGTCTGTTAGGCGGTTGGTATCTAGCGGCTGGTGGGTGTGAGGGCACCGTTGGTCGTGGAGGTTGTACCCGTGGTGTGACCTGGTTTGTCTTGCGAGTATCCGCATATTCATCCGCCAACTTCGCGGCCTCTGGTAGAGTCATGGGCCTGTGATCTCTCACCCAATCTTTGACATCCGTCTGGATGTGATTGTAAAATTGCTCCAGGAGCATTAGTTGCAAAATGTCCTCTGCGGTGGTGGCCTGGCTGCTGTTAACCCAGTTAGAGGCCGACAGGGACAACTGGCATGCCCATTCCGCGTAAGAGTCTTTCGTGGTTTTGCGTGAGTCCCTGAACTTCTGTCGGTGGGACTCTGGGGTTACTGCATAACGAGCTAGGAGCACTTCTTTAACCCGGGCGTAGCTATGGATATCCTGATCTGGCACGGTCCGGAAAGCATCAGAAGCTTTGCCTGACAGTTTGCCTGACAATATTGCAACCCACTCTGCTCTAGCTATTCGGTGCAGGTTACATTGTCGCTCAAAATCTGCCAGGTAGTTATCAATCTCACAGTCCTTTTCATCAAAAGCTTTAAAAGCGCTAAACGGAATCTTCCTTGCGTCTGCTGTGCTGTACTCACTGTTTGGAGAATGTGCGGCTGCTTCTTGGACTGCTGCCAGTTTTAACTGTAGCTCTGCGTCTCTTATTTGTTTATCCTTCTGTAGCTCTGCGTCTCTTATTTCTTTAGCCTTCTGTAGCTCTGCGTTTACTAACAGGTCCATCACTTTCAGCACCACATCTGGCGTTGGGTTCGGGCCGAACCACGCTAGCTTCTCTCTCATTAGCTTGTTGGCTGGTGATTCCTCTTCCTGAATCACTGGTGTCTCCATCTCTTGTACTGCTGGCGTTGCTGCAATCCCGTCCTCCTGGTCTAGCTCCATTAATTCTGCTATGATGATCCGCTTGGTTTTGTTGCTAGCAATCCTTCCACGAACTTCCAGTAGTTCTTTCAGTGTATTTCTTTTAAGCAGGGTGTAGCAGCCTTCCATTCACTGTTCCCAGTGTCTGCTTGGAATCCTGGTGTAAGGGAGAGTAGAAGGGAAAATCCCACTGCTGCCACCAATTGTGACGGTATCGGTATGACATCCCCGTCAAGCATTCCCTCCTCTCCATACAAGAACATCACAGGATCATCCACACGAGTCAAGACTGAATGCTGGAACCAAGACTGATTTATTGGCAGCTTGCTGCTGGTTATAAATACAGTTTTACAAGCTAAATCCTTAATCAAGGAACAATGGGAACTCCACCCCCTTTTCACCCACTCTGGAGTTTCTCATACAGAATATAGCCAGACAATTCGAAGCCGACCTGAGACACATTTTCTTTAAATAATGACATCAGGGAAGTTAATTATAAGGTGTACAGAACACATTAGCTGGGCAGCCTGGCACCGCATAATGAAGCAATCAGAATACATAACATGAGTCACCTCTAATCACAGTAAACAGGGTTAACATCCCTTTGAAATAAGGAGCTAGCTGCAGACGGGTCATTAACATGTCAATAGCTTGTAACACATGAATCCATTTTACCTCTAACCCACAATTTAACCAAGCAGGGAGAATTACACTGACATATCCTTCACACACACCATCGCATTGAAATCCGCGCCGAAATCCTGTTGCGATGACGTGTCGCGCCGTCGCCGCGATTATGACGCGGCGACGTGCGCGACGCTGTCATATAAGGAATTCCACGCATGCGTCAAATCATTACGACGCATGCGGGGGATCCCTTCGGACGGATGGATTCGGTGAGTCTGTACAGACCAGCGGATCCATCCGTTGGGATGGACTCAAGCAGATGGATATGTTCTGCATGTCAGCAAATATCCGATCTGCTGGAATCCATCCCAGGGGAGATATATCCGCGGAAAAAGATCCGCTGGCGTGTACACACCATAGGATCTATCCGCTGAAACCCATTTGCTGGGATTTATCTGCGGATGGATTCTATGGTGTGTACGGGGCCTTAGGGATTTCAGGATCCTTACAACTGTAACCTGGAGAAAATATGGTGTTAGAACCTCTGTCTCCTATGCCTTTTCAGTGCATTCCTCTGATTTACTTTAACATTAGGCGCTTCAAAGGCTCTGTGGCCCTTGGCTGGCCCCAGTATTTGTCCCTTAAAGAGATGTGATTCACACTCCGTGCAGCAATGAAACCGTGTAACATCCATAATTTGTTTTATTTTGGTTTCTGTATTGCTTACAGGCTGATCAGAATAGGGTTCTGTGACCCAGTTTCTGTATTTTCTGGGGACCACTGGCTCAGTTTTATCAGACCTATCCCCTTCAGCAACACTGTTCTGATTCTGGGATAGTTGTCTGGGCCTTAATTTCTCCCTATTTTTCTGGGGCGTCTTACCCTGCGGCTGCTCCCTATTTACCTGTGTTGGTCCCCGGGGCGAATTGGACCGGTAATAGTACGGGTTTCTACCTTTTGGGTTTCAATTTGACCCGTTGGAGGTACACCCTATAGTTTCTCTTAAACCTTGCATCTGGTTCCCTAGGATGGTACCCCTGAGATGGTCTTTGTTCCCTCCCTCTAAAGGGTGTTTTCTGTTCCCCCCTCCTAATTGGTGGGGTATTTGGTCTCCCGCTGGGGCAACTCTGTGGTATATCTCCTCTGACTCTATCAGCACATGTCATTTTCTGGGTGTCAACCCGTAATAATTGAGGAGATGCATTAATTTCATCCACAATTTGAGTTATGAGTTGAGGCCTCCCATTGTATTCATCAGTTTGTTGGATAGAGTACAAATTGTTACTCTCTTTTACCAAGTACTCCAGTGAGCAGCCCCTTGCGTAGTCTTTAGCTAAATGCACTTTTGTGTGGGTAGGTAGGGCCTCAAAGAATGTGGATTTAAACTCAGTTTCATTGTGGTCTGGCTCATTTTCTGCTAAGTGGTAAGCACTTCTGAGCGCAGCCACAAATTCTGGGGGGCTTTGATTACTGGCACGTTTCAAATTTTGTATAGCCGCACTAGCCGCTGTAACATCTTTGTGCTGGCCAAATTCTAGATGACAGCGGTGTTTAATTTCTTGCCATGAAGTACCAGACAGATCTTTAAAAGATTTGCAGAAATTGCGGTGTCTGGTTTCAAATACCCACGGTAAGAAATTAATCCTTGACTGGTCATCATCTAGGCCTAAAGCTGATAAGGTGTTTTCATAGGCCTCAATGTGGTCTTTGACACACATGGATCCCTCTTCCTCAAAGACTGGGAAGGTATCATTTAACATTTTTATTATTTCTGAGGCGTCCTGTTTAGGGGTGCCTGTCTTTTCCTCTGATCCCAGGGAAAACTGGTTAGGCCTACTTTCATGGGGTGGTTCACGTTTTACCCCCTTTTGCTCTACAGATGGCTTGGGATAGGATGAGGGTTCTTTTTCTGGTCCCTCTCCAATGTCTAACTCCCACATTTCAGTTTGAGAGTCAGATATTAGATTTTGGTCAGAATCTATACTTTCAGGGTTAGGCATTGGCGCATCACCCTGAGGCACAAGTTTTACTTGCTCTTTTAATTCCTCCGATTGCTTAATCAGGGATTCCTGTTCTGACTTAAGCGGATTTGTTTCTTCTTTTGAATTTTCACTGCTCATTTCTCTGCAACTTTCTAAATTTCCACTGCTCATTTCTCTGCAACTTTCTAAATTTCTACTGCTCATTACTCTGCAACTTTCTAAATTTTCACTGCTCATTACTTGGCAACTTTTGTCAGGAGATTCATTTCCCTGCAGAAAACTCTC
The DNA here is from genome assembly GCF_905171775.1 of Rana temporaria. NCBI lineage: Eukaryota > Metazoa > Chordata > Amphibia > Anura > Ranidae > Rana > Rana temporaria. Next base: position 900,422 of record NC_053492.1, on the reverse strand, counting down.
CCACTCTTCTATTTGTTCCTGAATTCTTCTATTGTACTCTTGCAATGGTTTTATTTCATTTTGCACTGTCATTTTAGACTCGTGATAACGATCTGCCTTGTCATTGTCTCTATTTTTAGTGAGCTCACATTCCTTTTCTGTTAAATGTGGCTGGGATTCCGAGATATCTATCTCCGGTTGGGTATTTTGACGTTTAAACTCTCTATCAAGATACATCAGGATAATGCATAATTCAACAATAATGTGATCAAGTCTTTTTATTGTCTTTACTTCAGATGAGCTGTCTTTTTGTGCAATGATTTGACCTCCCGAGTTCCCCACGTCTTTTACTATCTGACGGGCACGGATTTTACGGTCTCTAATACATGCTTTTAGAGCAGTCTCATTAGACAAACTTTTTCTGACATGATCTGCCATTTCAATTTTAGAAATTATTTCCAACATTTCCTGTACCCGTATCAATTTTCTCTGAGTACTCATCTCACCACTAAGGGCTGACTCTTTATAATCCCTATCAACATACAATTCACTTTGACTAGACATTTTTAGACAAAAATTTTTTTTTTTAATTAATAATTTCATGCAAAATATTATTTATGTCACCACCATAACTATGATTGATCTTGTACAAAACATCGACATTATCTCAGCGAGTGCCTCCATTTATAATGTTGTGCTTTTTTAAGGCCATATTTACCCGCACAGTAATTTACTTTGAATTCTTTTATAACGAAGATATTTTTAAATACAAGTCAACCTATATGATATCAGTCTATAATATGAAACTTATTCACGGAGACGTACGATCATACAAAATAGCTCATTTATTGGTAGACAAATTATTAATATTCACATGAAATTAAAAGACCAGTTGCGTTACATTAACGACTTGAAAATCAATAAAATACCCCCAAAATGGGCATGCAATACCTTTGATTTGTGTCATGGTAAGTTCTCAAGATAACTTTATGTAAATGACAATGAAACAAAGGCGTCTATTTCACATGTCCAATTGTTACTATACTGCAGGTAAGTAAATGATTAACAATGTGAAATATATTGGACGTTTGTTTTGTCAATAAAATTGGAACTATGTAAAAAATAAAAATATAATAAAAATTGTACTCTTAAAGGAAAAATTACCAGTTATTGATATGAGCACAAACCATAACTACATGATATTCAATACTTCAATATTTCAACATTTCTAGGGAACAACAATATATTTGAGATAAAATCAAAAATGACATAGTTACCAATTTCCAAGGTGGCTATCTCCTATTGGCAAGTGACCAGAGCTAAAATCGTTGCAGTCTTCATGCATAGTGCAAGCGTGCTCTCATCCTCCCGTTGAGCTTTTCCTTTTCTTCTCTTTTTCTTTTTTCCTCCCCTCTATCTCATGGGTTTCCCTTTTTATATTGATTAGAACAATAGGACTATAAAGATTATACTCAGTTCTGCCCATCTGACAACTGTCCTTAACTCATAGGCCTGTGGCACATATGGGCGTTCCTGTCAAGACGTGTTGGGTTTCTATTGGCTGACAGCTTAATAATAATTAACTTGTTCTCTGGGCTTGAAGAACCTCAAGTAATATTACTTCCAGCCACTAGGTGTCTCACCTTTATTGTGAGATAATCTATACGTTGGATATCTATATTTTTGGGTAAACTATCGACATATATCTATATACATGTATATATATATATATATATAATCTATATACATCTATGTATGACTCTGGTATCTCTATATTATATAAACTACAATTAGTATACGTTTGATTTCGATATAATATGTTCCTATATTCCTTTATAAATGTAAACAGTCTTTTCAATCAATTCATAGGTTACATCTCTCAATCAAGTGCAAAATAATTATTAATGTGGATGCATGAATTATTTTGATATGTGCTTGATGGATATGTGTTACATGTTAGTTCATATTTTTATAATCACAATGTGATATCTTTCATAATGTCGATTAGCTTATTTAAAGCACTCCTATTTATAAAACAAATTTCTCATATAATTCTTTCTTCTAACAAGGTTCTAAATTAACGGAATATCTATCTTGGACCGAAGATGTCATTGATCATCTAAACATTACCTATTATTTATTTCATATCAACATATATTCTTTGACTACCCTGTGTATTTTAAAATATCTCTGACTTGTATATATGTTGGTGGAGCTTGGACTTAATGAAGATAGTTTAGTAGCTCAGCTGTGTAAATATCCTCTCCTTAAAGACTCTTCGCTGGTCAACATGGTCCATTGTTTTAGGATGGCTAAAGTCAACGTTCTTGTTTATTCACCAAAGCTGGGTCAACACTTCTTTTGTTCTGTGAGGAAAGTTGTCATTGTTTCAACTTTCACTCAAGTTTGTAAAAGTTATAGATTGCTAATGTTGGGGCTTTGTACATCTGAGCCAAATGTTCCTTCTTCACTGACTGAATGACTCCCATATATAATCGTTACGATCAGATTTGAGGCCTAATGGCCTTTTCATATTTTTGCTGAATAATAATATTGAAAATATTATCATTATCTTAGCCAAAACTCACGACAGCAAGTTCTGATGCGAACCGAACAGGGGGGTGTTCGGCTCATCCTTATTCTTTAACTCCTTCCCACCCGGCCTATAGCAGAATGACGGCCAGACGGGGGTTCCATTATCCTGATTGGATGTCACATGACATCCAGAAGAATAAGCCGCTCGGGCGCAGGGCGATCGTTGGTGTTGTGTGTCGCTCTGACAAACCGCATTTCCAGTCTCAGTAAAGAGCCTAATGCCCTGTACACACGATCGGAAATTCCGACAAGAAAACCGTGGATTTTTTTACAACGGAATGTTGGCTCAAACTTGTGTTGCATACACACGGTCACACAAATCTTGTCGGAAATTCCGAACGTCAAGAACACGGTGACATACAATACGTATGATGAGCCGAGACCAATGAGGTTCAGTAGGCAGTTCGGCTCTCCTGCTTGATTCTGAGCATGCGTGTTTTTTGGGCGTCGGAATTGCATACAGACGATCGGAATCGGAAGCATTTTTTTTTATTCTTTTTATTAAGCTTTTAAAGATTATATTACATCAACAAAGCCTATCGGGACTACCCAGGCTAGAAATAAAAACAAAACACACACACACAATTATAACCTAATAACACAAGGTATATGTGAAGGATATGTCAGTGTAAATCTCCCTGCTTGGTTAAATTGTGGGTTAGAGGTAAAATGGATTCATGTGTTACAAGCTATTGACATGTTAATGACCCGTCTGCAGCTAGCTCCTTATTTCAAAGGGATGTTAATCCTGTTACTGTGATTAGAGGTGACTCATGTTATGTATTCTGATTGCTTCATTATGCGGTGCCAGGCTGCCCAGCTAATGTGTTCTGTACACCTTGTAATTAACTTCCCTGATGTCATTATTTAAAGAAAATGTGTCTCAGGTCGGCTTCGAATTGTCTGGCTATATTCTGTATGAGAAACTCCAGAGTGGGTGAAAAGGGGGTGGAGCTCCCATTGTTCCTTGATTAAGGATTTAGCTTGTAAAACTGTATTTATAACCAGCAGCAAGCTGCCAATAAATCAGTCTTGGTTCCAGCATTCAGTCTTGACTCATGTGTGGAGGATCCTTCGATGTTCTTGTATGGAGAGGAGGGAATGCTTGACGGGGATATCATACCGATACCGTCACAATTGGTTGGCAGCAGCGGGATCTTCCCTTCTACTCTCCCTTACACCAGGACTCCAAGCAGACACTGGGAACAGTGAATGGAAGGCTGCTACACCCTGCTTAACCACTTGCCGTCGCCGCACCGTCATAATACATCCACAAGGTGGCTCTCCTAGGCGAGAGCACGTAATATGACGTCCTGCCTTTTAGCCGCCACTAGGAGGCGCGCGCCCCCCGCTCGCCCCCGACTCCCGTGCGTGTGCCCGGCGGGCGCGATCGCCGCCGGGCACACGCGATCGCTCGGTACAGAGCGGGGAACGGGAGCTGTGTGTGTAAACACACAGCTCTCGTTCCTGTCAGCAGGGGAAATGCTGATTTTCTGTTCATACAATGTATGAACAGAAGATCAGTGTTTCCCCTAGTGAGGCCACCCCCGCCCCCACAGTAAGAACACACCCAGGCATACTTAACCCCTTCCCCGCCCCCTAGTGTTAACCCCTTCACTGCCAGTGGCATTTTTATAGTAATCTAATGCATTTTTATAGCACTGATCGCTATAAAAATGCCAATGGTCCCAAAAATGTGTCAAAAATGTCCGAAGTGTCCGCCATAATGTCGCAATACCGAAAAAAAAATCGCTGATCGCCGCCATTACTAGTAAAAAAAAATATTAATAAAAATGCCATAAAAATACCCCCTATTTTGTAAACGCTATAACTTTTGCGCAAACCAATCAATAAACGCTTATTGCGATTTTTTTTTACGAAAAATATGTAGAAGAATACGTATCGGCCTAAACTGAGGAAAAAAAATGTTTTTTTATATATTTTTGGGGGATATTTATTACAGCAAAAAGTAAAAAATATTCATTTTTTTCAAAATTGTCGTTCTATTTTTGTTTATAGCGCAAAAAATAAAAAACGCAGAGGTGATCAAATACCACCAAAAGAAAGCTCTATTTGTGGGAAAAAAAGGACGCCAATTTTGTTTGGGAGCCACGTCGCACGACCGCGCAATTGTCTGTTAAAGCGACGCAGTCCCGAATCACAAAAAGTACTCTGGTCTTTGGGCAGCAATATGGTCCGGGGGGTAAGTGGTTAAAAGAACTACTGGAAGTTCGTGGAAGGATTGCTAGCAACAAAACCAAGCGGGTCATCATAGCAGAATTAATGGAGCTAGACCAGGAGGATGGGATTGCAGCAACGCCAGCAGTACAAGAGATGGAGACACCAGTGATTCAGGAGGAGGAATCACCAGCCAACAAGCTAATGAGAGAGAAGCTAGCGTGGTTCGGCCCGAACCCAACGCCGGATGTGGTGCTGAAAGTGATGGAGATATGTAGAAAAAGACCGTGGAGTCTAAGACTAAGAAAGAGTGGACTTTGTAGGCACCAGATTTAAAAAATAGAAATTATTTTAATCAGTACAAAAGCACAGAAAACACTAAACAATTGCTCAAAAAATAATGAAAGAAAAAGAAAACAAAAAATACAATAAGATGCACAAAAAACTCGATTCCTATCCCTTTCTGAAGACACCGCTGATAGCCACAGGGCCGGATGTATGAAATACACAATGAGCGCTGGGTGGCGTTGTAACTTCAAGAGGTGGTACAGGATGAGTTTTGGTAAAAATGGGGTTCAGCTCGACATGTTTCGCGACGTCGTCGCTTCTTCGGGAGCTTCTGGGTATTTAAAAGACAATATAATGTTGCCATTAGAGATATGTGTGTATACAGATACAAAACAATATTGTTGTACATGAGGCATATTGAAAATATACATAGATGCCTCTGAGCACTTAAAAAAGCATGTAACTGTGGCCATAATACTCACCGGAAACCGGTGTTTAATAAGTTTGGAGAATGCTCAGCAGCGTCAATAAGTGATGGACCTGTTAGCGAAGGAGGATAAACAAATAAGAGATGCAGAGCTACAGAAGGATAAACAAATAAGAGATGCAGAGCTACAGTTAAAACTGGCAGCAGTCCAACAAGCAGCCGCACATTCTCCGAACAGTGAGTACAGCACAGCAGACACAAGGAAGATTCCGTTTAGCGCTTTTAAAGCTTTTGATGAAAAGGACTGTGAGATTGAAAACTACCTGGCAGACTTTGAGCGACAATGTAACCTGCACCGAATAGCTAGAAGAGAGTGGGTTGCAATATTGTCAGGCAAACTGTCAGGCTAAGCTTCTGATGCTTTCCGGACCATGCCAGATCAGGATATCCATAGCTACGCAAGGGTTAAAGAAGTGCTCCTGGCTCGTTATGCAGTAACCCCAGAGTCCCACCGACAGAAGTTCAGGGACTCACGCAAAACCACGAAAGACTCTTACGCGGAATGGGCATGCCAGTTGTCCATGTCGGCCTCTAACTGGGTTAACAGCAGCCAGGCCACCACCGCAGAGGACATTTTGCAACTAATGCTCCTGGAGCAATTTTACAATCACATCCAGACGGACGTCAAAGATTGGGTGAGAGATCGCAGGCCCATGACTACCAGAGGCCGCGAAGTTGGCGGATGAATATGCGGATACTCGCAAGACAAACCAGGTCACACCACGGGTACAACCTCCACGACCAACGGCGCCCTCACACCCACCAGCCGCTAGATACCAACCGCCTAACAGACCGATGACATCTAGCCCTCGCTACCCACGCCAGGAGGACAACGAACAACGCTGCTTCCGGTGCAAACAGTTGGGTCACTTCAAGCAGAATTGCCCCATGAATGACAACACCAGGTCAAATTGGTCTCAACCTGGGTACCGCCCACCAGCAGCAGCCCATTGTGTAGACTCGGCTTGGGATCCCCAGGAGCTGGGTCAGGAAGAACCATTGGGCACCCCTTACGAAGCCCTCATGGTACAATCTGTTATTACGGACAACAGGGAGCACCATTGTCAGCTGGTCATGGGCGACAGCCATGAGCCGGAGGGGCCCTGGAGGGAGCTGGGCAGAAAGAGGCACCGCCAGCTACCCTCCAAGAAGAAGAGGTCCTGGAAGTCATATAACCAGCGCACCTGGGAGGAGAAAAAGCGACTGGAGGAGATGGAATCGCAGCGGGCGCCCCAGATGCGGGCCGAGATGTTCGCCAAGGGCCCACCGGTGGCCCCTTACACCACCACCCAGTTCCTGATGATGAAGGACCACGTGGAAAGCCTGCAGGACATGAGCAAGCAGGAGCTGATCCGTGAATACATGGAGCTGGAGGAGTGCATAAGTCGCATGGAGGAGGAGAACAACCACCTGAGGTCACAGCAGGCTGACCCCCCCAGGCTCCATGAACTGGAGATGGAGAAGCTCCAAGAGGAGAACCGGCGGCTGCGGAGGGAGCAGGGGGTGGCTGACCTTATGGGGCTCTGATTCCCCCCCCCCCCCGGACTCTGAGCACCAGTGCTACAGCATTTCAACAAATATAACTTTTCCTTTTTATGAATCTCCTGTGATTGTCACTTCAGAGCCATAACCTGCCCCTCCCATAGCGGGACACCTAGACGGCGGCGCACAGACCCATTCGCCGTCTTCACACTGACTTCTGGTGACTCTGCAGATCGCACAAAGACTTGGGGACTGACCGGCGTGTGATCTGACGACCCGGTGGCATACCTGAGTCTGAAGCAGTTACCAATGGAGGTCAGTCACGCCAAACGGAGTTAACCTCGGACTAAAAGCTCTGAACCCGTCAACCCTACTGGACCAGGGAAGGTCCAACCGGGTGGTTGCCCGGAGCAGGGAGAAAAAGGGGGGCCATTATGAAGGATATGTCAGTGTAAATCTCCCTGCTTGGTTAAATTGTGGGTTAGAGGTAAATGGATTCATGTGTTACAAGCTATTGACATGTTAATGACCCGTCTGCAGCTAGCTCCTTATTTCAAAGGGATGTTAATCCTGTTACTGTGATTAGAGGTGACTCATGTTATGTATTCTGATTGCTTCATTATGCGGTGCCAGGCTGCCCAGCTAATGTGTTCTGTACACCATGTAATTAACTTCCCTGATGTCATTATTTAAAGAAAATGTGTCTCAGGTCGGCTTCGAATTGTCTGGCTATATTCTGTATGAGAAACTCCAGAGTGGGTGAAAAGGGGGTGGAGCTCCCATTGTTCCTTGATTTAGGATTTAGCTTGTAAAACTGTATTTATAACCAGCAGCAAGCTGCCAATAAATCAGTCTTGGTTCCAGCATTCAGTCTTGACTCATGTGTGGAGGATCCTGTGATGTTCTTGTATTGAGAGGAGGGAATGCTTGACGGGGATATCATACCGATACCGTCACAGTATATTTACAAATTTTTTTAACAGAAACAAAGAAAAACTAAATTTTTTCAAACATTTTCTGTCTTTTTTAATTTGTAACACAACAAATAAAACCCAGAGGTGATCAAATACCACCAAAAGAAAGCTATATTTGGGGGGAAAAAGATAAAAAGATTTTTTGGGTACATTGTTGTATGATAAGTGTGAGAGAGCTGAAAATTGGCCTGGGCAGGAAGGGGGTAAAAGTGCCCGGTATTGAAGGGGTGTTGAATGTGGGCAAAAAACCGCAAAACCGTCTCTGGTAGTGAAAGGGTTAAAGAATAAGTTCACCTTCGGGAAGATGTTACATGTTCCTGTTCCTGCAGCGGCTCAGCGATCCGAGACATTTCCCGCACTCACTAATACACCTCGAGGGTTGTGTGGGACCCCTGATGTACAGGAAGACAGGACTTCAGTGAGGGACATTTCCCTCACTCAGGACAGGAATACGGCTTCTCCCCTGTGTGAGATCTCTGATGTGTGGAAAGATTGGACTTCTGTGAAAAACATTTCCCACACTCAGGACAGGAATACGGCTTCTCCCCCGTGTGAGATCTCTGATGTGTGTAAAGATTGGACTTCTGTGAAAAACATTTCCCACACTCAGGACAGGAATACGGCTTCTCCCCCGTGTGAAATCTCTGATGTGTGGAAAGATCACACTTCTGTGAAAAACATTTCCCGCACTCAGGACAGGAATACGGCTTCTCCCCCGTGTGAGTTCTCTGATGTGTGGAAAGATGGGACTTAAATGAAAAACATTTCCCACACTCAGGACAGGAATACGGCTTCTCCCCCGTGTGAGATCTCTGATGTCTGTTAAAACTGGACTTATCTGAAAAACATTTCCCACACTCAGGACAGGAATACGGGTTCTCCCCCGTGTGAATTCTCTGATGTGTGGAAAGATCGGACTTATATGAAAAACATTTCCCGCACTCAGGACAGCAATACGGCTTCTCCCCCGTGTGAGATCTCTGATGTGTGTAAAGATGGGACTTCCGTGAAAAACATTTCCTGCACTCAGGACAGGAATACGGCTTGTCCCCTGTGTGAGATCTCTGATGTGTGGAAAGATCGGATTGAAAACGGAAACACTTCCCGCACTCTGTACAGGAAAGTCTCTTATTTCTTGGAAGGACAGCACCGTCCCTCACAGTCTGAGGTTCCTCAGGATAAGAGGAATACGATGGTCCGGCACCGTCCCGCACAGTCTGAGGTTCCTCAGGATAAGAGGAATACAATGGTCCGGCACCGTCCCGCACAGTCTGAGGTTCCTCAGGATAAGAGGAATACGATGGTTTGGCACCATCCCGCACAGTCTGAGGTTCCTCAGGATAAGAGGAATACGATGGTCTGGCACCGTCCCGCACAGTCTGAGGTTCCTCAGGATAAGAGGAATACGATGGTCCGGCACCATCCCTCACAGTCTGAGGTTCCTCAGGATAAGAGGAATACGATGGTCCGGCACCATCCCGCACAGTCTGAGGTTCCTCAGGATAAGAGGAATACGATGGTCCGGCACCGTCCCGCACAGTCTGAGGTTCCTCAGTATAAGAGGAATACGATGGTCCGGCACCGTCCCGCACAGTCTGAGGTTCCTCAGGATAAGAGGAATACGATGGTCCGGCACCGTCCCGCACAGTCTGAGGTTCCTCAGGATAAGAGGAATACGATGGTCCGGCACCATCCCTCACAGTCTGAGGTTCCTCAGGATAAGAGGAATACGATGGTCCGGCACCGTCCCGCACAGTCTGAGGTTCCTCAGGATAAGAGGAATACGATGGTCCGGCACCGTCCCGCACAGTCTGAGGTTCCTCAGTATAAGAGGAATACGATGGTCCGGCACCGTCCCGCACAGTCTGAGGTTCCTCAGTATAAGAGGAATACGATGGTCCGGCACCGTCCCGCACAGTCTGAGGTTCCTCAGGATAAGAGGAATACGATGGTCCGGCACTGTCCCGCACAGTCTGAGGTTCCTCAGGATAAGAGGAATACGATGGTCCGGCACCGTCCCGCACAGTCTGAGGTTCCTCAGGATAAGAGGAATACGATGGTCCGGCACCGTCCCGCACAGTCTGAGGTTCCTCAGGATAAGAGGAATACGATGGTCCGGCACCGTCCCGCACAGTCTGAGGTTCCTCAGGATAAGAGGAATACGATGGTCCGGCACCGTCCCGCACAGTCTGAGGTTCCTCAGGATAAGAGGAATACGATGGTCCATCTACACTGTGTGGTGCCGGATGGACATTTGAGGTAGTCGGGTTTTCTCCTGGACTATACTGTGTGATGTCCTCATCTTCTACTTTACAGTCTGGAGACAAAGTGAGACAATCCTCTGAGGTTTTCCTCATCTCCCGTCCATCTACTAAAATAGAAATACAAAGATTATTACTAGACATGAGCTGATTGGTTCCCCTAACCCAGGACTCCGCCCACATCAGGCAGCTTTGTCTCTGAGGATCTTACAATTCCCCCCTCAAGGTAACTAGTAAATGGGTCCTCTGATCTCCTACCAGATCATTTCTTTATTCATGGACCTTAGTCAGAGAGTGAGGAAACAACGAGAACTGTCTTTTATAGGAGTGACAGTGATGAGGGGATTATAGGACGAGTGTCCCCACCCCCTCTATCACTCATTACCATCTTCCCAACACAAGAAGTCCTGCACTTCGTTATTAAGTCCATGATTTAGTCATGAATAACAGCGAGGCTGAGCCCCACCAGAGGTCAGAGAGTGAGGATGGGGGAGAACAACCAAGATGAAGACTGGACTGATCCTGAAGACCTCCATCATTGGGTTATTGACTCCTCCCTCATTATCACTTTCTGTTTAAAGTTCCAAAGTCTGAGGATGTTATCACATTATTATCACCATGTAAAAGTCTGTCCTCCAATCACATCATCAGATATCAAATCAAACCACTATGAAATCAGTAAATAGGAAACTGCTCATATAATACCCAGATATGAGGTATAACAGAACTGCTCTGATATTGGTTAATGAACAAAAACAGAACAAAAATGTGAGAGAGGGACTCACCTGAAGTTCTGCTTTCCTTGGAGCTCCTCCTGTCTCTTAAAGCCCCAGCCCCCTGACTCTATCGGCAAGCTGTATTGGCTGAGAGAAGCAGGCTCTCATCTATCCTTTCCCTTTCCTATGCAGTTCCACACATTGCACTCATTCACATTATCTCTTTGGTGCCCTCTGCTGGCCTTTTCTAAATCGGTAAACGCAATGCCATCCCCAGCCTATAATAATAGTACATTAAAGGATCACTAAAGATATTTTTTTTAAATAACAAACATGTTATACTTCCCTCCACTGTGCAGCTCGTTTTGCACAGAGTGGCCCCGATCCACGTCTTCTGGGGTCCCTCGGCGGCTCTCTCGGCTCCTTCCTGCAAGGACTCAACACCTTCATGCAAGCTTTCTCGCATGGTGTTGAGTCCTTGCGGGCGCGCTCCCGTGATACAGCCGGTGGCCATAACGGTTCACTGTATCACTCGGCCCCGCCCCATGGCGTGCCACGTCATTGGATGTGATTGACAGCAGTGAAAGCCAATGGCTGCGCTGCTTTCAATCAACCAATGAATGAGCCAGGAAGACGGCCGAGAAACCTGCTCGTTCACGACGCGGGACTTTCGAGGGGTCAGGAAAGTAAAGGGGGGCTCAGGGGGCTGCTAATGCACAGATGTTTTTTCACCTTAATGCATAGAAAGTATAGAATGCATTAAGGTGAAAAATCTTGTATCTTTACAACCACCCCTTTAACCACTTGCCGACCAGTCACCGTCAGCGGGTCGGCTCGTGCCAACGAATCGCCATACTGGTATGTCGGCTCCTTTAAGAACCATACCAGGCGCTGGCGTGTGCCCGCTGCACTGTGGGGGACCCGATGCGTGTGGCAGGCAGCCGCGAGGTCCACCATCCATCCACGATTGCGGCATGAGAGCAAGAACAGGATCTGTGTGTGTAAACAGATCCCCGTTCTGACAGGAGAGACAGATCTGCTGTTCCTAGCAATCAGGAAAAGCGATCTCCCTCCTCCTTCAGTCTGTCCCCTCCCCCCACAGGTAGAAACACACATGAGGGAACACATATAACCCCGTGATCGCCCCCTAGTCTTAACACATTCACTGCTAGTGACATTTACACAGTAATCGGATCATTGTGGCCCGCGACCGGTTACCAATTCGCTTAAGTGGCCCTCGCTCTTCAAAAGGTTGGGCACCCCTGGTCTAAATAATGCATTACAATTTACCGAAAAAACACATTCAATTCTAGTCGGCTAAAACGTCCTGCAGATTTTAGTTGACTAAACACAATGAAAAATAAAACAATTCAGGTGACTAAAATACAACTAATACAGAGAGGAGACAGGACACTGTGCATGTCTAGCGATGTGTGTGACATATATATTTCTATGGAATAAAGTCAGAGATCTTATAGATCTATACTATGTGGAGAGTTCTTCTTGTCTTGGGTCTGAGACTATACAGACCTATCCCTCCACCCGGCACTGCCAGCAAACATCACAACTAGTAACCCCGGGAGAATTCCTCTGTCAGAGATCTCGCTAGATCCGGGGATGGGGCAGAAGACCTAAGACACATACCCCAGATGACTAAGACAAGCAACACCTATGGGGGGAAAATGAACATTTTACTAGCAGCTGAACCCCAGAATGTCCATAAATCCATCCTAGATACATGAACTGTGTCTGCAGCACAGAGAAGGAAGATTATCCCAGAGAAATACAGGAATACGGGGAACACAGCTCAGGAAAGTGACCAGGGGATTACAGGCTGATATCACCCAGTCCCCGCCCTACTCTGGACCAATCAGTGAGCAGTATGGGTGGAGGAATGGATTTAGTGCTAATGACCCACCTGTGCTGATCTCTGTAGGAGTGTCCTCCTCTATAAATGTCCCCGTTATTCCATCCTCCTCCATAGACTGCTGATCATCCCTCACATACGTCTCTTCTTCTTCTGATTTCACCTCAAATTCTATATCGATTGGATCTCCACTCTAAACCAAGAGAATGAGAGAGAATATCATCTGTAAGATATAATCTTTATTATTGTGACATCACATCTATAAAATTCACACATCCCCCACAAGTCCATGTCTAGATGATCCGTCCCACCAACCTTTAAATAAGGAGGGATGGTGTGACCTTCCTGTGTGGAATCCCGGGAATACAGAGGACGGGGACATCTCTCTGGGGGGTCTCTGTAGCTGGAGGACTCCACCATGGTGTCCTGGTACAGATCTTTGTGTTCTTCCTCCATCACCCCATCCTCATCCTCCTCCTCTTTTATCTCTTCTTTAATATTGACCAGTGTGGAATCCTGAGGACGGGGACATCTCTCTGGTGGGTTCCCATTACTGGATCCATCTGTAGGAAACACACACACTGACTGAATCCATTGTTTCTATGTGTTTATCAGATGATGGGGGATCTAGGTGGAGCCTCCGTACTGCTCTCTCCTTTACAATAAAGTCTCCTCTTACCCGGTGATGTGAGGGGCGGCTGATTGTCCATCATGACGTCCTTGTAGAGATCCTTGTGTCCTTCTAAATACTCCCACTCCTCCATGGAGAAATAGACAGTGACATCCTGACACCTTATAGGAACCTGACACACACAATGATACAGTCACCATCCAGACACACCCCTTGTCTGTTACTGGATAATGTCCCAGAATCCTCCTCACCTCTCCTGTCAGCAGCTCAGACATCTTCTTGGTGACTTCTAGAATCTTCTCCATGTTGTGTCTCTCGGGTTTTAGGGAGTCACATGGAGGCACTGTGATGGTCATGTGATCACCTGACTTCACAAGAGGAAATCTCTGTATTGAGGAACCAATAGGAATATCATGTTAGATTCCCAGAATCCTCCTCACCTCTCCGGTCAGGTCTGTGTATTATTAATAGAGATAAGAGTGATGTCATGTGACCTCCCAGAATCCTCCTCACCTCTCCGGTCAGGTCTGTGTATTATTAATAGAGATAAGAGTGATGTCATGTGACCTCCCAGAATCCTCCTCACCTCTCCGGTCAGGTCTGTGTATTATTAATAGAGATAAGAGTGATGTCATGTGACCTCCCAGAATCCTCCTCACCTCTCCGGTCAGGTCTGTGTATTATTAATAGAGATAAGAGTGATGTCATGTGACCTCCCAGAATCCTCCTCACCTCTCCGGTCTGTGTATTATTAATAGAGATAAGAGTGATGTCATGTGACCTCCCAGAATCCTCCTCACCTCTCCGGTCAGGTCTGTGTATTATTAATAGAGATAAGAGTGATGTCATGTGACCTCCCAGAATCCTCCTCCCCTCTCCGGTCAGGTCTGTATTATTAATAGAGATAAGAGTGATGTCATGTGGCCTCCTCCCAGAATCCTCCTCACCTCTCCGGTCAGGTCTGTATTATTAATAGAGATAAGAGTGATGTCATGTGACCTCCCAGAATCCTCCTCACCTCTCCGGTCAGGTCTGTGTATTATTAATAGAGATAAGAGTGATGTCATGTGACCTCCCAGAATCCTCCTCACCTCTCCGGTCAGGTCTGTGTATTATTAATAGAGATAAGAGTGATGTCATGTGACCTCCCAGAATCCTCCTCACCTCTCCGGTCTGTATATTATTAATAGAGATAAGAGTGATGTCATGTGACCTCCCAGAATCCTCCTCACCTCTCCGGTCAGGTCTGTGTATTATTAATAGAAATAAGAGTGATGTCATGTGACCTCCCAGAATCCTCCTCACCTCTCCGGTCAGCAGGTAGATGATCTCCAGGGTGAGGTTTAGTATCTTCTCAGTCATGTGACTCCGGTCCTCCTCCATCCTCATTGGTGGCGTCATTTGATCTATACAGGTCTCCTTGTAGACGGATATCTTTGGGAAATGAAAGTAAGAATTATTTGGATGGTATTGGTGACACAATAACAGGATGTGTGTGTGGGGGGGGGGGGGTAATTGAAGAACTACTACCCCCATGGGAACACATTTAGTCTGGCCTATTTAGTGCTTTCTACATTTTCGTGGGCCTTGTGCCGTATCAGAATTCCCCTTTTCTCTGTTGGGCTTGGTTGGTTTCTGAACTGGATTTGATTAGTATTATCAGTTGTCTGCGGAGCGCTGAAGCACCTCCATTGGGAGGGTGGATGCAATCCAATGAGGTCATTGCACCTGGAAGGATGGTTTCAGCAGGGACTACGCTGTGCTGCCCGACAGAATACTGGGGGCCGGCCCATGGTTGAGTCTGAGCCATCTGGAAGGGTGCTCCTGGTGAGGATGGGTGCTGCGCTTGGTCTTGGTCTTTTTGCCGAGTTCTAGTCTGGCCTTCTGGCTGGTGTAAGCGCTATCTCTGTCAGCAATCCGGTTGAAGGAGCTGGTAATGCCCTGGGATAAGATCGGGTAGGACCATGCAAATCCGCCGGGTTGGCTGGTAGGGGTGGGGGCTGCACTGGCCGGTCAGGGGGTCGGATATGGAACGAAAAGCCTATGGTGCATGTGCCCCTGGAGTGGCAGTCCAGGGGTATCTGAAGATCACTGTGTGTGAGGGACACATTGATTGAAGGATACCACGGTCACTGCACCAGATACACGCTTTTTTTAGCACCTGCCTCCTGGGCCGGGCCTTTTGGCTAGGACCGGAGGAATTTTTTATTCCTGGCCGGAGGGCCTGGTCATTGTTTCACCACAATGGCCACTTCTTTCACTCTCCTCTCCACTATCCCTTCCCTCACTTTATTTTATTTAAGCCTGTGTTTGTCACTTTTTTGTCTTTTTTTGTTGTGCACGTTTTGTCACTGTGTGATTAGTAGGGTGCGGGTCCTCGGGCCAGCCCTGAACGTCTTGGGAGTGGGTGGACATGGCCTTCTGGCTTAGTTCACTTGCTCTCATGGGGTCTCCCTTCGGGGGAGCCCCACCTAGTACTGGGAGGGTTCTGTTTCGGCAGTCCCTCCGAGTAAGTTGGGTCCATGTCGGCTTCGGTTGCTCGGACCACAGTACCTCAGTCCCCGTCTGGAGCCTAACGCCCCGGGGGATCAGGGTTTGGGTCCCTCTTCACAGGAGTACCACTTGACATTGCACCCGTCTGCACATTTTTGTGAACACTCTTTATGTGTGTGCACATTTTTTCTGGAGTTTTTGGGTGTGTTCACACGTCATAGGCTTTAAAAAAAAAAAAAAAAAAAAAAAAATTAATTGGATGGTATTGGTGACACAATAACAGGATGTGTGTGTGGTGGGGGGAGGGGGGGTAATTGAAGAACTACTACCCCCATGGGAACACATTAGTCTGGCCTATTTAGTGCTTTCTACATTTTCGTGGGCCTTGTACCGTATCAGAATTTCCCTTTTCTCTGTTGGGCTTGGTTTCTGAACTGGATTTGATTAGTATTAGATCTTCAGACAAGGAATGATAAATACGATCCTTCCTGTGACTTGTTTGCTCTGAGGCAGTGCTGTGAGGTCATTGGAGGGTCATCATGGTGTCCAGGAAGGGGAACTTGGTGACTTTTGGTCGGAGTTACCGGCTAGTCGACATAATTGCCAGAACTCCGGCGTAAGGCTCCAATCTCCGGCACTCTTCTGACTGACAGGAGTGATGTCACTCTCTGCAGTAAGAGAAGGGATTGGATTGGATAGCAGGAGGATGCTGCTGGTCAGTAGAGAGCTGAGGTGGAGGAGTCGGTTATCTTCCCTCCAATTGGTAGAAGAAGGGCAGTGGGGGTGAGGGGTTTGTTCTCTTAGTTGCCATGTATACTGTAGTATCCAGGACACTGTGCAGGGTGGTGGTGAGTTCCTGGGGCTCTGAATTCCAGCACCAAGCACTGCCAGACCCTGTGTCATGGGAAGGTATTGGACTGTCTCCCTGTATGCAAAGCACTGACCACCCGTCTGCACAAACAGACCTCTTTTAGGTATGAGTGCCCACCAAGGGGTGAAGGACTGCCTTTCTTCATTGCACTTGGTATCTTGAAAAAAATGTTTTGACCAGTGAGATGGTAAGAAGGTGAAGGTCGCCTCCATTTCCTGGCAGGAGTTCTGTAAGGAGGTTCTGAAAAGTAAGTGCAGGTGGTAGGACCATCATAGACCAAGAGCTCCCCTTCCTACCTTAGAGTCCCCCTGATCCCTACAACTGCCTCTTCCCTCAGAGCCCTGCTTCCCACCAACCCTATCAAGCTCCACTGCCTCCTCAGGGGCCCCAAAATCCTCTAGCCTCACTACCCCCGGAGATGTTCCTCAGCTCCTCTACTTCCTCAGAACCCTCAGGATTTTCCTCCCTCTGGCACCAATGATGGATCATATTCTTCATGGTAGGCTGGGGAATGTTTTCTTCCTCCTGACCAGCAATGTAAGGGGCTTTATGCTCCATACTCCAGACCCCTGAACTCCATCATTGTGTTGGTTGCATAGTGTAACGATTGCCCATTGGCTGCCTGTGTAGTGTAATAATTGCCCTTTGTAGGCCATGTATGGTCAGGATGGTCATTGTCTTGTCTCTTTATTGTCAGTGCTGTTTGTTTAGAGCAGTGGTTCTCAACCTTCTAGTGACGTGACCCCTTGATAAAATTTCTCAAGTTGTGGGGACCCCTAACAGTATTTTTGTAGCGTGGGTTGTCAGCACCCAAGGCAAGACAAGTAATTTGCACCCCTAACCCACGGATACTTGGCGCTCCCTGAGTCCCTTCCACTCGTACGGTATTAAAACCCCTTATGGTACTCACTGTGTCTCTGCA
The DNA here is from genome assembly GCF_905171775.1 of Rana temporaria. Taxonomy (NCBI): domain Eukaryota; kingdom Metazoa; phylum Chordata; class Amphibia; order Anura; family Ranidae; genus Rana; species Rana temporaria. The sequence goes on along the minus strand of NC_053492.1, from coordinate 882,678 downwards.
GCAGTGACACCTATGCCAACATCAGGAGATAGGGTCTCCTTCAGCCCCTCCCACTTCACATTCCTCACCAGCCAGCTGACATCTAGTCTCTGCCCCCCAGTCACGCCGTGAACTGAATGGGTGGCTGCGAAGAAGCTGAGTGGGCCAACGCAAACTCCAGGGACAGCCCTGATGGGTAGCCATGAAAAGGCTGGGAGAGCAGTGCAGGATTCAGGAACAGCCCAGGATTTGGTGACCTGGCAAATTGTCATTCGACCCCCAAGGGGGTCCCGACCCCCAGGTTGAGAACCACTGGTTTAGAGGAACACATTACTAGAATATATCTCCAGAATGAAGAGAATGCTCCGACCCTGTAAGTGGGGAAATGTTCTGCCCCTGAAGGGGTTAATCTAGATTGATGCAATACTTGAGGAGATCTCCACTGTGCATACATCTTCCCCACTCAACATACCCTTTCTAACAGTCAACACTCTCCTCTTTTCAACCGGCTACTACTAAAGAGGTTGCAAAACTTCTCAGATGCCCTGTTCCCTCGCAACTACTACGGTCACCCTCTTATTCGATCCTCCCTCACTCACAACTTTATTCTCTCCCTCTCTAGTGGCACCTTCCCCTCCCCTCTAAAGCATGCGCAGATCACTCCCATACTTAAAAAGCCCTCACTGGACCCCACCAACCCCAACGACTTAAGAGCCATCTCACTGCTCCCGTTCACCTTCTAGAAAACTTGGTCTACAACCGTCTTGGCTCCTACCTCATTGAAAATAACCTTCTTGGCCCCTTACAGTCTGGCTTTTGCTTTGTTACTGCTGACCATGCGCTCCGTCTCAATAAAACTCCATTCCCTTGGCCTCCAGGACTCTGCTCTATCCTCATTCTCCTCTTACCTATCACAGCGCTCCTTCAGTGTTACCTACAACTCTGTCTCCTCCTCTCCTCTTTCTCTAGGGGTCCCCAAGGCTCTGTACTTGGACCCCTTCTCTTCTCAATCTACCCCTCCTCCCTTGGTCACGTGATAACCTCCCATGACTTCCAATACCATCTCTACACCGATGACATCCAAATCTATCTGTCTACTCCTCCCCTCACTCCTTCAGTCTCCTCTCCCATTTCTAACTTACTGACATATCAGTCTGGATGACGTTCCACTTCCTTAAAGTAAACCTCTCTAAAACCGAGCTGATAATATTACCCCCACCCCCCTGTGACTTTTCTATCACGCTCACTAATACAACCATCAATCCCATCACTTATGCCAGGGTATCTGGTGTAATCCTAGACTCGGACCTGTCCTATCAGCCCCAAAGCCAATCCTTGTCACAAGTTTGTAGACTTCATCTCCGTAAACATCTCTAAAATTCATCCCTTTTTACCGAATGAAACCACCAAGATCCTCATTCTCTCCCTCGTTATCTCTCGTCTTGTCTATTGTAACTCCCTCCTCATTGGCCAACCTCTCCATAGGCTCCTCCCTCCATTATGAATGCTGCTGCCAAACTCTACCTTACCAACCACTCAGTGTCTGCCACCCCTCTCCGCCAATCCCTCCACTGGCTTCCCATCGCCCAGCAAATTAAATTCAAAATACAACATACAAAGCCATTCATAACTCCGCCCCGAGCTACATCACCAATCTTGTCTCCAAATATCACCTAAACCGTCCTCTCAAGATCTCCTGCTCTCTACCTCCCTTGTCTTCACCTCCCATGCTCATCTCCAGAGCCTCTCCCATCCTATGGATCTCCCTACCCCAATCTGTCCAGCTATCTCCTACTCTGGCTGCCTTCAGGTGAGCCCTAAAAGCTCATCTCTTCAGGGAAGCTGATCACGCCTCCAACTAATCTTTTACCACTTCCATCAACTCATCCCCCACAGTTACGACCTTTTGTACCACCTGCCCCACCCTAGTAGATTGTAAGCTCTTCTGAACAGAGCTCTCTTAACCCTCTTTTATTGTATTCTAACTGTATTGTCTCCCTTTCATATTGGCGCTATATAAATCCTGTATAATCTAGGTTTCCACACTATATATGTGTGTATCATCATGTGCTGGAGATAAAAGACGTCACAGTGACTATGGAGGAAGAGGACGGACATGACGGGGTTACTGGGTGTAAATAGAAGATAAGATCTTATTACCTCCTCTGCTGCTTCTTCCAGCAAGGTCTCCTCACTACTTCTTCCCGACTCACCTCTCACCCGGAACTTCCTGTCTGTACCTGACATCACTTCCTGTCTTCCATAGAGACTTCCTGTCTGCCATCTTGTGGAGATCAGAGGAACTGCAGAAACATCTCGTAGTGTGAACACGGCCTTGTGCTGTGTGTGTATGTACTGTATATCCTTATAGATGGGTCATCTCCACTCCCACCAAGGGGGCTATATACTATTAGCCGGATTCAAAAAGACTTACGCCGACGTATCTACTGATACGCCGCGTAAGTCCACGGATGTGCCGTCGTATCTATGCGCCTTATCAGGGTTTTTTTCAGGGGAAACTGAGTTCCACCACCTCTGGCTCAGACCCTTTAGTGCCTGCTCACCACAAGTCTGGTTTCTGTGTTTACAAGTGACAGCTCTGCACTGTCTGTAACCCCCTGAACTCTGCATTCTGTATGTAATGCCCCTTTAAGACCCTTCTACTGTTTGTGAAATCTGAACGGGTCGTATTTAAAGCGGTGGTTCACCCTAATTGACAACTTTTCCTGTTTCAAAACAGCTTCCACAGTACGCTCTGCATCCGTTTTTTTTTTTTTTTTAATCGGCCTCCTTACCTTTGAACGAGGGCCTTTAGTGAGCTGTCACTCACTTTTCCCCGCGGGAGTGGGCGTGGCTTTCAATCCCCCACCAGCGCTATGTCTCCTGGGAGTTAGTCCTGAGAATCCCAGGAGACGCGCCGTGTTAGAAAATCCCGCGATATCTCGCGGGTCACGTGACTAGTAACTTGTCTGCTAGTCACAGCGGGGAGTGTCCTTTTCAGGACGCTGCCGGCCGTTGTTGTAGCAACGGCGCAGTGTTGACGGCGCTGCTCGCCGTCACACTGTGCGTGCGCCTGATACATTCACCGCATCCCCGGAGGGCTTCAGGAGGGCTTCAGAGTGCCCGCAGTCAAGATGGCAATGTCCATCATCGATTTTTATAAGATATTCTTTTGGGGGAAATCGTCTTGGTAGCGGCTGCAAGTAGGAGACTGGTGAGTAAAATTGTCGTTGTACCATCAGTGTTACAAGAACTTCTTAAAAAAAAAACGTTTTCCCGCGGAACTCCCGCTTTAAGTTCCTGCACCTATTTTCTGAGAAAAAAAGCTCTGCGCCTTATTCAGCAAACAAGATACGCCTGAATTTTGGTTTCCTACGACCGACGTAAGTCTCCTACGCCGTCGTATCTTGGGTGCATATTTACGCTGGCCGCTAGGGGCGCTTCCATTGATTTACGCGTTGAATATGTAAATGAGCGAGATACGCCAATTCACAAACGTACTAATGCCCGTCGCTATAAACCACCAAAAAGGAGGCGCATCCCATGCAAAGGTATGGACGTCGGAACAACCGTCGTATTTTACGTCGTTTACGTAAGTCGTACGTGAATGGGGCAGGGCGTAGGTTACGTTCACGTCGAAGGCATTGAGCCGTCGTATCTCAGGAAGTATATGCAACGTGATTCTGAGGATGCGCGTACATGCGCCGTTCGTTCGGCCATTCATTTACATGGGGTCACGGTTAATTTAAATGTATCACGCCCACTATCTTCCTACTTTGAATTAGGCGGGCTTACGCCGCCCATTTTACGATACGCTGGCGTAACGTAGGGAGCGAGTGCTTTGTGAATACTGCTCTTGCCTCTCAGAATTACGTCGGCGTAGCGCATATGAGATGCGCTACGCCGGCACAAAGATGCGCTGAGCTACCTGAATCTGGCCCTATATATATATGTGTGGAGCACTACCCCCGAAGGAGCTGCTGGTTTAGATTTTGGGTTATGCACGTTACCTCTAAGTTCCTTGTCCAGGGAAGAAAGTCTGTAGGAATTGCAATGTCCACACAAGATGTAAAACCTTCAACTGTTAGGTTTTATTTTTTGCTGCATAAAACTTGTGAAGGAAGTAGAGAGTATAGAGAGAAGGGGAAGGTTCAGGTACGCGGTACAGAATGCACAAAAAGTATCTAAAGTTCCAATATTCACCACTCACTCCTGAGTGGGTATTGCTCACCCGGATAGACCCCTCTCACCCGGATAGACCCCTCTCACCCGGATAGACCCCTCTCACCCGAATAGACCCCTCTCACCCGGATAGACCCCTCTCACCCGGATAGACCCCCCTCACCCGGATAGACCCCTCTCACCCGGATAGACCCCTCTCACCCGGATAGACCCCTTTCACCCAGATAGACCCCTCTCACCCAGGTAGGCCCCTCTCACCCGGATAGACCCCTCTCACCCGGATAGACCCCTCTCACCCAGATAGACCCCTCTCACCCAGATAGACCCCTCTCACCCAGATAGACCCCTCTCACCCAGATAGACCCCTCTCACCCGGATAGACCCCTCTCACCCAGATAGACCCCTCTCACCCAGGTAGGCCCCTCTCACCCGGATAGACCCCTCTCACCCAGATAGACCCCTCTCACCCGGATAGACCCCTCTCACCCGGATAGACCCCCCTCACCCGGATAGACCCCTCTCACCCGGATAGACCCCTCTCACCCGAATAGACCCCTCTCACCCGGATAGACCCCTCTCACCCGGATAGACCCCTCTCACCCAGATAGACCCCTCTCACCCAGATAGACCCCTCTCACCCAGATAGACCCCTCTCACCCGGATAGACCCCTCTCACCCAGATAGACCCCTCTCACCCAGGTAGGCCCCTCTCACCCGGATAGACCCCTCTCACCCAGATAGACCCCTCTCACCCAGATAGACCCCTCTCACCCAGATAGACCCCTCTCACCCAGATAGACCCCTCTCACCCAGATAGACCCCTCTCACCCGGATAGACCCCTCTCACCCGGATAGACCCCTCTCACCCGGATAGACCCCTCTCACCCGGATAGACCCCTCTCACCCGGATAGACCCCTCTCACCCGGATAGACCCCTCTCACCCGGATAGACCCCTCTCACCCGGATAGACCCCTCTCACCCGGATAGACCCCTCTCACCCGGATAGACCCCTCTCACCCGGATAGACCCCTCTCACCCGGATAGACCCCTCTCACCCGGATAGACCCCTCTCACCCGGATAGACCCCTCTCACCCGGATAGACCCCTCTCACCCGGATAGACCCCTCTCCCCCGGATAGACCCCTCTCACCCGGATAGACCCCTCTCACCCAGATAGACCCCTCTCACCCAAATAGACCCCTCTCACCCGTATAGACCCCTCTCACCCGGATAGACCCCTCTCACATGGCCTAGCAGCCGGAGTGAAGCACGGACAGTATGGAAAGTCTCTGCCACAGACCGTCTGAGAACATAGGATGGATAGCCAGGAATCCTCTGCCACAGGATTTGAGTCCCGAACTTCCTGCCTTACAGCAAAAGAACCTTTAAGCCGATTGGCGGACTGTAATGCCGGGTACACACGAGAGGATTTATCCTCCGGACCGTATCCGCGGATAAATCCTCTGGCGGATTTTGATCTCATGGTTGTACTAACCAGGAGATCAAAATCCCCGCGGAATTCCGTCCGCGGTGACGTGTCGCGCCGTCGCTTCGATGATGACGCGGCGACGTGCGCGACGCTGTCATATAAGGATATCCACGCATGCGTCGAATCATTACGACGCATGCGAGGGATGGGTTCGCACTGGAGCCGATTCCAGCGGATAGATTTCTTAGCATGCTAAGAAATTTTTATCCGCTGGAAATCGGTCGGCCCGAAATATATCCGCGGATAAATATCCGCTGGATCGTACACACCAGCGGATCTATCCGCTGAAACCGATCCGCGGATCAATTTCAGCGGATCGATCCTCTCGTGTGTACGGGGCCTAAGACAATTTGAGTAGTGGATCCCTTTTCTTTTAACGAGGTCACCAGGCCTATCCCGAGACATCAGCTTGCCTTGCTTGGTCTCCTCCAGGGCAGGTCCTCCCCCAGTTTCCTTCGTTAAGAAGCTTTCCTCACTTGGATGGACAGCTTGAGATTCCTTCTAGAACCACAGGCCCCAGCCAGCATAGCTGGGCCTACCTGATAGGAATACAGCCTCAGACCAACGTGGTCCCAGGGCTGAAATCACACACGCACCTCGCGCCAGAACATCTGATGGGACGGTTCGCGAACTTACGCAAATGACCGCGAACCGCAAGATCGCGGCGGGCACCATTGACTTTAATGGCAGGCGAATATTAAAAACCTGCAGGTCATATTTGCAGCCACAAAATACTTACTAGCTGTGCACAAATAGTCCCACAACATGGACACTGACCTACCAGAAGTATTAAGTGAAAAACCGGATACATAAGTAAGTGTCGGCCATTACAGGCCCCAAAAATGTGCCCACGGCCACAGGCGTTCACCTGACAGCAAACAACCTTGGGGTAGATTCAGGTAGGGGCGCGCACTGTTATGGCGGCGCAGCGTTTCGTTTTTACGCCTCCGTAAATTACTTGCGCTAAGCTTCATTCACGAAGCATTTGCTCCGTAATTTGCGGAGGCGTTTCGTAAAAGGGGCCGGCGTAAGCGCGCGTAATTTAAATGATCCCGTAGGGGAAGTGGATCATTTAAATTAGGCGCGTTCCCGCGCCGAATCTACTGCGCATGCTCTGTCGGGAAAATTTCCCGACGTGCATTGCGGTAAAGGGCGTCATTGGCTTCGACGTGAAGTAGATACGCCGGCGCAAGTAAGCAATTACGCTGCGTATCTATGGATACGCAAGCGTAATTGCTTTCTGAATCTACCCCCTTGTATTCTGTGGCTGGTGGTAGATTAGGCATTCACCGCATACAGAAGTAAGTGTCGGCCATTACAGGCCTCAAAAATTAGCCCGCAGGTGTTCACCTGAATTTGAATGAAACATGGTCTACTGGTCACATGTGTTGAATTCCTCCGAGATCCATGCCTCATTCATTTTTATAAATGTGAGGTAGTCAACACTGTTGTGAGCAAGGCGAGTGCGCTTATCGGTCACGGCCCCCCCTGCTGCGCTGAACGTCCTTTCGGACAGGACACTGGATGAGGGGAAAGCCAACAGTTCCATTGCACATTGTGCAAGCTCTGGCCAGAGGTCAAGCCTGCCCACCCAGTAGTCCAGGGGTTCATCACTTCTCAGTGCGTCCACATCGGCCGTTACCCCGATGTAGCTGGACACCTGTTGGTCTAGGCGTTCCCTGATGCTGGAGCCGGAGGACAGCTGTCAATGGGTCGGCTGAAAGAATGATCTCATATCATTAGTGACCAAGACATCTTCAAACCGCCCTCTTCTTGCAGCCGCTGTTGGATTGGTACCCGAAACTGTTTCTCTGTGAGTGGAAATTCCTCTGCCAGCAGACGCAAAAGCAGAATGCAGCATTTCTCGAAGCAAGGCCTGGAAGTGCTGCATTCTGATAGCCCTCTGTGATGGTGGTAACATTTCTACCATGTTTTGTTTGTACCGGGGGTCTAAGTACGTTGCCACCCAGTACTGGTCCTTTATGCTTTTTATACGGGGGTCCATCTTTTTTTTTTTTTTTTTTCTTCATTTTTTTCTTCCACTTCAGACTCAACCTCATAGAGTGTGCATTATATGCTCATGTTCTGCGTACCAGCCCATTGCATCTCTATATTGGTTTTGCATCATGAGTGTCGTTTCTTTTTGTGTGGAAATTAGCTTTTTATTCCCCTCTTTTTTTTTTTTTTTTTTTTCAATATGAGTATATATTATAGTTATTTATTAAATATCACTCCTCATATTTATGAGGCACAAAATAATTATAATTTCCATTATCCCCCCCTGGTCCTTCCCCCCCCCATCCCCCCTATCTCACCTTAAACAATCTCTTATATCTCTAGTTCTCTCTAGTTTTCTCCTAATGTATCTTTTAAGTATCTACCCTTAATTTTTCTGCGTGACTCCACGATTTCTTGAAAGGCCTCCATTTATCCCATTTCGTGGTTTGTAAAATGTTGTTACCCTCTATAGCCTCTTTTAGTTCTTCCATTTTGTAAGTTTCTTCAACCGCATCTATCCACTCCCAAATTAAGGGGCACTCCACCTCTTGCCACTTCCTTGGAATAAGTCTCTTAGCGGCGTTGAGTAGATGCGGCACGAGCGTTTTCCTATAGCTTTTTATACCTTCCTCCCCCCCATGGAATAGGATGACCCATGGGTCCATCTTGATCTTTTTCCCCGTGATCTCTTCCACACAGGCCAACATTTTTTCCCAATACCTCTTAACCTTGGGGCATCCCCACCAGAGGTGTGCCATATTTCCTGGTGATCTACATCCCCTCCAACACTCTCCTGTCTGTTCTTCTTTAAATTTTTTTAGCTTATCCGGAGTCATGTACCATCCGGATATGCATTTAAAACACATCTCCGCAGTACGACTATCTACCGCCGAAGAGTGTGTCAGAGCCAACATTTTATCTATTGTGCCCCTATCCCGCTGTGTTCCTAGTTCCCTTTCCCATTTTTCAATGTATGGAGGTACGTTCCGCTCATCCATCTTCAATAAAATCCTGTATAACTTTGAGGTAACTCCTTTAGATCTTTCCGTGGAACATATTTTTTCTAATTCTACTAGCTGATCTCCCGCTCTCAGCGGACCTGGGAGATCCTGGATAAAATGTTTAAGCTGCTGGTACCTCCATTCATTAATTTCCATTAAATTATTTTTAAGTTTTAACTCCTGTAGTGTTATTATGTGGCCATCCTTCATTATATCCCTTAATTGTGCCGTGTCCTGTTTGATCCAATTACCCCCGACTTGTGTTTTACCTGGTGCAAAATAATCGTTATCTTTTAGTGCTATTAAAGGTGAATTATATTCCTTCTGAGTTTTTTTATAAACATTGTCCCATATTTTAAGTGCATTTTTTGTTATTTCATGTGCGTTTTTATCTAGTGTCCTAAATTGGGGAGGGTTCCAAATTATCTTGTCCAACCTCGCCTGTGCTAACTCAATTTCTAAACTTACCCACCTTTTTTCTTTGTTGGCTCTGGCCCACTCCACCACCCTTGTTATTACCACTGCATCATAGTATCCTTTAATATCCGGAACCGCTAAGCCCCCCTTTTTTTTTGGTTGTTTTAGGGTCTGGAGTGATATCCTATGTTTCTTATTTCTCCATATATAATTCATAATTAATTTTTTTAGTGCCGAAAATAGTGTTCTCGGGAGGGCTATGGGAATCATCTGAAATTTATATAAGATTTTAGGTAAAATAACCATTTTGCAATAATTGATTCGTCCTATCCATGATATTGCTCTATTTTCCACTCTTTTTGTTTCTTAATTTCATTTAATAGGGGGATGAAGTTTATCTTATACATTTTTTTAGAAGAATTTGCTAGCAATATCCCTAGGTATTTAAGTTCTTTGACCCAGGCGAAATGGTACTTCCCTTTCAAAAATTCCTCTTCCAATTTACTTATATTTATACTCATAATCTCCGTTTTGGTGAGGTTTATTTTAAAATTCGAAATTTCCCCGTACTCTCTGCATAGGTTTAATAGGTTTGGGATTGATGTTTTGGGTTTGTCCAAATAGAAGAGGACGTCGTCTGCAAAGGCAGAAAGTTTGTATTCCTCCTCCCCTATTTTAGCCCCTTTTATTTCTTGGCAGTTACGGATCCTGGCCAGAAGAGGTTCCAATGAAAGCACAAACAGGAGTGGCGACAGAGGGCACCCCTGCCTTGTACCGTTTTTCATTGAGAAGGTTTGAGATAGACTGCCATTTATCTTTATTTTGGCTGTGGGAGACAAATACAGGGCTGCAATCCAGTCTATCATTCTCTGTCCAAACCCCATGTCCTTCAGGGTAAGCAACATAAATCCCCAGTCTACTCTGTCGAACGCTTTTTCTGCGTCGATCGACAGAAGCAGACCTGGGGACCCTACTGCCTTCATTCTCTGGAGTATCAAGAGTGTTTTTACTCCATTGTCTCTACCCTCTCTACCTTGAACAAAACCCGTTTGGTCCGGATGAACCAATTTTGTCATTTCCTGTCTAACTCTTCCGGCTAGTACCTTTGCGTATAATTTTATATCTGTGTTCAGAAGAGATATCGGCCGGTACCCCGGACAGCTTCCCGTGTCTTTACCTTCCTTTGGAATAACCGTGATGGTTGCCTCTGATGCTTCTTTACTTAATTTATACTCTCTTCCAAGGCCATTAAAATACTGGCATAGTTTTGGGAGGAGGATCTCCTTGTATGTTTTGTAATACATCACAGTGAAGCCGTCTGGACCCGGGCTTTTACCGGCCTCTGAACTTATTAATGCTAGTTTAATTTCATTTTCTGTGATAGGCCTGTCCATCACTTCTGCCTCCATTTGACCAATTTTCGATATTCCTGCTTCTTTTAAGAATGTTGTGATCTTATTTTCTTTTTCCCCTTTTTGCCAGTTCTTTTGTTCTACCGAGTATAATTTTTCATAATATAATCTGAATGTTTCTGCAATAGCTTTTGTTGTATGTGAAACCTCGCCTTTTTCGTTTTTAATTTTGTCTATATAATTCCTTGATTTCTTTTTTTGTACCATCCGAGCTAGATGTTTGCTTGTTTTATTCCCCCACCTGTATCTTTCCCTTGCTATTGAGTTAAATTCCCTTTTTGTATCCTGATCTAAGAGTTCTTTTAGTTCATTTCGCTTGTTTACTAGGTTTAGATATAGGTCTTGTTGCTTTCCCATTTTCTTGTGTTTTTGTTCAAGATTAAAAATCTCCCCTATGAGTTTTTCTTTTTTACTACTCTCTTCTTTCTTCCTCCTTACTCCTTCAGAGATCAAGATCCCTCTTATCACCGCCTTATGGGCGTCCCATAGTGTTGCCTTAGAAATTCCATCTATCTCATTTGTTTTAAAATACTCTTCTAATTCTTTTTTAACCCTCAGAAAACTTTTCTCTTTGATTATTAGCTCCTCATTGAGTCTCCAGTTTTGATAGGGCTTTTGATTCCCTGAGATATTTATGGATATGCTAATGGGTGCGTGATCCAAGATCGTCATGGTTTCTATTCTTGTCTCGACCACCGTTTCCAGCATTCTATGATCTACCAGTATGTGGTCTATCCGCGAGTAGCTCCCGTGGACCGGGGAATAAAACGTGTAGTCTCGTTGGCTTGGGTTAAAGATCCTCCATGTATCCACTAATTGGTTTCTGTATAAACTTTCTTTAACCTTTCTTAGTTGTGTGTCTTGGGTTTCTGTTGTCTGGTGAGTCTTATCTACTTTCGGGTCCATGCAAAAGTTTAGGTCACCTCCCAATATTAACTTTCCCCTCCTAAAATCTTTTAATTTCCCTAGTATTTCCAGCAGGTATTTCATCGGGGAGGTATTTGGGGCATATATATTTACGAGAGTGTATTCCTCCTCCTCCAGTTTTCCCCTTAAAAAGAGGAATCTCCCTTCCGGGTCTGTCATTCTATCTATTGGGACAAACCTAGTCCCCTTCGCTATTCCGATTGCTATCCCTCTAGCTCTTTTGGAAATAGTATCTCCGTAGTACCATCTGGGAAAGTCGGGGGAGTATATCCTTGTGTTTGACCCCAGTGTAAGATGGGTTTCTTGTAAAAAGGCAATGTCTGTCCTGTACCTTTTCAACTCCTTTAATATCTTATGTCTCTTAGTTGGGCTGTTGAGGCCTTTTACATTATAGGACAGACATTTAATCACTGGCATCCTTGTTTACCTTTCTTCGGGCTACGATCTCTTTTGATTGTTTTGGTGAGATAGGGTATCTTCCCTCCCTCCTTCCCGTCCCTCCCCCCCTTCCTTCCCGTCCCTCCCCCCTCCCTCCGACCATCCCATCCCTCCCCCTTCCCTCCCTCCTCCCTCCTACCCCCCTATCTGGCCTATTAAAGGCCTCTGAACCATCTTCCCTGTCATGGTTCAGGTCACTCCGGGTGGGGTCTGAGACCACCTCCCCCCTCCCGGTTCTCCACCCAGGAGGGGGGGGGGAGGGGACAAGACCCAAGCCAGAGGTCCGAGGAGAGATCCATCCAGAGGCAATAGAAGGAGAAACAAAGCAAAAGAGAAGGAAGAGACAATAAATAAGAAACATTTCAGCTGGAGAAAGCTAAGGAAAACAGGTATAGGGGAGGTTTCCATTCTCCTCCCCTCTCCCTCCCACCTCCGTCTCCTCTCCTACCCCCAGCCTGGTAGCTCAGGGACCTGAATATCCAATTTCCTACAAAATTCATTTAGGTCCTCGGGGAATCTTAGTGTCGCAGATCTCCCCTCTTTTGTTCCAATTAGGCAAGCAGGGAATCCCCAATTATACTTAATATTCAGGTCTATCATCTGTTTTAAGAGCGGTTTTAATAGCCATCTCCTGGTCAGGGTTTCTGGGGCCACGTCGGTGAATATCTGCAGATCCGTTCCTTCAAACACTATCGGGGGTTGTCCCCTCAGCTTTTTCCAAATTGCTTCTTTATCTTCATAAAATCGGAACCTTATTATGACATCTCTTGTTCGCTCAGAGGTCAATCTTTTCGGATTTCCTACTCGGTGGACCCTTTCGATCCTAATTGGATTGTCTATTGTTCTTTCCAGTAGTGGATTAAATATCGTCTGTGTTATTATCCTGAGGTCCTCGCCCCTTTTTTCTGGTATAGACCTTATCCTTAAGTTTTGTCTCCGACTTCTGTTTTCCTGATCCTCCAATTTGTAGAGAATATGCCTCTGTTGAAGTTGAATCTGATCCATCTGGGCTTTTAGTGTATTTGATTCCTGTTTTTGTTTCTCTATTTGTTCCTCTGCTGTTTCTATTCTGGAGAGCATGTGGCCAAAATCGGTCCGTAAGTTCTGTATTTCACTTTTTATCACGTTTTCCAATCTTAACAGCATCTCTGCCATTTCTCCTTTAGAGGGGGACTGGGTGTCTGTGCTTCGTTCATCCATCCTGCTGCTTTCCAGTACCCTACCTGTGGGCCCCTCCTCTCTTAGTTCTATAGATGTTTCTCTGGAGATATCACTCTGGGGTTTCTTGTTTTCGGCCTTTTTAACTGTATTCACTTGTTGTTGCTTTATTGCACCCTGGCCTCCAGGAACACGCGGGCTTTCCCCTCTGGTTACGAAAGGCCTTATTGAGCTTGTTGCTGTTATGTTACTTGGAGTAGTTGGGGGCCCCCCTTTTGTTGATCTACTCGTCATTCTGCTCATGTTAGTCTCCTTCTTTCTAATTCTCTTCCCCAGCTTGACCTCTTATTCCCAACAAGTTAATACAGAAACCGATATAAAGGGATAGACCGATATGAAGGGCTAGGCTAGATTGAGCCAGAGATTTACTTTGTGGTGTTAGAAATGCTCTCGGGGTGTACGTGAGCAGTGACCCCTTTTCGGTGTAAAAGGGTATCGAGGGATTCCCTAAATATATGGTCTCATCAATAGAGAAAGACAAGTGAAATATTACTTCCAGTGTCCACGATTTTAAGTTGTACAGATCATATCCTACATTTATGGGTCCACTTGATTCATATCCACGTTTTATATGTATTTTCCTTATTTTAGCCAAGGGTCCCTTTTATTTAATATTACTTTCTCACGTAATATATCTAGGGGGTTTATTTATCCTCAGTCTTCCTTTGTTTTAAGGGATATCGTTGTTCCCCCTTTGTTTCCCCCCTTTTTTTTTTTTTTTCTCTCCTCTCTCCCCGGTTGTATACTTATCCACGTTCTTTTTTTTTTTTTTTTCCTTTAAATATTGCCTAGTCAATTACAGCAAATAGTGTTTGTATATGCAAGGGATATGAATAGACGGAATTCCCTTATTTACCTTACAGTTATAGGGCTTTGAGGAGGGGGACAGGGTGACTTCAGGGATCTTTCCCTTTTCCTGCTGTTTAATGACCAGGGAAACAAGTGGACACCCAGAAAGAAATAGAGGACAGACCCAGGGGTGCCTAAGGATTCCCTGAGGGGCATATAATTCCCCCGCAATCAAAAAAAAAAAAAAAAAAAAAAAAAATTAGGAGATACAAATGAGCAGGCCCATCCTTCAAGCAAAACGTGCAGGTAGAGTTTTAAATACAAAATGTATATGCCAGTTTTACCTATTCTGGGTATTTCAAATGCGATATAGGTAGTCCCACCCAGTCCAATAGTATAAAAAGGTGCTGTAGCAATCAGTTATCTATAGTAATACATCTTATCCACCCTTTTATACAGGTTCACTTAGCATAGATAGATTGGTTGTCTCAAGGTTCCCATTAGCCTCACTTAATGATCTTCCATTCTCATATATTCAATTGTTCTGTGTCATTTCATACATTGCAACTCTAATTTAACTTTTCCGTGCAGTATACATCTCTCTTCATCATAAATCTACCATACATTGCTGTTTTTTTTTTTTGACCATCTGATTCTTCTTCAAGAAATTACATCCTAGTATCGAATGTACCTCTGGTCTGGATCAGCTGAGGAGAGGAGTGCGGGTGGTATCCATCTGGGCTCCGCGTCCACGCTGGCTCAACATACTCACATCAGTGTGGGCTAGGAGCTGGAGCCAGTGTAGTCGGCGGGTACTGTCCTCCCGCTACTTACCCCGCGTCCTGTGTCCGTTTTTTCCGGTGCTGCGGCGCGGCGCGATACTTCACCGCCCGCAGCCCTTAGCACCACGGGAAACGAGCGGGTCCGATGGTCCAATGGAGAGCCGATGGACAGCACTTGCTGCATACGGGAGCTGTCGTCTCTCCCCCTCACTCAGCGCGTTCCGTCCTTCCTCCTAGCAGTCCACTCCCCCACCCGTAGACGCATCGCGTCCTCACGTCCTCACATGGACGCGCAACATGCGTCTGGTCGACATCTATGACGGGGGTCCATCTTAAAACACTGGAGCATGAAGGCCCCCATTTGCACTAAACTGGAAGCGCTGTACCGGCCTGGCTCCTGCTCATCATCCAGGATAATGTCGTCCTCCCTCTCCTCCCCCCATCCACAGATAACACCAGGGATCCCAGAAAGGTTTAAAGCATGCTCTTCTTGCTCCTCCTCCTCCGCCCCGGCACCACCCTCCTCTGACTCCTCATCAGACTCCCGTTGTTGACTTGTCTCAGGGGGAGTAGCCCCCCCCCCTGGGAATTTATCCAGCATTGCGACTTCCTCATCTTCCTGCTCCTCGACGGCTCGATCAATGACACAACGCAATGCACGCTCCAGAAAGAAGGCGTAAGGTACGATGTCACTGATGGCGCCCTGGCTGCGACTGACCAGTTTGGTGATCTCATCAAATGGCCACAGAAGTCTGCATGAGTCGCGCATGAGCAGCCACTGATGCGGTGAAAAAAAACCAAGCTCCCAGGACCTGTCCTGCCGCAGAGTTTGTACAGGTAGTCATTAACTGCACGTTTCTGCTGGAGCAGCCTATCAAGCATATACAATGTTGTGAAGGACCCATCCGTATACTGGACATATTGTGTTCGTTTGCTTTGCCGTTTTACCATGTGACGGACCCATCCGTATACTGGACATATTGTGTTCGTTTGCTTTGCCGTTTTACATGAAGTCGCCCATTCGTATGTCGACCACGAGGCGGCGGCCATTTTGGGTGTAAGAAAGTACAGCGGTGTTCGACGAGTATTCACTAGAACCCGAAACTGACACTTTTCCAACCGAACACCGCTGAAGTCGTCGACCCCCCCCCCCTTCGACGGTGCTGTGCGGGAGAATTGAAAAACCCGACTGGACTTAACCCAGATAGCCGTCCCCTGGAGTCAACCGCATACCAACGAACTATAACAGACTTTGACTCCATGGCGATCGGACTATGCGGATGGGATCTGGGCGCTATTCCCCAATAATATGCCCTCAGTTCCAGGCTATCTGGGGATACGTTATATGAATGTAAAATGTTCGGCAGTTATAAAGTTATAGATTTTAATGTACTTCGTAACTGTGAGTTAAGATGGCGATGTGCCTCTGCTCGAGGAGATAATTGAATTTCGTCCCAATTGTCTCCCGCGCAGAGGGGAGGAAACTGTGATGCATGCTGGGAAATGGTGGGGATGTATGTCTGAAATGTCCCCATGTCGTTCTGTTATTTCAGTCTCCCATCTGGTCCCCTAGGGGAGTGTCCACCAGGTGGAGACCTGCATAAATACGGGCGGGTAGCCCACAGTAAAAGTTGTTCGCGTTTTACCCTCATAATGGAGCTTGGTCTCGTTATTGGAGGGGATTGGGTTACTGGCCACTAAGGACGGTGTATGGAGATGGTTGCCGGTTGGAACCTATTGCACTTCGGCGGTTAGCGGCGGTTCGTGTACTTTGGAGCTCGGGAAGAGAGGTACCGTAACAAATGTTGAGTTCCATCGCATCGGGCAGTCACAAATAAGACGTCCGACGGGCAGTTTGTGTCGCCGCCAGTGTTGTAAGTAACGGCGTTAAAATAAACGCTGTTACCTAACGATGCACCTTTTGAGGGTAACGAGTAATCTACCTGATTACTCTTACCCTCGCGGTAACGCCGTTCCCATTACTTCGGCGGCGTTACCGCAATTACATCTACCGCCACTAGATGGCAGCAGAGTAATTGCTTCTGCCTGATCTGCCGAGCTGGTTCCAGCTATCTTACTGGTTCTAGTACCTTAGTCACGTGTACATCTCTGCTAATTCCGGCATCAGCGTGAGCTAGAGGGGAGGACGCCATTAGTGAATGCCTAGCGAGTGAGACCCCTGCATAGGAATCTGATACGATTGCAGCCCCCCTTTTAAAGTAAGAGGCCATTTGGCTTATCTTTTTTATGCTGATTTTTAAATAAACATATCACACTATGGATATTTTTTGTGTCTTTATCCTGTTTGCTTTCCGGATACAAGGTTGACATCTTAGATCCAGTCTATGCCTTTCCAGTGTGCAGGCATTCATCCTGTTAAGCTGTCTTTGACTACCTTTTACAGTAAAGGAGTCAAATCATTGTGGTAAGCGCAATATTATTCTTGAGCATTTCGGGTGAAGATGGTTCTCTGGTGAAGGATATTATTACCACATTGAATCTACATCACATGAGGAGTTTTGCAATATAATCTGTTGGATTTGACCACACTTCACTTTATGCTACATTGTATTCACAGCATTTTTGTTTTGGGACTTTATATGATTTATTGTATTCACAGTAATTTTATATTAGCTCACTTATTTGTCACACCTTAGGGTGCGTCGTGGGATTTGAGCAACTTTAGAGCACAATATTGTTCCTTTGAGGAACTCCTAGCGCCCTCCACCTACCCTCACAGCGGCCACAACGGGGCAGAGACAGGGGCAGACACACGTGTGAATTAACATTTATTTGCACCTTTTGGTCTAATAATTATGCCATTAAAAGCATTTTTATATCAGTTTGAAATGTGAAAAAAATATATGTTGATCCTAGAAAAAACCTAAACCTATGTTCTCTGCGTTTGTTATCTCATAGAGCTTAAATTATCCTCTCAGTAGTACTGAACGTAATTGCATTGTAGAATATAAAAAAAAAAGACAGTTACTTTGCTGAGTAACTAATTACTTTTTCAATGTAGTAACTGAGTCACTAACGCAATTACTTTTTCGGGGAAGTAATTTGTAACTGTAACTAATTACTTTTTTAAAGTAAGATGAGCAACACTGGTCGCCGCTGAATGTC
The DNA here is from genome assembly GCF_905171775.1 of Rana temporaria. Taxonomy (NCBI): domain Eukaryota; kingdom Metazoa; phylum Chordata; class Amphibia; order Anura; family Ranidae; genus Rana; species Rana temporaria. Next base: position 864,919 of record NC_053492.1, on the reverse strand, counting down.
AGCAAGGCGAGCCATGGCCGTGTAAGATCTTCTGAAATGGGCCGAGATTTTCCTGGCCTGCCGCAAGACGTCCTGGAGCCCAGGGTATTTGGAAACGAATCGCTGCACGACCAAGTTCAGGATGTGTGCCGTGCATGGCACGTGTGTAATTTTGCCCTTTTTCAGCGCGCTCAGCAGATTGGCACCGTTGTGGCACACCACTTTACCAACTGTCAAATTGAGCGGTGTTAGCCACTGATCTGCCTGTGAACGCAAAGCTGAAAGGAGTGCAGGACCAGTGTGGCTCTTGTCTTCCAGGCACAACAGACACAGCACAGCATGGCAACGTCTCACCTGGTATTTCAAATATGTCCTAGGGATCTTGGGAGGCTTTGCGGCGTAATTTCGAGCATGCGCACTGGGATTCTTTCACGAACGGCGCATGCGCCGTTCACAAAAAACATAAAATACGCGGGGTCATCTTAAATTTAAATAAAACACGCCCACAACATCCCCATTTGAATTAGGCGGGCTTACGCCGCCACAAATACATTATGCCGCCGTAACTAAGGGCGCAAGTTCTTTCTGCATACGAAACTTGCGCCCAAAGTTACGGCGGCGGACCGTATCTGACATACTTTAGGCCGCGCCGGCAGATACTGCAATGTATCTGAATCCGGCCCAGTGTCTTTTCTACCAGATAGATAGATAGATAGAGCAGGAGGGCTAGTCAGTTTAGTTAAATTTACATAGCTAGATTCACAAAGAGTTAGGCCGGCTTATCTACAGATAAGCCGGCCTAACTGAATCTAAGCCGGCCGATGTTTAAGTGTATTCTCAAACAGAGATACACTTAAACAAAGCTAAGATAGGCCGGCTTGCGCCGTTCTATCTTAGCTTGCAATGTTTCTGGTGGCCGCTAGATGACGCTTCCATTGCGGCCGGCGTAGATTATGTAAATGAGGGGATACGCCAATTCCCGACGATTTACGAGCGTACGCCGGGCCTACACCGTCGAGTTCGATGAGATCGTTTCGGCTACGCCGCCGAAAATTAACAGGTAAGTGGTTTGTGAATCACTACTAGCCTAAAAAATTTACGGCGGTGTAGCCTAAAAAGACTAGGCTAGGCCGACCTAATTTTAGGCCATTGTATGTGAATCTACCTAACTGTGTGTAGAGAATATATATACATTCTAGCGTTGTACATATATTTATACACTGTATAGCTTAGCTAGATCAGCTATTCCTATTGTTAGGCAGTAAATTGTGCTAGCTGTAGTGCTCTAACGTGTTGTATTGCCTGCATGCTGTTTAGTTTACACCTAAACATAGTACTCAGTGTTAGTGGATGTGTGCTATTTAATTGCACATACACGCAGTTGCTGTTACTGCACGTGTGCTATTTAATTGCACATAATTTACTTTACTGTAAATACCTTTTACAGTAAAGGAGTCAAATCATTGTGGTAAGCGCAATATTATTCTTGAGCATTTCGGGTGAAGATGGTTCTCTGGTGAAGGATATTATTACCACATTGAATCTACATCACATGAGGAGTTTTGCAATATAATCTGTTGGATTTGACCACACTTCACTTTATGCTACATTGTATTCACAGCATTTTTGTTTTGGGACTTTATATGATTTATTGTATTCACAGTAATTTTATATTAGCTCACTTATTTGTCACACCTTAGGGTGCGTCGTGGGATTTGAGCAACTTTAGAGCACAATATTGTTCCTTTGAGGAACTCCTAGCGCCCTCCACCTACCCTCACAGCGGCCACAACGGGGCAGAGACAGGGGCAGACACACGTGTGAATTAACATTTATTTGCACCTTTTGGTCTAATAATTATGCCATTAAAAGCATTTTTATATCAGTTTGAAATGTGAAAAAAATATATGTTGATCCTAGAAAAAACCTAAACCTATGTTCTCTGCGTTTGTTATCTCATAGAGCCTAAATTATCCTCTCAGTAGTACTGAACGTAATTGCATTGTAGAATATAAAAAAAAAAGACAGTTACTTTGCTGAGTAACTAATTACTTTTTCAATGTAGTAACTGAGTCACTAACGCAATTACTTTTTCGGGGAAGTAATTTGTAACTGTAACTAATTACTTTTTTAAAGTAAGATGAGCAACACTGGTCGCCGCTGAATGTCAGCAAGGCGAGCCATGGCCGTGTAAGATCTTCTGAAATGGGCCGAGATTTTCCTGGCCTGCCGCAAGACGTCCTGGAGCCCAGGGTATTTGGAAACGAATCGCTGCACGACCAAGTTCAGGATGTGTGCCGTGCATGGCACGTGTGTAATTTTGCCCTTTTTCAGCGCGCTCAGCAGATTGGCACCGTTGTGGCACACCACTTTACCAACTGTCAAATTGAGCGGTGTTAGCCACTGATCTGCCTGTGAACGCAAAGCTGAAAGGAGTGCAGGACCAGTGTGGCTCTTGTCTTCCAGGCACAACAGACACAGCACAGCATGGCAACGTCTCACCTGGTATTTCAAATATGTCCTAGGGATCTTGGGAGGCTTTGCGGCGTAATTTCGAGCATGCGCACTGGGATTCTTTCACGAACGGCGCATGCGCCGTTCACAAAAAACATAAAATACGCGGGGTCATCTTAAATTTAAATAAAACACGCCCACAACATCCCCATTTGAATTAGGCGGGCTTACGCCGCCACAAATACATTATGCCGCCGTAACTAAGGGCGCAAGTTCTTTCTGCATACGAAACTTGCGCCCAAAGTTACGGCGGCGGACCGTATCTGACATACTTTAGGCCGCGCCGGCAGATACTGCAATGTATCTGAATCCGGCCCAGTGTCTTTTCTACCAGATAGATAGATAGATAGAGCAGGAGGGCTAGTCAGTTTAGTTAAATTTACATAGCTAGATTCACAAAGAGTTAGGCCGGCTTATCTACAGATAAGCCGGCCTAACTGAATCTAAGCCGGCCGATGTTTAAGTGTATTCTCAAACAGAGATACACTTAAACAAAGCTAAGATAGGCCGGCTTGCGCCGTTCTATCTTAGCTTGCAATGTTTCTGGTGGCCGCTAGATGACGCTTCCATTGCGGCCGGCGTAGATTATGTAAATGAGGGGATACGCCAATTCCCGACGATTTACGAGCGTACGCCGGGCCTACACCGTCGAGTTCGATGAGATCGTTTCGGCTACGCCGCCGAAAATTAACAGGTAAGTGGTTTGTGAATCACTACTAGCCTAAAAAATTTACGGCGGTGTAGCCTAAAAAGACTAGGCTAGGCCGACCTAATTTTAGGCCATTGTATGTGAAACTACCTAACTGTGTGTAGAGAATATATATACATTCTAGCGTTGTACATATATTTATACACTGTATAGCTTAGCTAGATCAGCTATTCCTATTGTTAGGCAGTAAATTGTGCTAGCTGTAGTGCTCTAACGTGTTGTATTGCCTGCATGCTGTTTAGTTTACACCTAAACATAGTACTCAGTGTTAGTGGATGTGTGCTATTTAATTGCACATACACGCAGTTGCTGTTACTGCACGTGTGCTATTTAATTGCACATAAACGTATTAGCTGTTACTGCACGTGTGCTATTTATTTGCACATAAACGCAGTTGCTGTTACTGCACGTGGGCTATTTAATTGCAAATAAATGCAGTCGCTCTTACTGCACGTGTGCTGTTTTTTTGCCCATAAACGCAGTCGCTCTTACTGCACGTTTGCTGTTTTTTTGCCCATAAACGCAGTCGCTCTTACTGCACGTTTGCTGTTTTTTTGCCCATAAACGCAGTCGCTCTTACTGCACGTTTGCTGTTTTTTTGCCCATAAACGCAGTCGCTCTTACTGCACGTTTGCTGTTTTTTCTCCCATAAATGCAGTTGATGTTACTGCACGTGGGCTATTTAATTGCACATAAACGCAGTCGCTCTTACTGCACGTGTGCTTTTTTTTGCCCATAAACGCAGTTGCTCTTACTGCACGTGTGCTGTTTTTTTGCCCATAAACGCAGTCACTCTTACTGCACGTTTGCTGTTTTTTTGCCCATAAACGCAGTTGCTGTTAGTGCTTGTGGGCTATTTAATTGCACATAAACGAAGTCGCTCTTACTGCACGTGGGCTATTTAATTGCACATAAACGCAGTTGCTGTTACTGCACGTGGGCTATTTAATTGCACATAAACGCAGTCGCTCTTACTGCACGTTTGCTGTTTTTTGCCCATAAACGCAGTTGCTCTTACTGCACGTTTGCTGTTTTTTTGCCCATAAACGCAGTCGCTCTTACTGCACGTGTGCTGTTTTTTTGCCCATAAACGCAGTTGCTCTTACTGCACGTTTGCTGTTTTTTTGCCCATAAACGCAGTCGCTCTTACTGCACGTGTGCTGTTTTTTTGCCCATAAACGCAGTTGCTCTTACTGCACGTTTGCTGTTTTTTTGCCCATAAACGCAGTCGCTTACTGCACGTGTGCTGTTTTTTTGCCCATAAACGCAGTCGCTCCTACTGCACGTGTGCTGTTTTTTTGCCCATAAACGCAGTCGCTCTTACTGCACGTGTGCTGTTTTTTTGCCCATAAATGCAGTTGCTCTTACTGCACGTTTGCTGTTTTTTTGCCCATAAACGCAGTCGCTCCTACTGCACGTGTGCTGTTTTTTTGCCCATAAACGCAGTCGCTCTTACTGCACGTGTGCTGTTTTTTTGCCCATAAATGCAGTTGCTCTTACTGCACGTGTGCTGTTTATTTGCCCATAAACGCAGTTGCTGTTAGTGCACGTGTGCTATTTAATTGCACATAAACGCATTAGCTCTTACTGCACGTGTGCTGTTTATTTGCCCATAAACGCAGTTGCTGTTAGTGCACGTGTTATTTAATTGCACATAAACGCAGTTGCTCTTACTGCACGTGTGTGGTTTATTTCTGATTTTGTCCTGTGCAGGCCATTAAAATGTCTGGAAGGACAGCAAAGAGAGGCAGAGAGTCACAAGGGCAAGCAGGCTCTGCATCTAGAGGCAACGCTGGTGGTGGACACGGTGCATCCTCTTCAGCACGTGGCCGTCTGACACGCTCGTCCTTCTTTTTGTTGAGCCTCAACATGCAGAGAAATTAGTAGAGTGGATGACCAAGCCGTCCTCATCCTCTCTCACACAGACTGATCTTAGTTTGTCTGGCAAAGCAGCTGCCAAGGCGTCCTCTTCCCAGTGGCGTTGCTAGGGGGGTGCGGGGGTTGCGGGCCGCACCGGGTGACACCCACTAGAGGGGTGACACCATCCCGATTTTAGCTGACATGACCAGAGGTGCAGGTGGCTGTGTCATGTAAAAGGGGTGCAGTGATGCAGGGTGTTGTGTAATGTAAAAGGGTCCAGAGGTGCAGGGGGTTATGAGATGTAAAGGGGGCCAGTGATGCAGGGTGCTGTGTAATGTAAAGGGGTCCAGAGGTGCAGGGTGCTGTGTAATGTAAAGGGTGCAGAGGGCTGTGTAGTGTAAAAGGGTTCAGAGGTGCAGGGGGCTATGTGATGTAAAGGGGTGCAGAGGTGCAGGCGGCTGTGTAATGTAAAAGGGGTGCAGTGATGCAGGGTGCTGTGTAATGTAAAGGGGTCCAGAGGTGCAGGTGGCTGTGTAATGTAAAAGGGTCCAGAGGTGCAGGGTGCTGTGTAATGTAAAGGGGTGCAGAGGGCTGTGTAGTGTAAAAGGGTCCAGAGGTGCAGGGGGCTATGTGATGTAAAGGGGTGCAGAGGTGCAGGCGGCTGTGTAATGTAAAAGGGGTGCAGTGATGCAGGGTGCTGTGTAATGTAAAGGGGTCCAGTGATGCAGGGTGCTGTGTAATGTAAAAGGGGTGCAGTGATGCAGGGTGCTGTGTAATGTAAAGGGGTCCAGAGGTGCAGGTGGCTTTGTAATGTAAAAGGGTCCAGAGGTGCAGGGTGCTGTGTAATGTAAAGGGGTGCAGAGGGCTGTGTAGTGTGAAAGGGTCCAGAGGTGCAGGGGGCTATGTGATGTAAAGGGGTGCAGAGGTGCAGGTGGCTGTGTAATGTAAAAGGGGTGCAGTGATGCAGGGTGCTGTGCAATGTAAAATGGTCCAGAGGTGCAGGGTGCTGTTTAATGTAAAGGGGTGCAGAGGGCTGTGTAGTGTAAAAGGGTCCAGAGGTGCAGGGGGCTATGTGATGTAAAGGGGTGCAGAGGTGCAGGCGGCTGTGTAATGTAAAGGGGTCCAGTGGTGCAGGGGGCTGTGTAATGTAAAAGGGTCCAGAGGTGAAGGGGGCTGTGAGATGTAAAGGGGTCCAGTGATACAGGGTGCTGTGTAATTTTAAAGGGGTCCAGTGATGCAGGGTACTGTGTAATTTTAAAGGGATCCAGTGATGCAGGGGGCTGTGTAATGTAAAGGGGTGCAGAGGTGCAGGGTGCTGTGTAATGTAAAGGGGTCCAGTGATGCAGGGTGCTGTGTAATGTAAAGGGGTCCAGTGATGCAGGGTGCTGTGTAATGTAAAGGGGTCCAGAGGTGCAGGGGGCTGTGTAATGTAAAGGGGTCCAGTGATGCAGGGGGCTGTGTAATGTATAGGGGTCCAGAGGTGCAGTTGTGGAGAGGGGTACACAGTAGTAACAAAAAGATATTGAAGGATGCAGAGGTATGCAGGGGGCACAGTGGGGTGTTTTTACATTTTAACGTGGGGGGGGTGCCAGATATTGGATCCGCCCCGGGTGCCAAATGCTCTAGGTACGCCCCTGGCCTATAGGCTCCTGAGATGTGAATTCCGGTCCTGGAGAAAGAGAGGTGGGGGGAGGGGACAAAGAAAAATGGAGAGAAAGAAGAAGGGATAGAACGAACAAGAAAGATGGATAGGGAGAGAGAGAAAAGGGGAAGAAAGGAGAACAGAGAGAAAACAGTAGGGTAAAAAATATTTGAAATTTTTTATTGGGGGGGGGGGGGGGGGGGTGACACCATATTTTACCGCACCAGGTGACACCAACCCTAGTGACGCCACTGCCTCTTCCCTCTGCACAATGGCATCACACAATCCTTCCCTAGTCCCACCATGTCCTCCTGAGTCCCCCAAACTGTTTCAACACAGTGTTGGGTACATGCTACATGAAGATGTGCAGCGTTTTGAATGCTCTGATGACGAAACACAGATAGAGGAAGGCATTGATGTGAGCCCAGAGACAGCGGGTGCCCGAGAGGGACAGCAATCTGGCAGTTATGTTCCCCCAGCTTCAGCATACTGCCAGGTTTTCGACAGTGATGAGGAGGGAGGGGATGATGAGGTCACTGACTCTACGTGGGTGCCTGATAGGAGGGTGGAGGAGGAAGAGGAGGTGGAGGAAGAGGCACAGGCACATCTCCAAAGAGGCAGGATGCCCTCCGGGGGCCAGCTTAAGGGCAGCACACCAACTGCATTACATTGCAGAGCTACGCCTGTACAGGGCGCTGTTGTGTCTCAACGGTACTGCAAAAGTTCTTTGGTGTGGGCCTTTTTTGAGACATGTGCATCAGATCGCACCATTGCTATTTGCAACATATATCTTTTTTTTTTTTTTTTTTTTTTTTTATTTGGACATATACAAAAGTTTTCCCTTGAAACTTCACCTCCCCTTACCCGTCCCTCCCCCCCCCCCCCTCCTATCTCACCAAAACAATCTCCTTATACCTCTACTTCTCTCTGATTTTTCTATAATGGCCTTAAGTGTCTTCTCTTAATTTTTCCGCGTAACTCCACGATTTCTTAAAAGTTCTCCAATTTTCCCATTTCATATTTTGTAATATGTTATTACCCTCCATGTCCTCCTGCAGTTCCTCCATTTTATACGTTTCTTCAACCGCATCGATCCATTCCCAGATCGATGGGCATTCCACCTCTTGCCAGCCCCTTGGAATTAATCTTTTGGCAGCATTCAATAGGTGTGGTACTAGCGATTTTTTATAACTTTTAATGCCTTCTTCCCCCCCGTGGAACAGGACAACCCATGGGTCCATCTTTATCTTTTTCTTTGTAATCTCTTCGACGCAGGCCAATATTTTTTCCCAGTACCTCCTTATCTTAGGGCATCCCCACCACAGGTGCGCCATATTTCCTGGTAAACCGCATCCCCTCCAGCACTCTCCAGTCTGTCCCTCTTTAAACTTCTTTAATTTGTCTGGTGTCATATACCATCCGGCTATGCATTTAAAACACATCTCTGCTGTGCGACTATCCACCGCGGAGGAGTGTGTCATGGTCAGCATTTTCTCTATTGTGGTCCTATCCTGATATGTCCCTTGTGATACATTTGCCTATATGTCTCAGTTTACTGCTCCCTGCTAGCCAGGTTATTGATGTGCTAATGTCCCCTCACTATTTCTAAAGGTTAATTGATCTATTGTGTTGTGTAAAGAAGATCTGTGTTTACCCTTAAAAGATGTGTATTGTATCATCAGGCTAAATGATTAGAGAAGTGGGATGTTAATTATTCTGATTGCTTCAGTGTAGTAATTAACTCCCCTGATGTCTTTATCTAAAGAAATGTGTCTGCATGGTCGGCTCCGACTTGTCTCCTATAATCTGTATGGGAAACCCCACTGTGTGAGGGGGGGGCGTTCCTAACAGGCTGTAACCACATATAAGCTGAGTTTTTGTGTCATTAAAGTGTCTTGTTCTAGCAGTAAGCTGGTCTCATGTGTGGCTTTCTGGGCGATTCCAGGGATATCCCTCCTCGTGGAATATTGGGGTGATTGTCGTTATGGGAAGAAGGGAACGTTGACGGGGATATCATACCGATACCGTCACAATTGGTTGGTAGCAGCGGGATCTTCCCTTCTATTCCCCATCACACCCGGATTCCAAGCAGACACTGGAAGAACTACTGGAAGTTCGTGGAAGGATCGCTAGCAACAAAACCAAGCGGGTCATCATAGCAGAATTAATGGAGCTAGACCAGGAGGACGGGATTGCAGCAACGCCAGCAGTACAAGAGATGGAGACACCAGTGATTCAGGAGGAGTCACCAACCAACAAGCTAATGAGAGAGAAGCTAGCGTGGTTCGGCCCGAACCCAACGCCGGATGTGGTTCTGAAAGTGATGGACCTGTTAGCGGAGGAGGCTAAACAAATAAGGGACGCAGAACTACAGTTAAAACTGGCAGCAGTCCAACAAGCAGCCGCACATTCTACGAACAGTGAGTACAGCACAGCAGACACAAGGAAGATTCCGTTTAGCGCTTTTAAAGCTTTTGATGAAAAGGACTGTGAGATTGATAACTACCTGGCGGATTTTGAGCGACAATGTAACCTGCACCGAATTGCTAGAAGAGAGTGGGTTGCAATATTGTCAGGCAAACTGTCAGGCAAAGCTTCTGATGCTTTCCGGACCGTGCCAGATCAGGATATCCATAGCTACGCCCGGGTTAAAGAAGCGCTCCTGGCTCGTTATGCAGTAACCCCAGAGTCCCACCGACAGAAGTTCAGGGACTCACGCAAAACCATGAAAGACTCTTACGCAGAATGGGCATGCCAGCTGTCCCTGTCGGCCTCTAACTGGGTTAACAGCAGCCAGGCCACCACCGCAGAGGACATTTTGCAACTAATGCTCCTGGAGCAATTTTACAATCACATCCAGACGGATGTCAAAGATTGGGTGAGAGATCGCAGGCCCATGACTCTACCAGAGGCCGCGAAGTTGGCGGATGAATATGCGGATACTCGCAAGACAAACCAGGTCACACCACAGGAACAACCTCCACGACCAACGGCACCCTCACACCCACCAGCCGCTAGATACCAACCTCCTAACAGACCGATGACATCTAGCCCTCGCTATCCACGCCAGGAGGACAACGAACAACGCTGCTTCCGGTGCAAACAGCTGGGTCACTTTAAGCAGAATTGCCCCATGAGTGACAACACCAGGTCAAATTGGTCTCAACCTGGGTACCGCCCACCAGCAGCAGCCCATTGTGTAGACTCGGCTTGGGATCTCCAGGAGCTGGGTCCGGAAGAACCATCGGACACCGTTTACGAAGTCCTCACGGTACAATCTGGTATTACGGACAACAGGGAACACCATTGTCAGCTGGTCATAGGCGACAGCCATGAGACGGAGGGGCCCTGGAGGGAGCTGGGCAGAAAGAGGCACCGCCAGCCACCCTTCAAGAAGAAGAGGTCCTGGAAGCCGTATAACAAGCTGACCTGGGAGGAGAAAAAGCGACTGGAGGAGAGGGAGTCGCAGCGGGCATCCCAGATGCGGGCCGAGATGTTCACCAAGGGCCCACCGGTGGCCCCTTACACCACCACCCAGTTCCTGATGATGAAGGACCACGTGGAGAGCCTGCAGGACATGAGCAAGCAGGAGCTGATCCGTGAGTACATAGAGCTGGAGGAATGCATAAGCCGCATGGAGGAGGAGAACAACCACCTGAGGTCACAGCAGGCTGACCCCCCCAGGCTCCATGAACTGGAGATGGAGCTGGAGAAGCTCCAAGAGGAGAACCGGCGGCTGCGGAGGGAGCAGGGGGTGGCTGATCTTATGGGGCTCTGATTCCCCTCCCCCCCCCGGACTCTGAGCACCAGTGCTACAGCATTTCAACAAATATAATTTTTTCTTTTTATGAATCTCCTGTGATTGTCACTTCAGAGCCATAACCTGCCCCCTCCCATAGCGGGACACCTAGATGGCGACGCACAGACCCATTCGCTGTCTTCACACTGACTTCTGGTGACTTTGCAGATCGCACAAAGACTTGGGGACTGAACGGCGTGTGATCTGACGACCCGGTGACATACCTGAGTCTGAAGCAGTTGTCAAGGGAGGTCAGTCATGCCAATGGAGTTAACCTCGGACTAAAAGCTCTGAACCCGTCAACCCTACTGGACCAGGGAAGGTCCAACCGGGTTTGCCGGAGCAGGGAGCAAAAGGGGGGCCATTGTGATACATTTGCCTATATGTCTCAGTTTACTGCTCCCTGCTAGCCAGGTTATTGATGTGCTAATGTCCCCTCACTATTTCTAAAGGTTAATTGATCTATTGTGTTGTGTAAAGAAGATCTGTGTTTACCCTTAAAAGATGTGTATTGTATCATCAGGCTAAATGATTAGAGAAGTGGGATGTTAATTATTCTGATTGCTTCAGTGTAGTAATTAACTCCCCTGATGTCTTTATCTAAAGAAATGTGTCTGCATGGTCGGCTCCGACTTGTCTCCTATAATCTGTATGGGAAACCCCACTGTGTGAGGGGGGGGCGTTCCTAACAGGCTGTAACCACATATAAGCTGAGTTTTTGTGTCATTAAAGTGTCTTGTTCTAGCAGTAAGCTGGTCTCATGTGTGGCTTTCTGGGCGATTCCAGGGATATCCCTCCTCGTGGAATATTGGGGTGATTGTCGTTATGGGAAGAAGGGAACGTTGACGGGGATATCATACCGATACCGTCACATCCCTAGTTCCCTTTCCCATTTTTTAATGAATGGGGGTATGTTCTGCTCTTCCATCTTCAGTAACATCTTATATAGTACCGAGATAGATCCTCTGGCATTTTTTGTAGAGCAAATTTTTTCCAATTCCAATAACTGATCTCCCGACCTCAATGGGTGTGGAAGGTCTTGGATAAAATGGTTTAGTTGCCGATATCTCCATTCATTAATTTCCAGGAAAGAGTTTTTTAATTTCAACTCCTGTAGTGTTAAAATGTGCCCTTCCTTCATTATATCCCTTAATTGTATAGTGTCCATTTTAATCCAATTTCCCCCCACTTGTGTTTTACCTGGTGCAAAATAATCATTATTTTTTAGTGATATAAGGGGTGAATTGTACTCTTTCACAATTTTTTTATAGACCGTGTCCCAAACTTTAAGTGCATTTTTAGTTATCTCGTGTGCGTTTTTATCTATTGTCCTAAATTGTGGAGGGTTCCAAATTATCTTATCTAACCTTGCCTGTGACAATTCATTTTCTACACTAACCCACCTTTTTTCTTTGCTAGCTCTGGCCCACTCCACCACTCTTGTTAATATCACCGCCTCATAGTATCTCTTGACATCGGGGACCGCTAATCCACCCTTTTTTTTTGGTTGTTTTAGGGTCTGAAGTGCTATCCTGTGCTTCTTATTTCTCCATATATAATTCATTATTAATTTTCTAAGGGCCGAGAACAGTGTCCCGGGGAGGGCAATGGGGATCATCTGGAACTTATATAAAATTTTTGGCAGAATGACCATTTTGCAGTAATTAATTCGTCCTATCCATGATATTGCCCTGTTATCTACCCTTTTTGTTTCTGTCTTAATTTCATTTAATAAAGGGATAAAGTTTATCGTATACATCTCCCTAGTAGATTTTGCTAGCAGTATTCCTAGGTATTTGAGTTCTTTAACCCAAGCAAATTTGTACTTCATTTTCAGGAGTTGTTCTTCTATCTTGCTTATGTTTATACTCATAATCTCCGTTTTTGTGATGTTTAATTTAAAGTTTGAGATTTCTCCGTATTCGCTACAAAGGTTTAGAAGGTTTGGGATTGATGTTTTAGGTTCCATTAAATAGAAGAGGACGTCGTCTGCAAAAGCTGCAAGTTTATGTTCTTCCTCTCCTATTTTAACCCCTTTTATTTTTTGAGAGTTTCTGATCCTAGCCAGCAGGGGTTCCAATGCGAGCACGAACAGTAATGGCGATAGAGGGCACCCTTGCCTTGTACCGTTTCTCATTAAGAAGGTTTGAGAGAGACTTCCGTTTATTTTTATTTTGGCCGTGGGGAACCTGTAGAGAGTGCCAATCCACTCCATCATCCTCTGTCCAAACCCCATTTCCTTCAGGGTGAGCAACATGAGTCCCCAGTCTACCCTGTCAAACGCTTTTTCTGCGTCTATCGACAGAAGTAGGCCTGGGGACCCCGCCGCTTTCATTTTCCGGAGGATTAACAGTGTTCTAACCCCATTGTCTCTCCCCTCTCTTCCCTGGACAAAACCCGTCTGATCCGGGTACACCAATCTCGCCATTTCCTGTTTAACTCTCCCGGCCAATACCTTTGCAAACAGTTTTAAATCTGTATTGAGCAGAGATATCGGCCGGTATCCTGAACAGTTTCCGATGTCCTTCCCTTCCTTAGGGATAACGGTGATAGTTGCCTCTGATGCCTCTTTACTTAGTTCGTACTCCTTTCCAAGCCCATTATAATACTGGCATAGCCTTGGCAGAAGTATCTCCTTAAATTTTTTGTAATACATTACTGTAAAGCCGTCTGGCCCCGGACTTTTACCTGAGGCAGAGCTTGATAATGCTACTTTAATTTCGTTTTCCGTTATTTGCCTGTCCATCCCCTCTGCGTCTATTTGACTGACTTTTGATAACCTTGCTTCTTCTAAGAATGCTAAGATTTTTTTGTCTTTCTCCCCTTTTTGCCAGCTTTTTTGTTCTACTGAGTATAATTTTTCATAATATAATCTAAATGTTTCAGCAATATCTTTTGTTGTGTGCAGGACCTCTCCTTTTTCGTTTTTAATTTTATCTATATAATTCCTTGATTTCTTTTTTTGTACCATCCGAGCCAGATGTTTGCTTGTTTTATTTCCCCACCTATATCTCTCCCTTGCCACCAAGTTAAATTCCCTTCTTGTTTCCCGATCAATAAGTTCTTTAAGTTCGTTCCGCTTATTAACTAGGTCCAGATAAATATCTCGTTGTTTACCATTTTTCTTATGTATTAGTTCCAAATTGAAGATCTCATCTACTAATTTTTCCTTCTTACTATTCATTTCTTTTTTCCTCCTTGCCCCTTCGGAGATTAATACCCCTCTAATCACCGCCTTATGGGCATCCCATAATGTTGCTGCCGAAATTTCATCTGTCTTGTTTATCTTAAAATATTCCTCTAATTCTTTTTTAACCCTCAATAAACTTTTCTCTTCTATTAGTAGTTTCTCATTTAGTCTCCAATTTGGATAGGTCCTTTGATTGCCTATGATATTTATGGATATACTGATTGGAGCATGATCGGAAATCGTCATGGTCTCTATTTTTGTCTCGACCACCGCATCTAACATTCTATGCTCAATGAAAATGTGATCGATCCGGGAGTAACTCTCATGTACGTGAGAATAAAATGTATAATCTCGTTTGCTTGGGTTAAAGATCCTCCATGTGTCTACTAATTGGCTTCTATGTAGACTACCTTTTACCTTTCTTAGTTGCCTTTCTTGAGTCTCTAGTGTTTGGTGTGTTTTATCGGCCTTTGTGTCCATACAGAAATTTAAATCTCCTCCCAGTATTATCTTTCCCCTCCTGAAATCTTTTAATTTCCCCAGGATTCCCTGGAGGTATTTCATCGGGGAGGTATTCGGTGCATATATGTTTACAAGAGTATATTCCTCCTCCTCTAGTTTTCCCCTTAGAAAGAGGAATCTACCTTCTGGGTCTGTCAATCGGTCTGTTAACACAAACCTAATCCCCTTAGCTATCCCGATTGCTACCCCTCTGGCCCTTTTAGAAATGGTGTCACCATAGAACCATATGGGGAAGTCAGGGGAATATAGCTTTATGTTTGATCCTAATGTAAGATGGGTTTCTTGTAGGAGGACAACATCTGCCCTATACCTCTTTAGTTCCTTTAATACCTTATGTCTCTTTGATGGACTATTGAGGCCTTTTACGTTATAAGATAGGCATTTAATTACCGGCATCTTGGTTGTTGGTTACAGTTTCTTCCGATTGTTTTGGTGAGATAGGATATCTTCCCCCCTCCCCCTCCCTCTCCCCCCCTCCCTCTCCCCCCCTCCCCCCTACTCCCTCCCCCCTCCCTCCTCTCTCCCCTTTCGGCCATTTATTGGCCACTGAACCATCTTCCATGTCTGGTCCAGTTTTCTCTAGGTGGGGTCCTAGGGTAGCCTCCCCTCCGCTCCAATTCTGGAGCGGGGGAGAGGGGGGACGGGTGGATCCCCGACCACCGGGTTTCACCCCAGGAAAAAGAACCGAGAACAAATAAGGTAAAGGGAAGGAAAAAGAAAAAGACAATAAACAAATAACCGAGAACCAAGTTCTCTATAAATAAATCATTGTGGGTTCACTAATCCTTCTCCCTCTCCCTCCCCCTCTCCTCTATTCCCACCCTGGTAAATCAGGGATCTGGATATCCAATTTTTTACAGAATTCTTCTAGGTCCTCCGGGAATCTAAGTATCGTTGATCTTCCGTCTTTTGTGCCGATCAGACATGCCGGATGTCCCCAAGTATATTTTATGTTTAGATCTATCATCTGTTTTAACAGTGGTTTCAGTGCTCGTCGTCTTGCTAGAGTCTCAGCCGATAGATCCGAGAATATCTGTAACTCAATCCCCTCGAGGACTATCGGGGGTTGACCCCTCAGTTTCTTCCACACTTTTTCTTTGTCCTCATATAGTCGGAACCTAACTATGACATCTCTTGTACGCTCTGCGTTGGCTCTTTGTGGGTTCCCCACTCTATGGACCCTTTCGATCCTGATGGGATCTTCGATTGGTTTTTCCAGGAGGGGGTTGAAAATCTTCCTCATTATTTTCCTGAGGTCTTCTCCCCTTTCCTCTGGGATTGACCTTATCCTCAGATTTTGTCTACGGTTTCTGTTCTCTTGATCTTCTATTTTGTAGAGGATAAGTCTCTGCTGTCTTTGTGTCTGGTCTATTTGGTCTTTTATTCCTTTAACTTCTTGTTCTACCGTCTCTGTTCGTTCTTCTATTGTAACTATTCTAGTCATAAAGTGTCCAAGGTCTGTGCGTAAGTTCTGAATTTCCCCTTTGATTTCCTCCTTGATCGCCGTTTCCATCCTTCGCAGCATCTCTGCGATTTCCCCGTTTAACGGGGGCTGTATGTCTGGTCGGTGTTCCTTGTTCCCCCTTCCTTCGGGCTCGTGCTCTATGTTGCTTTCCTCTCTTGACTCTATTGATGTTTCACTGGTGTTTCCCCCCTGGGGTTTCTTATTGACCGATTTTTGCTCTCTGTTAGATTGTTGTTGCTTTGTTCCTCCCTGGGTTCCTTGTGTTTGTGGACTTACTCCTTTGGTCATAAAAGGTCTGATAGAGCTTGTTGTTGCTATATTGCTAGGGGTTGTTGGAGGTCCCCCCTTTGTAGACCTGCTCGTCATTCTGCTCATATTATTCTCCCTTTTTCTGATTCGTTTCCCCAGTTTGACCTTCTGCTGCCTCTTCCCCTCTCTCCCCTATCTCCCCGGTCTCCTTACAGCTCTCCACCCGGTTCCCCCCTTCCTTCCAAATGGCGAGGAGAGAAATACTGGGTGGAATTCCTGTTCCCTTTTTCCCTTTTTTTTTTTTTTTTTTCCAACTGCCCCTTTGTTACTAACTATGGACAAGCTACTCCAGAGGCCGGTTTAGTAAGTGTCCCGCGATTTTGTAGTTCACCTCGGCCCGAAATCCCAGACGTCTTTGTATGTGTGATTATCTACCTAAGCCTAGGGGACTTGGGGGGGTCTTCTTAAAAATTTGGCATCTTGTTCAGTGTTCGTTTTTCAAAGTTCTAGAAGTTACTCTGTGTGCTTGGTGATGGAAGGTCGTTGGATCAAAGATGGATTTACCCCTTCAAAATCATGGGGTTAACTAATTTATGGTAAAAGAGAAAAGGGAGAACCCAGAAAAGAGAAGGGGGGCATGAAAGTCTTTAGCCGCCTTATCGCTCTCCCCTTTATATCCTGCAACAGACAGGCCCCGGCACAGGCCCCGACACTTCCTTCGGCTACGGTTTACCTGAGCCCTCTCAGAGCTACCTCTACCCGGCCTCCTCGGGGCCACCCTTTCAGGGGGTATTTCTGGGGGTACTTCTGGAGAGATAATGGGCTATGAGGGGAGGTCCAACCTTTTCCTCAGTAATGGTGGGTTTATACAAGTACAGAAATTAGCCGTTTCCAGCTCTTTAGATGTTGTGAATTCCAACCCCGCCAAATGCAGTGTAGTACACCCAGGGATGGGGGGGGGGTGTCTGTGGCATTCCTGTGTTTATCCCAATCCTTTAGATCCCCTTATCTGCACCATATAAAATGCTTCTGTATGCAGATGGGGGGGGTGTCCCTTATTGAGGAGTAGTGCGGTCCCCTAAAACCGTTTTTTACGGCCCCCCTTAGGTTAGACAGTCTCTCTTGGAAGGGTTATTAATGGGCACTTATCCTTGGTACATAGAACTTATTGCACAGATATTGCTTCTTTCTAGTACATTACTTATGTAGGACAGTCTCTCTTGGATAGATTATTAATAGGTACTTATCATTAAGACATAGAACATTTTGCACTGATATTACTTTTTCTAAAACTTTAGCAGCCACTATGTTCCATCACAGTTTTTGTTTGTGCTTTACCTCTTTGACCTTACTGACACATAATCTTAAAAGTTTTTTACTTTACCTCTACTTCCTCCTCAGAGTGCTTAGTGAGGCAGAGCTAGACACATATACATCATTATAATAAGAGATCCAACCTTAGTCCTGGTGGTGGTGTGTGTACTCGGGTATTTCTACCGCTTCCCTGGGGATACGAGCCTCCAGCGGCATTCACCTCTCCTCCTTCCCCGTCCGTCTCCTCCTCTCATCAGCTGGAGCCCTCCGCACTGTCAGTCCACATGGCGTGTTGTCGGCAATGCTTGTTCCGGTCCGTGCGGGGGTGCCTCCTCCCACCCCCCGCTACAGCGGTGCTCGAACAGCTCAGCTGATTCAGGGGGGCCGCGATCAACATGCGGCGGGCAGACGAAGGCTGTCGGCTCCTCTCCCTCTCTGAGCGCGGTCCGTCCTCATCCCCCCTCAGGCTCCAGGCTCTTCACTTCCCCCACCTACGAGCGCGCGCGCGTCCTCACGTGTACGCGCGCGCCATCCGTGCGTGCAACATATATCTTAAGCGTATCTCGCGTGGCCAAAACATCACCCGCTTGGGCACCACATGCTTGACCAGACATATGTTGACCTGCCATGCAGTTCGTTGGCAAGCATACCTGAAAGACCCACACAAAAGAACAAAGCGGACCTCCCCTTGCCCCTCATCAGCTGGGAGCTCCAACCCCACTAGAACCTCAGTCCTCTCTGAAGCCTGCACTGATAGGACTGAAGGTGTAGAAATAGGTGTGTCACAACCTAGTAGTACATGCAGGAAATCTACTGATGGTAGCAGACAAATTTCCCTGCCCCAGCTGCTGCAGCGCCGAAAGAAGTACTCTCCCAGCCATCCACATGCCCCGCGGTTGAATGCCAGCTTAGCGAAATTGCTAGCACTTCAACTGCTACCTTTTCAGTTGGTAGATTCTGCCCCCTTCCGTGAGTTTGTGGAATGTGGGCTACCTCAGTGGCAAGTACCCAAATGCCACTTTTTCTTCACGGAAGGTGATTCCTGCTCTCTACTGGCATGTGGAAGGCAATGTCCATGCCTCGCTGGACAGGGCGGTCAGTGGTAAGGTGCATCTTACCACTGACTCATGGTCCAGCAGGCATGGACAGGGACGTTACCTCTCTTTCACGGTGCATTGGGTGACTCTGCTGGCAGCTGGGAAGGACGCAGGGCAAGGTACAGTAGTGTTGGAGGTTGTTCCGCCACCACGCCTCCAAAACACTACTACTGCTTGTGACACACCTCTCTCCTCCACCCCTTCCTCTGTGGCCTCTTCCTGTGCTGATGTTTCCTCTGAACCAGCCGTGCTCCGTAGGCGTACAAGGGGCTACGCAGGAATGCAGGCCAAGAGATGCCATGCAGTGCTAGAGCTGGTGTGCTTGGGAGACAGGAGCCACACTGGGGCAGAGGTTCTGTTAGCTCTGCAGGGGCAGGCTCAGAGGTGGTTGATGCCATGCCAGCTTAAGCCAGGAATGGTGGTTAGCGACAATGGCACCAACCTCCTCTCTGCCCTGCGACAGGGAAAACTGACCCATGTGCCCTGTTTTGCTCATGTTCTGAATTTGGTGGTGCAGCGGTTCTTGGGCAGGTACCTGGGCTTACAGGATGTCCTGAAGCAGGCCAGGAAAGTCTGTGTGCATTTCCGAAGGTCATACAATGCCACTGCTCGGCTGACAGACCTCCAAATGGAATACAACATGCCCAAGAACCGCCTAATCTGTGACATGCCCACCAGATGGAACTCTACATTGGCCATGCTGCAGCGGCTGCACACGCAGCAGAGGGCCATCAATGAGTACCTGTGCCAATATGGCAGCAGAACTGGGTCAGGGGAGCTTGGTTTTTTTCACCACGCCAGTGGTCCTTGATCAGGGATGCATGCACTGTCCTGTCACCATTTGAGGAGGCCACGAGGATGGTGAGCAGTGACAGTGCATGCATCAGGAAGACTGTCCCTCTTATTCACCTGTTGGAGCACACGCTACGTGGAATAATGGACAGGGCCCTTGAGGCAGAACAGAGGGAGGAAGAGGAGGACTTCCTTTCCTCTCAAGGCCCCCTTTATCCAGACAGTGGTCCTGCATGCCCGCCTAGCACACAGAAGGAGGACAAGGGGGAGGATAATTGTATCAGCAGCATGGAGGTGGAGCCTAGCACTCAGCAGCAGCAGTCTTTAAGGGATCACTTACAGTCCCAAGGAACCCGTGGACTATTACGTGGCTGGGATGAGGTGGCTGCGGATCCCGTCGTCCTCAGTGACTCAGAGGACTGTGCCCCGAATGCCTCAGCAAACCTACGCTGCATGGCCTCCCTGATCCTGCAAAGCCTGCGTAAGGATCCTCGTGTTTGTGGTATCAAGGAGAGGGATCATTACTGGCTGGCAACTCTCCTTGATCCACGTTACAAGAGTAAGGTTGCGGAGCTTATCTTGCTGTCACAGAGGGAGCAGAAGATGAAACATCTTCGGGAGGCCTTGCAGAAGGGTCTGTGCAACGCGTTCCCACAACCTGGGGGATTACCAAATCCTGTTCCTGGACAACGTGTTGCTGAGGCTTCGGTGAGTCACAGAAGGAGCGGTGGAGAAGGTGGCTGTCTGACCGATGCGTTCAGACAATTTTTTAATCCGCAGCCCCAAGGTATGACTGGTTCCAATAACCATCACCAGCGTTTGGTTTACATGGTGCATGAATACCTAGGGGCAAGATCAGACTTGGACACCTTCCCCACGGAAAATCCTCTGGCTTACTGGCTCTTGAGGATGGATCACTGGCCAGAGCTTGCACAGTACGCAATTGAGCTACTGGCTTGCCCTGCATCCAGTGTTCTTTCAGAACGCACATTCAGTGCTGCTGGAGGCTTTGTGACCGATCACAGGGTGCGCCTCTCCACCTACTCCGTCGATCGACCTTCATAAAAATGAATCAGGCTTGGATCAACACCAGCTACCAAGCACCTGATGCTGATGTAACTGGATGTTTTTTTGGAAATGACAGATCCCTTGGAGACTGCTTATGCTGATGCTGAGTGACTGTCCTGTTATGCTGCTGACTGAATATCCTTTTCCTCCTCACTGATCTTGCTGATAGCTAGTAAGAACATTTTTGTTTCTGGGCTCCGCCACCAGTGCCTAAGGCCCAATTTTTCTGCGTCTGTTTAACAGGGGCATCTAATAACAATTTTTAATGCAATACTTTGCATGTGGCTCTTTGCTGCGCTCCAATTACAGTATCTGTGAGGGGTTGCAGTGTTGTGACACCGCCACCAGTGCCTAAGGCCCAATTTTTCTGCCCCTGTTCTAGTATTTTTCTTTGTTTGATTCTTTTCTAATTTGAGTTCATTCTAGCTTTCTCCTACGTTATCATAGTGTCATGTTTATTTTCCTGTACTAAATACTCATCATTGTCAATGTAAACACAACAAATCTAGATTTGTTCTTTTAGGCAGCATTGATATAATAAGAAGCCACACATTGTAGGGTATCCAAAAATATTTATTGTATCACACTTAAAATGTGTCATTTTTATTTTTTCAAAAAATATCTTAATAGAAATTCTTAAAAAAAATGTTGTCAAATATATTTTTGCTTTGAAATACTTGTCTACATGTATTTTTTAATTTTTTATTTTATTTTATATTTTTTAAACCCTCCCCAGCACATCAATCAGATTCTTCAGGTTTTGGTCCACCTTTCGGTTTTTCTTTATAATCTTCTCTAGGGCGAGGTTTGTGTCCTCTATTTTTGCCCTGCAGGACATGATCTCCCCAATTAGGACATGGGCACTGTAGGTGTCTAATCCGCCCCCAACAGCTCGAACACCTCCTGAAATTTGGAAAAAAACATGTATTAAAATTATGCAGGCCTACATGTATTACCTGAAGCTGTGCTGTATGACACTGACCTGATGTGGTGGCATTTTGCACTTCCTGTACATCCGGCGAGGGTGGGGCTTGGCACTGTGTGGGGTTGGTCGGCTCCACTGCTGCAGCTTGATTGCGGCCTATGAGATTGTAAAAAAAGGGTTAGATGAATCAAAAAGATTAGAGGCCTGAAAGAGGAATATCAATCATTCTTTTTAAAAATGTGGTACAATTGTCTGCTTTTACAATCCTTCTAAGCTTAACACAGGATTTTATCCATTACCAAAGCTGCTGCATTTTTCTATCTTTGGCCAAGTTTCCTACATGGGAAAACAACAAGTATACACTGGATCACCTCTGTGTGACACCCTAACTAGGTTGTTCTTGTGACCAACACTCAGTGCCGATCCTGACCTCCCTGGGGCCCAAAGCAAAATGACATGGCACATTAAAAATGAGAAGCGGGGGCCGCTGACGACAGTGACATGTCACATAAAAGAAAGTTGAGAAGTGGGGGGAGGGGGTGTTCTGCTGTCGGAAATGACATCTTACATTAAATTGAGAAGCAAGGGGTGCTGACTTCTTGCCTCTTCTCCCATGCAGTCAGCGAGTTGAGAAGCCGGGTGAGGGGGCGAAAATGACTTCTTACCAGGTTGGGCCTCTAGTTATTTGGGGGGCACTTCGCAGCTTTGCGGGGCCCTAAGCGGCTTGCATAGTGAGCCTATAGGGCGGATCGGCCATGCCAACCATTGTGCTACTGAGTCCATATGTGTAACCAACTGCTGTGCTGAGCATACTCTCCTTTTACTGTATATTGACTTAAGTCGGATTATTTAAATCTAGTTATAACACATCTACATTCAATAAAAAATTGCTCTCACATAAAATGATCATGAATAGAATGAACAACCGATTATTATGCCCACAAACATGAACCTTGAGATATCTATTCTTGAACTGTATATATACACAACCTGAAAGAAAAAGCATGCAGCAAAATAATAAAAACAAATAATCAGAGTACAATTTTAAATAACTTACGTCTTCTGAGGACTCTTTGAATTATCTCGAGCTGCTCCGGTTCTCTTCTTTTGAGGTCTGACCACCTCTTCCTCAACTGCTCCCTTGACCTCTGCACCTTGAATTTCTAATGGAGAGTCTTCTGCACACTCTCCATTATCTTGGCCTTGACCTTCTTGGGGTTCTTGTAAGGCCCTTTTAGACAATCATAGTCCTCCTTCTTTTTTTTAGGGATGGCAACCATCTCCACCATCTCATCGAAGGTCATGTTGGTGGCTTTGTACCTCCTCCTGCTCCTGGTGTGTGCCTGGCCTCTCTCCTTACTTGAGGTTGCAGCTTCCTGTCTCTCCTGAGTCTCCTCCATCATGTCTTCAGTGAAGTGCATTGACTGACCGAAAAGGGGCGTGGCAATTACTAGCACGATCGTCATGGGCGGCGAAACGTGCGGAGCTTCTCACATGCGCAGTGTATAAAGGGATATTGCGTGAATGAGAACGTCCTTCACAGTCGGTAAAAAACGTTGGAAAAACGATCGTGCAATACGACGATACGAAACTTGATTTTTGGACTTTATGATCAGTGGATGAGTTTGTGGGTTGGATATGGGGAGAAAGCTAAGGCTTGACTGACATTTGCTTTTTTTGCTAAATTTTGACTTGCAGAAATAATGGAGGCCTTCAGAGAACAGGAGTTCTTCACAGAATTTGTTCAAAGGGGGCCCCGGATGGCAACCCCCTTTTTCTCTACAATTTTTATTTCCCCAAAAAATAATTTATTCAGTCAAGATCTGGCATTGTAATGCCCCCCCACCCCTAAAATAATCAACATATTGTTGCCACACAGCATGTGCGCTTTGGGGGGGCCAAGCCTGTATGGCCACAGGCTCACGGGCCACCACTGGAACATCAGTGGCCTCATCAGGCACAAGTGTCATGTAGTTTGTTGAGGGTCTCTTTAGGAAATTGTGCAATATGCAGGAGCAAAGTATGACATGGTTCTGATTCTACTTAAGAAACCTGCAGTCCTTATCTTGTTTGCAATGCCTGTATACTGGTATACTGCTGTTCAAAGTATATAGGGCCAAAGGGTCTTGTCAGGGCCGATCCTCCCTATAGGCTCACTATGCAAGCCGCTTAGGGCCCCGCAAAGCTGCAAAGGGCCCCCCAAATTACTAGAGGCCCCGCCTGGTGAGAAGTCATTTTCGCCCCCTCACCCCGCTTCTAAACTCGCTGGCTGAGTCATTTCCGACAGCAGAACACCCCCTCCCCCCGCTTCTCAACTTTCTTTAATGTGATATGTCACTGTCGTCAGCGCCCCCCCCCCCCCCCGATTCTCATTTTTAATGTGCCATGTCATTTTGCTTAGGGCCCCAGGGAGGTCAGGATCGGCACTGGGTCTTGTAATGACCTGGGGGGAGTGGTGGCGGAGAAACTCATGCTATTTTTTTCCATGATTTTTATCCATATTGCAGGGACCAAACATTACATTAAAGCCGCAAGCAGTAATAAATTACTTTTTTCTGAGAGTAATCTCATGTTGTGCAGGGACATTTCTAAACACGTGCCACTACTATAGACACCCAGCAGGTACCATATTTAAAGGAAATATTTTTTCACTTTAAGCATCATTAAAATCGCTGCTCCAGAAAAAACAGTTTTGAAAACTTTTTTTTCATTGATACATGTTCCTTGGGGCGAGACCCGGGTTCTCAAAGACGTTTTCCAACAATAACTTGCATATTGGGCTTTAAAATGAGCACTTTTGAATTCGAAAGTTCGAGTCCCATAAACTTCAATGGGGTTCTAAATGTTTGCGCGAACGGTCGGTCCGTTTGAAAGTTCTTGTGCGAACCAAACCCGGGTATGTTCGGCTCATCCCTAGTGCCCACCAGTAATGCCAGTCAGTGCCCACCAGTAATGCCAGTCAGTGCCCACCAGTGAAATAGAAAACTGACTTATTTACAGCATTTTTTTATTCATTTTATTAAGCTTTTAAAGATTTTATTACATCAACAAAGCCTATCGGGAATACCCAGGCTAGAAATGAAAACAAAAAACACACACACAATTCTAACCTAATAACACAAGGTATATTTACAACTTTTTTTTAACAGAAACAAAGAAAAATTTTATTTTTTTCAACATTTGCAAAAATGCAAAACTGTCTCTGGTAGTGAAAGGGTTAAAGGATAAGTTCACCTTCGGGAAGATGTTACATGTTCCTGTTCCTGCAGTGGCTCAGCGATCCGAGACATTTCCCCGCACTCAAGGCACTAATACACCTCGAGGGTTGTGTGGGATCCCTGATGTACAGGAAGACAGGACTTCAGTGAGGAACATTCCCCTCACTCCCCCGTGTGAGATCTCTGATGTGTGGAAAGATTGGACTTCTGTGAAAAACATTTCCCACACTCAGGACAGGAATACGGCTTCTCCCCCGTGTGAGATCTCTGATGTCTGGAAAGAATGGACTTCTGTGAAAAACATTTCCCACACTCAGGACAGGAATACGGCTTCTCCCCCGTGTGAGTTCTCTGATGTGTGGAAAGATGGGACTTCTTTGAAAAACATTTCCCACACTCAGGACAGGAATACGGCTTCTCTCCTGTGTGGGGTCTCTGATGTTTGGAAAGATGGGACTTCTTTGAAAAACATTTCCCACACTCAGGACAGGAATACAGCTTCTCCCTCGTGTGAGATCTCTGATGTTTGGAAAGACTGGACGTCTGTGAAAAACATTTCCTGCACTCAGGACAGGAATATGGCTTCTCCCCCGTGTGAGATCTCTGATGTTTGGAAAGATCACACTTCTGTGAAAAACATTTCCCACACTCAGGACAGGAATACGGCTTCTCCCCCGTGTGAGATCTCTGATGTTTGGAAAGATCAGACATCTGTGAAAAACATTTCCCGCACTCAGGACAGGAATACGGCTTCTCCCCCGTGTGAAATCTCAGATGTTTGGAAAGATCAGACGTCTGTGAAAAACATTTCCCACACTCAGGACAGGAATGCGGCTTCTCTCCCGTATGAGATCTCTGATGTTTGGAAAGATAGGACTTCTTTGAAAAACATTTCCCGCACTCAGGACAGAAATACGGCTTCTCCCCTGTGTGAGATCTCTGATGTCTGGAAAGTTCAGATTGAAAACGGAAACACTTCCCGCACTCGGTACAGGAAATTCTCTTATTTGTTGGAAGGACGGCACCGTCCCGCACAGTCTGAGGTTCCTCAGGATAAGAGGAATACGATGGTCCGGCACAGTCCCTCACAGTCTGAGGTTCCTCAGGATAAGAGGAATACGATGGTCCGGCACAGTCCCTCACAGTCTGAGGTTCCTCAGGATAAGAGGAATACAATGGTCCGGCACCGTCCTGCACAGTCTGAGGTTCCTCAGGATAAGAGGAATACGATGGTCCGGCACTGTCCCGCACAGTATGAGGTTCCTCAGGATAAGAGGAATACGATGGTCCGGCACCGTCCCGCACAGTCTGAGGTTCCTCAGGATAAGAGGAATACGATGGTCCGGCACCGTCCCGCACAGTCTGAGGTTCCTCAGGATAAGAGGAATACGATGGTCCGGCACCGTCCCGCACAGTCGGAGGTTCCTCAGGATAAGAGGAATACGATGGTCCGGCACCATCCCTCACAGTCTGAGGTTCCTCAGGATAAGAGGAATACGATGGTCCATCTACACTGTGTGGTGCCGGATGGACATTTGAGGTAGTCGGGTATTCTCCTGGACTATACTGTGTGATGTCCTCATCTTCTACTTTACAGTCTGGAGACAAAGTGAGACAATCCTCTGAGGTTTTCCTCATCTCCCGTCCATCTACTAAAATAGAAATACAAAGATTATTACTAGACATGAGCTGATTGGTTCCCCTAAACCAGGACTCCGCCCACATCAGACAGCTTTGTCTCTGAGGATCTTACAATTCCCCCTCAAGGTAACTAGTAAATGGCTCCTCTGATCTCCTACCAGATCCTTTCTTTATTCATGGACCTTAGTCAGAGAGTGAGGAAACAACGAGAACTGTCTTTTATAGGAGTGACAGTGATGAGGGGATTATAGGACGAGTGTCCCCTCCCCCTCTATCACTCATTGCCATCTTCCCAACACAAGAAGTCCTGCACTTCCTTATTTAGTCATGAATAACAGCGGGGTTGAGCCCCATCAGAGGTCAGAGAGTGAGGATGGGGGAGAACAACCAAGATGAAAACTGGACTGGTCCTGAAGACCTCCATCATTGGGTTATTGACTCCTCCCTCATTATCAGTTTCTGTTTAAGGAGAAGCAGGCTCCCATCAATCCTTTCCTATGCAGTTCCACACATTGCACTCATTCACATTATCTCTTTGGTGCCCTCTGCTGGCCTTTTCTAAATTGGCAAACACAATTCCATCCCCAGCCTATAATAATAGTACATTTACCACTTGCCGACCAGTCGCCGTCATTGGCTCGGCTCGTTCCAACAAATCACCATACTAGTATGTCGGCTCCTTTTAAGAACCATACCAGGCGCTGGCGTGTGCCCGCTGCACTGCGGGGGACCCGATGCGTGTGGCAGGCAGCCGCGAGGACCGCCGTCCATCCGCGATCGTGGGCACAAGAGCAAGAACAGGATCTGTGTGTGTAAACAGATCCCCGTTCTGACAGGAGAGGAGAGACAGATCTGCTGTTCCTGGCAATCAGGGGCTGAAGGGGTTAAAGTTCAAACATTTCTTTCTCTTCTTAATCCTCCATGTTGGTAATATATTCGGGTCATATGTGCAATGGCATTACAGCCGATAGACTTTACAGTTTATTTCTTTTTATTAGATTTTACATTTGCACTTCTGTTTGTCAAAAAGCAATATTTTTGTTTTATTTCTAAAGACGTTCCATATCACAAGGGCTAAATGTGTGTCTGTAGTGCGTGTTCAATCCTTCATAACAGAAATAAGAAGATCTGATTGGATTTTTACTCCAGGAGTATATCATGGGTTTGGCAATTCTAGAGAAAGGTGTAAATAATGATTGTGAACGGAGCGAGGGAGCGGCGAGGAGACAGGACACTGTGCATGTCTACCGATGTGTGTGACATATATATTTCTATGGAATAAAGTCAGAGATCTTATAGATCTATACTATGTGGAGAGTTCTTCTTGTCTTGGGTCTGAGACTATACAGACCTATCCCTCCACCCGGCACTGCCAGCAAACATCACAACTAGTAACCCCGGGAGAATTCCTCTGTCAGAGATCTCGCTAGATCCGGGGATGGGGCAGAAGACCTAAGACACATACCCCAGATGACTAAGACAAGCAACACCTATGGGGGGGAAAATGAACATTTTACTAGCAGCTGAACCCCAGAATGTCCATAAATCCATCCTAGATACATGAACTGTGTCTGCAGCACAGAGAAGGAAGATTATCCCAGAGAAATACAGGAATACGGGGAACACAGCTCAGGAAAGTGACCAGGGGATTACAGGCTGATATCACCCAGTCCCCGCCCTACTCTGGACCAATCAGTAGAGTTGAGCGGACACCTGGATGTTCGAGTTCGGGTTTTGAACCCGGACTTTGAAAAAAATGTTCGGGTCCGAACCCGGACTTTGACCCGAACCCCATTGAAGTCAATGGGGACCCGGACTTTTGACTACAAAAATGTCTCTAAAAAACTAAGGGAAAGGGCTGGAGGGCTGCAAATGGCAGCAAAATGTCGGGAAGAGCATGGCAAATACTCTGGAAATAAATGTGGATAGGAAAGTAACTTAAAATAACATTAAAAAAATAATGATTTTGACCTTGGAGGACGAGGTTCATACAGTTTTGTTCAAAATTATTCAACCCCCCAATGCTGTAAAGGGTTTTAGGGATTTTAGTGTACATTTGTAATTGTATTCAGAATGAAATCCTACTTCATAAAGAACCATATGCAACTAATATGATATCAATTGGTTTTGTAATACAGTAGTAAATGCAAAATTCAAGGTAAAGGGCACTGTTAAAACGCTACCTGGTCGTGGCAGACAGAAGATGCTGACTTCGACTGCTGTGAGCTACCTGAAGCGTAGAGTGGAGAAAAGTCCACGTGTTACTGCTGAGGAACTGAGAAAATATTTGTCAGATGTGGGTACTGAAGTTTCTGCTCAGACAATAAGGCGCACACTGCGTAATGAAGGCCTCCATGCCAGAACTCCCAGGCTCACCCCCTTGCTGTCTCCAAAGAATAAGAGTCGACTGCAGTATGCCGAAAGTCATGTGGGCAAACCACACACATTTTGCGATTGTGTTCTGTGGACTGATGAAACAAAATTAGAACTGTTTGGGCCCATGGATCAACGCTATGTTTGGAGGAGGAAGAACAAGGCCTATGATGAAAAGAACACCTTGCCTACTGTGAAGCATGGTGGGGGGTCAATCATGCTTTGGGGCTGTTTTGCTTCTGCAGGTACAGGGAAGCTTCAGCGTGTGCAAGGTACCATGAATTCTCTTCAGTGCCAGGAGATATTGGATGACAATGTGATGCAGTCCGTCACAAACCTGAGGCTTGGGAGACGTTGGACCTTTCAACAGGACAATGATCCCAAGCATACCTCCAACTCCACTAGAGCATGGTTGCAGATTAAAGGCTGGAACATTTTGGAGTGGCCATCGCAGTCACCAGACTTAAATCCGATTGAGAACCTCTGGTGGGACTTAAAGAAAGCAGTTGCAGTGCACAAGCCTAAGAATGTGACTGAAGGTGGAAGCGGCGGTGGAGGAGGAGGAGGTAGCCAACACAGCAGGTTTTGGTTTTTAATTGATTTATTTTTTAAATTAGGGTAAACCCCAAAAGAGTGAGACAGATCTAGGGTTGCTACCTCATCCCTTTAAACCTGAACACAGAGTTACACAGGTTCTGGGGCTAATTTAATGTCGCTAAGGCACCAAGTGAGTTTAATTAGCAGCACCTTAATCAGCCAGAGAACCTGTGTAATTAATATGTTTTTGCTTTTAAAGGGATGAGATGGCAACCCTAGAAAGATCAGAAAAAAACAATGGCTGGGTAAGGCCGGCCCGGTGTCTATTCTGCACAAGGTACAGACAAGTCCTGTGGGATCCATGCCTGGTTCATTTTAATGAATGTGAGCTTGTCCACATTGTCTCTGGACAGGCGGCTGCGCTTGTCTGTGATAACGCCCCCTGCCGTGCTAAATGCACGTTCAGACAATACACTGGCCGCAGAGCAGGCCAGCACCTCCAAGGCGTAAAGGGCAAGCTCAGGCCATGTGCCCAATTTGGAGACCCAGAAGTTTAAGGGGGCATAGCCGTCATTCAGTACGTGTTGGGGTGTGCTCACATACTGCTCCACCATGTTGCTGAAATGCTGCCTCCTGCTAAAACGTTCCATATCAGCTGGTGGTGCTGTTTGTTGTGGCGTGCTGACAAAGCTTTTCCACATTTCGGCCATGCTAACCCTGCCTTCTGAGGTGCTGGCGGTGCCCCTGCTGCGTTGGCGACCTCTTCCTCCTCCTCTGCCTTCGCCTTCTGCTTCCACTGTGCCCCCGCTGCCAGGCGGGAATTGCACCAGCAGCGCGTCTACCAGCGTGCGCTTGTACTCGCGCATATTGCGTTCACGCTCCAGTGAGGGAATTAAGGACGGTACATTGTCCTTGTAACGGGGATCCAGCAGAGTGGCCACCCAGTAATCAGCACCTGTCATAATGTGCGAAACACGCCGGTCGTTGCGGAGACACTGCAGCATGTAATTGCTCATGTGTGCCAGGATGCCCAGAGGCAACGAAAAGCTGTCCTCTGTGGGAGGTGTATCATCTGTGTCCTCTGTATCCCCCCAGCCACGCACCAGTAATGGCCATGAGCTGGTCTGGATGCCATCCTGCTGTGAACATGGTTCCTCCTCCTCCTCCATGTCTTCCTCCTCCTCATCCTCCACCGCGTCATCCTCCAGAACTGTGCCCTTGCTAGACAATTGTGTACCTGGCCTTTGTTGGTGCACGAACCCACCCTCGGAGCCACTTGTGAATGACTGCCCTGAAAGCCTTGCAAATGATCCCAATTCCTCCTCCTCCTCTGCCACATCCTCTTCCATCATCGCCCGTAGTGTTTTTTCAAGGAGGCATAGAAGTGGGATAGTCACGCTGAGAGTGGCATCATTGGTGTAACGGAATGACCCATGACACCCAAAGACTTCGTGAGGATGGAGGATACTCCTGTGTCAGCGTCACTGATAACTCTTGGGTCTGAGTCCACTCTGTGCCCTTTGGGCATGGAGTGGCAAGTGAATCATAATTCATGTATTACATGAGATTTGTCATCACGGATAGTTCGTATTGCAGGATTTTGAGATACTGCAAGATGTTGGATTGTTTTGGCGTGGATAGTGATTTACAGTATATTCCTTAAATGCCTGCAAAGAATATTCTATGACTCATTTCTAGTGACATGCTAATTGCATCAGGGCCTGGGAGACAGTCCATTGTCCTTGTGTAAAGGTGTTGTAACGGACAGGTGTTAATCCCAGGTCTGCTCCCAGACCTATAATTATGCATGCTAAAAACTGTTTATGTGTGGAATGTACTTGCGGAGACGGAGTGGGTGAAGGTGTTTTGTTGTTGATTAAGGAATGTTAAGTAATTACCCTTAGTGTGTGATTAGGGGGGTGGAAATCTCATTGTCCCTTTGAATACTGTCACATGCTTGTACTGTATAAAAAGCTGAGAAGAAACCATTAAAGTTGTCATTACATTTGGAACAAGTACAGAGCTGCGTGTCTCGTCTTGATTCTGGGAAAATGGGATGCCTGCTGGTCTGTCTGTGTGTCAGATGAGCTGTTGTCATGGATGGAAGGTCATAAACGGTGGTGACCGTTACAATTGGCACTGGCCATGTTGGTGGAGTACTCAAAACAGCGCAACAAGGCACGCAGGTCTCGCATGGAGGCCCAGTTATTGGTGTTGAAGTGGTTCTGTTCCGCAGAGCGACTCACGCGTGCATGCTGCAGCTGGAACTCCACTATCGCCAGCTGCTGCTCGCACAGTCTGGCCAGCATGTGCAAGGTGGAGTTCCACCTTGTGGGCACATCACATATGAGGCGGTGAGCGGGAAGGCCGAAGTTACGCTGCAGCGCTGCCAGGCGAGCAGCAGCAGGGTGAGAACGCCGAAAGTGCGCACAGACGGCCCGCACTTTCTGCAGCAGCTGTGGCATATCGGGGTAAGTTGTCAGGAAACTCTGCACCACCAAATTCAGCACATGCGCCAGGCAAGGGATGTGCGTCAAACCGGCTAGGCCCAGAGCTGCTACGAGATTTTGCCCGTTATCGCACACCACCAGGCCCGGCTTGAGGCTCACTGACGCCAACCACTCATCGGTCTGTTCCATGTCCCTCCACAACTCCTGCGCGGTGTGTGGTTTTTCCCCCAAACAGGAAAGTTTTAAAACTGCCTGCTGGCGTTTACCCATGGCTGTGGTGAAGTTGGTGGTGAATTTGTTACACTGACTGGATGAGGAGGCGGTAGAGGATGAGGAAGCGGAGTAGGAGGAGTTAGGAACAGGAGGCAAACTGAAGCGCCCTGCAATCCTCGGTGGTGGAAGGACATGCGCCAAACTGCTATCCGCCTCAGGCCCAGCCGCCACTGCATTTACCCAGTGCGCTGTTAGGGAGATATAACGTCCCTGACCGTGCTTACTGGTCCATGTATCCGTAGTTAGGTGGACCTTGACACAGATGGCATTGCGCAGTGCACACCTGATTTTGTCCCCCACTTGGTTGTGCAGGGAAGGGATGGCTCGCCTGGAAAAGTAGTGGCGGCTGGGCACGACGTACTGTGGGACAGCCAATGCCATCAGGCTTTTAAAACTCTGCGTCTCCACCAGGCGGAATGACAATGTAACGGACATATGCATGCTGACGGGACAGTTATAATCTTCATGCAGGGAGGACTACAAGGAACTGCATGGCTTGTCACAATTGGATGTACCACATTGTATTCTGAGCTCAAAGGGTTAATTGGACAAGTATCTTTCATTACTGAATGCTAATGTTCCCTTCGCATAGCTAATGAGAACTCTCTCTTGTGTAGGTAACAGCCCCCCTGTGAGGTGTATGCTGATGGGGATTATGTGTGAGTGATAATTGTTTTAAAGGTTAACTGAATTCAATTGAGAAAAAGGAATGTTAAGTGGTTTGCGGTGCCGAAGCGTCTAGAGACTGTGTAACGGCTACCCACTGGTAGTGAGGGGTATCGGCCGTTGGAGACGTCCTTTTCCCTGGCAAGCTGCGATATGCAAGTACCGCCGGTATATCCCATCGAACGCCCTTTCAAGAAACGAGACGTGCTACGTTTGCAGAGTCAAGCAGACTGCCCTTTAATGTCACATTTTTCCTCCTTAAATCTGGTTACAAACTGTACAGAAACAAATGACACTCCCCCCCCAGGGGGGACTTCAATACACACACTTTGAAAGAATGACCTTCCCTTGAGCCAATCAGCTGCTAGCCATTTCGGCTCCTCAACTTAGCTTGATCAGACAATAGAATTCAATTAACCTTTAAAACAATTATCACTCACACATAATCCCCCTCAGCATACACCCCACAGGGGGGCTGTTATCTCCACAAGAGAGTTCTCATTAGCTATGCGAAGGGAACATTAGCATTCAGCAGTGACAGAGACCCTTGTCCAGTTAACCCTTTGAGCTCAGAATACAATGTGGTACATCCACTTGTGACAAGCCATGCAGTTCCTTGTAGTCCCCCTGCACGAAGATCATAACTGTCCCGGCAGCATGCATGTGTCCGTTACACTACTCCCCCTTTGTGGAACACTCCGGCAGACCCGGATTGATCCTTTTCGGATCAACTTGGGGATGTCCGGTCTGCTGTTAGGGTAAAAGTTCCGTTTGCCTGGACAGTCCGTCGGCCTTCTCATTGGCTTACCAGGTCGGTAGCTGATGGTGAAGGTGAATAATGGAATTCAGTTCTGGAACAGTCACTTGCTTTGCTCTCTCAATGGCTCCCAAAACCTGTTGCTGATGCTCTTGGGACAGATACGGCACCACCTGGATGCAAATCCCATTTAATCTTTTGACAATTTGCGCCTGTTTGTGCATTTCAATGTTCAAGCCACGGGACATCTCATAATACATGACATAGTGTCGTTGCATCTCTGATTTCTCACTGGCCAACTTGTCACATTCCCATTTTAGACTGTGATATTGTGCCGGATCTACAGTACATGTCGGGGAAGGTAGTCTTACCCGGTTCTCAGCAGCAAGCGGGTTGATTCCAGCAACGCGGGTGGTCACGGGACAAGCAGCAGCAGGTGTAGGTAAATAAGCCGAAGTCAGAGGGCCAATGTCGTTGCCCAGCACCACCTCGGCAGGTAGGTTGTCCATGATACCAACTGTGGTCTTTCCTGACCCGGCTCCCCAGTCTAAGTGCACCCGGGTGGTGGGTACGCGAAATACAGCACCCCCTGCGACCCGGACGGCAACTGTGCGAGTGGACACGTTCTCTGGCTTTACCAGATGTTTTTGAATCAGAGTGATAGTAGTCCCGGAATCTCTTAAGCCTTGTGCTACTTGTCCATTCACCCGTACCTCCTGACGGTGATGCTGACGGTTATCCGGAGAGGCCGCTTGTATTGGGTCTGCCTCATACCAAATTCCCAGACATTCCTCCGGGCCCCCCTCGGTCTCCAGGCAGTGGGCCGCAGAGGGACGTGATGGAGTGACCTCTGTGTTGGGTGTTGTGCGTCTCCAATTGTTATTTGTAGCTCTCAAAGGGCAATAACGAGCAATATGTCCCGTGTCGCTGCAGTGATGGCACGTCACCCTAGGCGAATCCCGGGGGTAGTTGCTAGGCCCCTGAGGATGTGGTGGAACTGGAGCCGGAAACTCTGGGCGTAGGGTGACGGTTGGAGTACGCGGTTCTACCTTATGAGCCAGCCGTGTAGTACCCTGGCTTACTTTCCTTGTTTCCGCGTACTCATCTGCTAGCCGAGCCGCCTCGTTTAAGTTAGCGGGACGGCGATCTCGTACCCAGTCTTGTATGTTTGCGGCCAGGTCTTGGAAGAAATGTTCCATTAGGAACAGCTGCAATACTTCCTCCCCGGTGTTGGCCTTGCACCCTTGGACCCAAAGGGATGCCATCCTTTGTAACTGGTTGGCCCATTCCATGTGGGAGTCCACAGCCATCTTCTTGGACTCCCGGAAGCGCCGGCGGTAGGCTTCTGGCGTTACGGCATATCGGGTTAGCAACGCCTTTTTAACTTGCTGATATTGTAAAATATCCTCTGGAGCGAGAGCCCGAAAGGCTTCATTGGCTTTGCCCGACAATTTCCCCGACAAAATAGTGACCCATTGGTCTGGTGTCACCTGGTGTAGTGAGCACTGCCTCTCAAAGTCCGCCAAATATCCATCGATTTCCTCCTCACTTTCTACAAAAGCTTTAAATGCAGTGAACGGTATTTTCTTTCCTGTAGCAGCAGGTGGGGGGGTAGGAACTGCAGGTGTAATGTGCTGTCTCGCTCTTACCAGTTCCAGTTCTTGTCCCCTCTTCGTTTGTATCTCTTCCCTTGCTTCCCGAAACAGCTGGTTGATTAGTTCCACGGACGTTTCTGGATACAAGGATAATCTCCGCTGTACAATCCCAGTAATTACATCTTCTTTGCTGACCGGTGCAAGGGGCTCAGTTCCTTCCATGGATCCATCCATTTCGTCCAGCTCCAGCAGGTCAGCTATCAGCTCCCTCCGTGGTCTGTTGCTGGCGCTCCTACCACGACTCTCTAATAAATCTTTCAGTGTGGATCTTTTCAGCCTGGCGTACTGCGACTCCATTCAGCACTTGCTCTTTGGATAAAAGGACCATCCCACTACTGCCAACCAATGTAACGGCTACCCACTGGTAGTGAGGGGTATCGGCCGTTGGAGACGTCCTTTTCCCTGGCAAGCTGCGATATGCAAGTACCGCCGGTATATCACATCGAACGCCCTTTCAAGAAACGAGACGTGCTACGTTTGCAGAGTCAAGCAGACTGCCCTTTAATGTCACATTTTTCCTCCTTAAATCTGGTTACAAACTGTACAGAAACAAATGACACTCCCCCCCCCCAGGGGGGACTTCAATACACACACTTTGAAAGAATGACCTTCCCTTGAGCCAATCAGCTGCTAGCCATTTCGGCTCCTCAACTTAGCTTGATCAGACAATAGAATTCAATTAACCTTTAAAACAATTATCACTCACACATAATCCCCATCAGCATACACCTCACAGGGGGTTGTTACCTACACAAAGAGAGTTCTCATTAGCTATGCGAAGGGAACATTAGCATTCAGCAGTGACAGAGACCCTTGTCCAGTTAACCCTTTGAGCTCAGAATACAATGTGGTACATCCACTTGTGACAAGCCATGCAGTTCCTTGTAGTCCCCCTGCACGAAGATCATAACTGTCCCGGCAGCATGCATGTGTCCGTTACAGACTGGTCAAGTGATTAATTCAAGGAGATGTCATTGTTTCAGGGGGTCTGTGTTGAAGCCCCCTACTGGGTGAAGGGGGGGGGCGGAAACTGTCATTGTTCTTGTAACAGTTGTAAGCAGATATAAGCAGGTGAAATATGCCAAATAAAGTCAGTCTGCTTGACTCTGCAAACGTAGCCTGTCTCGTTTCTTGGAAGGGCGTTCGATGGGATATACCGGCGGTACTTGCATATCATAACTTGTCAGCAAAAAGGACGTCTCCAACGGCCGATACCCCTCACTACCAGTGGGTAGCCGTTACATTGGTGGCAGCAGTGGGATGGTCCTTTTATCCAAAGAGCAAGTGCTGAATGGAGTCGCAGTATGCCAGGCTGAAAAGATCCACACTGAAAGATTTATTAGAGAGTCGTGGTAGGAGCGCCAGCAACAGACCACGGAGGGAGCTGATAGCTGAACTGCTGGAGCTGGACGAAATGGATGGATCCATGGAAGGAACTGAGCCCCTTGCACCGGTCAGCGAGGAAGATGTAATTACTGGGATTGTACAGCGGAGATTATCCTTGTATCCAGAAACGTCCGTGGAACTAATCAACCAGCTGTTCCGGGAAGCAAGGGAAGAGATACAAACGAAGAGGGGACAAGAACTGGAACTGGTAAGAGCGAGACAGCCCATTACACCTGCAGTTCCTACCCCCCCACCTGCTGCTACAGGAAATAAAATACCGTTCACTGCATTTAAAGCTTTTGTAGAAAGTGAGGAGGAAATCGATGGATATTTGGCGGACTTTGAGAGGCAGTGCTCACTACACCAGGTACCGCCAGACCAATGGGTCACTATTTTGTCGGGGAAATTGTCGGGCAAAGCCAATGAAGCCTTTCGGGCTCTCGCTCCAGAGGATATTTTACAATATCAGCAAGTTAAAAAGGCGTTGCTAACCCGATATGCCGTAACGCCAGAAGCTGGCGGGAGTCCAAGAAGATGGCTGTGGACTCCCACATGGAATGGGCCAACCAGTTACAAAGGGTGGCATCCCTTTGGGTCCAAGGCCAACACCGGGGAGGAAGTATTGCAGCTGTTCCTAATGGAACATTTCTTCCAAGACCTGGCCGCAGACATACAAGACTGGGAACGAGATCGCCGTCCCGCTAACTTAAACGAGGCGGCTCGGCTAGCAGATGAGTACGCGGAAACAAGGAAAGTAAGCCAGGGTACTATGCGGCTGGCTCATAAGGTAGAACCTCGTACTCCAACCGTCACCCCACGCCCAGAGTTTCGGGCTCCAGTCCCACCACGTCCTCAGGGGCCTAGCAACTACCCCCGGGATTCGCCTAGGGTGACGTGCCATCACTGCAGCGACACGGGACATATTGCTCGTTATTGCCCTTTGAGAGCTACAAATAACAATTGGAGACGCACAACACCCAACACAGAGGTCACTCCATCACGTCCCTCTGCGGCCCACTGCCTGGAGACCGAGGGGGGCCCGGAGGAATGTCTGGGAATTTGGTATGAGGCAGACCCAATACAAGCGGCCTCTCCGGATAACCGTCAGCATCACCGTTAGGAGGTACGAGTGAATGGACAAGTAGCACAAGGCCTAAGAGATTCCGGGACTACTATCACTCTGATTCAAAAACATCTGGTAAAGCCAGAGAACGTGTCCACTCGCACAGTTGCCGTCCGGGTCGCAGGGGGTGCTGTATTTCGCGTACCCACCACCCGGGTGCACTTAGACTGGGGAGCCGGGTCAGGAAAGACCACAGTTGGTATCATGGACAACCTACCTGCCGAGGTGGTGCTGGGCAACGACATTGGCCCTCTGACTTCGGCTTATTTACCTACACCTGCTGCTGCTTGTGCCGTGACCACCCGCGTTGCTGGAATCAACCCGCTTGCTGCTGAGAACCGGGTAAGACTACCTTCCCCGACATGTACTGTAGATCCGGCACAATATCACAGTCTAAAATGGGAATGTGACAAGTTGGCCAGTGAGAAATCATTATGTCATGTATTATGAGATGTCCCGTGGCTTGAACATTGAAATGCACAAACAGGCGGAAATTGTCAAAAGATTAAATGGGATTTGCATCCAGGTGGTGCCGTATCTGTCCCAAGAGCATCAGCAACAGGTTTTGGGAGCCATTGAGAGAGCAAAGCAAGTGACTGTTCCAGAATTGAATTCTATTCTTCACCGTCACCATCAGCTACCGACCTGGTAAGCCAACGGGAAGGCCGACGGACTGTTCAGGCAAACGGAACTTTAACCCTAACAGCAGACCGGACATCCCCAAGTTGATCCGGGTCTGCCGGAGTGTTCCACAAAAGGGGAGTAGTGTAACGGACATATGCATGCTGCCGGGACAGTTATAATCTTCATGCAGGGAGGACTACAAGGAACTGCATGGCTTGTCACAATTGGATGTACCACATTGTATTCTGAGCTCAAAGGGTTAATTGGACAAGTCTCTTTCATTGCTGAATGCTAATGTTCCCTTCGCATAGCTAATGAGAACTCTCTCTTGTGTAGGTAACAGCCCCCCTGTGAGGTGTATGCTGATGGGGATTATGTGTGAGTGATAATTGTTTTAGAGGTTAACTGAATTCTATTGAGAAAGGAATGTGCCTGGCCAGAAAATGTTAAGTGGTTTGCGGTGCCGAAGCGTCTAGAGACTGGTCAAGTGATTAATTCAAGGAGATGTCATTGTTTCAGGGGGTCTGTGTTGAAGCCCCCTACTGGGTGAAGGGGGGGCGGAAACTGTCATTGTTCTTGTAACAGTTGTAAGTAGATATAAGCAGGTGAAATATGCCAAATAAAGTCAGTCTGCTTGACTCTGCAAACGTAGCCTCGTTTCTTGGAAGGGCGTTCGATGGGATATACCGGCGGTACTTGCATATCATAACTTGTCAGCAAAAAGGACGTCTCCAACGGCCGATACCCCTCACTACCAGTGGGTAGCCGTTACAGACAACATTTCAAAGGCCAGTAATTTTGAAATGCTGGCATTCAGGGCCAGGGATCGTGGGTGGGTAGAGGGGTACTTCCTCTTACGCTCCAGTGTTTGGAAGATGGAGAGCTGAATGCTTCCATGGGACATTGTGGAGATGTTTGGTGACCCAGGTGGTAGTGTTGCTTGCCAGTCCTCTAATTGAGGGGTGGCAGGTGGCACTGTCACTACGGAGGTGGATGAAGAGGCAGAGAGGCCCGAGACTGATGCAGAAGAGGAAGCAGGAGGAGCCAGAGACCTTTCTTGGTTTTTGAGGTGTCTACTCCACTGCAGCTCGTGCTTTGCACTTAGATGCCTGGTCATGCAGATTGTGCTCAGGTTGAGAACGTTTATGCCTCGCTTCAGGCTCTGATTGCACAACGTGCAAACCACTCGTGTCTTGTCATCAGCACATTGTGTGAAGAACTGCCACGCTAGGGAACTCCTTGGACCTGGCTTTGGTGTGCTCGGTCCCTTGCTGCGTTGGGCAGTAGCAGGCGTACTGTCTAGGGGACGGACGCTCTGCTTTGGCACCCTGCTCCCTCTTCTGCTGTGCTGGTGGCTCTGTGTGACCACCGCCTCTTCCTCCGAACTACACGGGTCACCTGCATGAGGTTGATTCCATGTCGGGTCGAGGACCTCATCGTCCTGCACATCATCTTCCACCCAGTCTTCACCACTGCCCTCCTTCTCGTCTGCACAATTGCAAAAGCACCAGCAACTGTGTTTCATCATCATCATGCAAGACGTGCTGTGATGGTCCCCCCATGAACTCATCCTGAAATATAAGTGGTTGGGCATCGGTGCACTCAATCTCTTCCCCTTCTGGGGCTGGGCTAGGTGGATGGCCCTGGGAACACATGCTAACAGACTCATCAACAAGAAGAAGAGACTGCTGCATGCTTTGGGGTTCAGACTGCTTGGCTGATTTGCAAGGGGGTGAGGTGAAAGACTGATGGTGGACATCGGCTGCAGGCGCCAACTCTGAGCTTTCAGCACAAGACTGGTTGGAAAACAATGTGAAGGAACTGGAGGCACTGTCAGCAACCCAATCTACTACCGCCTGTTCTGCTCCTGGCCTCAACATTCGTAGAGCTGGATTAGGCCCCACCAAATACCGCTGCAGGCTCTGTCGGCTACTCGCACCTGAGAAAGGTGTTTCACTTGTGCTTGTAGCTGGCACAGATCGACCACGTCCCCTCCCTGTAACAGGAGCTCCACCAGCAGCACCACAACCGCGGCCACGTCCCTTATTTGACGTTTTCCTCATATTTCTCAAATTTAGGATCTTGCCCTAATTTTGAGAAATTTTAAATACAAAAATAGTGTAATATGGTGAAATAGGCAGAGATTCAGCTATATATTTCTCTACCTATAGCAATAAGCAAGAAGCCAGCCCTAAACAATGTACTGCACAGACAGTATATCACAGGGGACAGGTAGAGTGCTGGTGAAATGGGCAGAGATTCACCTATATATTTCTCTACCTATAGCAAGAAGCAGGAACCCAGCCCTAAACAATGTACTGCACAGACAGTATATCACAGGGGACAGGTGGAGTGCTGGTGAAATGGGCAGAGATTCACCTATATATTTCTCTACCTATAGCAAGAAGCAGGAACCCAGCCCTAAACAATGTAGTGCACAGACAGTATATCACAGGGGACAGGTAGAGTGCTTGTTTAGATTTCTGAAGCAGGATACACCTCACTGACACTGTCCCTAAGAATCAGCAGCAGCCTCTCCCTATCATAACTACAGCAGAGTGACGATCTGTGCTGTGTGCCTCTATCTAATATAGAGGCTGGTCACATGCTGGGTCACATGCTGCACTGGCCAATCACAGCCATGCCATAAGTAGGCATGACTGTGATCAGTTCCCAGTCACAGTAGTAAAACGAATGGCGATTGGCTGCCGTGCAGCGCGCCAAAACATACCCGAACTCCGAACCCGGACTTTTCCAGTTCGGGTTCGCTCAACCCTACCAATCAGTGAGCAGTATGGGTGGAGAAATGGATTTAGTGTTAATGACCCACCTGTGCTGATCTCTGTAGGAGTGTCCTCCTCTATAAATGTCCCCGTTATTCCATCCTCCTCCATAGACTGCTGATCATCCCTCACATACGTCTCTTCTTCT
Source organism: Rana temporaria (assembly GCF_905171775.1). Classification (NCBI taxonomy): domain Eukaryota; kingdom Metazoa; phylum Chordata; class Amphibia; order Anura; family Ranidae; genus Rana; species Rana temporaria. The sequence continues at coordinate 824,160 of NC_053492.1, read as the reverse complement.
TCTGATTTCACCTCAAATTCTATATCGATTGGATCTCCACTCTAAACCAAGAGAATGAGAGAGAATATCATCTGTAAGATATAATCTTTATTATTGTGACATCACATCTATAAAATTCACACATCCCCCACAAGTCCATGTCTAGATGATCCGTCCCACCAACCTTTAAATAAGGAGGGATGGTGTGACCTTCCTGTGTGGAATCCCGGGAATACAGAGGACGGGGACATCTCTCTGGGGGGTCTCTGTAGCTGGAGGACTCCACCATGGTGTCCTGGTACAGATCTTTGTGTTCTTCCTCCATCACCCCATCCTCATCCTCCTCCTCTTTTATCTCTTCTTTAATATTGACCAGTGTGGAATCCTGAGGACGGGGACATCTCTCTGGTGGGTTCCCATTACTGGATCCATCTGTAGGAAACACACACACTGACTGAATCCATTGTTTCTATGTGTTTATCAGATGATGGGGGATCTAGGTGGAGCCTCCGTACTGCTCTCTCCTTTACAATAAAGTCTCCTCTTACCCGGTGATGTGAGGGGCGGCTGATTGTCCATCATGACGTCCTTGTAGAGATCCTTGTGTCCTTCTAAATACTCCCACTCCTCCATGGAGAAATAGACAGTGACATCCTGACACCTTATAGGAACCTGACACACACAATGATACAGTCACCATCCAGACACACCCCTTGTCTGTTACTGGATAATGTCCCAGAATCCTCCTCACCTCTCCTGTCAGCAGCTCCATCATCTTCTTGGTGACTTCTAGAATCTTCTCCATGTTGTGTCTCTCGGGTTTTAGGGAGTCACATGGAGGCACTGTGATGGTCATGTGATCACCTGACTTCAGAAGAGGAAATCTCTGTATTGGGGAACCAATAGGAATATCATGTTAGAATCCCAGAATCCTCCTCTCCTCTCAGGTCTGTGTATTATTAATAGAGATAAGAGTGATGTCATGTGACCTCCCAGAATCCTCCTCACCTCTCCGGTCAGGTCTGTATTATTAATAGAGATAAGAGTGATGTCATGTGACCTCCCAGAATCCTCCTCACCTCTCCGGTCAGGTCTGTATTATTAATAGAGATAAGAGTGATGTCATGTGACCTCCCAGAATCCTCCTCACCTCTCCGGTCAGGTCTGTGTATTATTAATAGAGATAAGAGTGATGTCATGTGACCTCCCAGGATCCTCCTCACCTCTCCGGTCAGGTCTGTATATTATTAATAGAGATAAGAGTGATGTCACGTGACCTCCCAGAATCCTCCTCACCTCTCCGGTCAGGTCTATGTATTATTAATAGAGATAAGAGTGATGTCATGTGACCTCCCAGAATCCTCCTCACCTCTCCGGTCAGGTCTGTGTATTATTAATAGAGATAAGAGTGATGTCATGTGACCTCCCAGAATCCTCCTCACCTCTCGGGTCAGGTCTGTATATTATTAATAGAGATAAGAGTGATGTCATGTGACCTCCCAGAATCCTCCTCACCTCTCCGGTCAGGTCTGTGTATTATTAATAGAGATAAGAGTGATGTCATGTGACCTCCCAGAATCCTCCTCACCTCTCCGGTCAGGTCTGTGTATTATTAATAGAGATAAGAGTGATGTCATGTGACCTCCCAGAATCCTCCTCACCTCTCCGGTCAGGTCTGTATTATTAATAGAGATAAGAGTGATGTCATGTGACCTCCCAGAATCCTCCTCACCTCTCTGGTCAGGTCTGTGTATTATTAATAGAGATAAGAGTGATGTCATGTGACCTCCCAGAATCCTCCTCACCTCTCCGGTCAGGTCTGTGTATTATTAATAGAGATAAGAGTGATGTCATGTGACCTCCCAGAATCCTCCTCACCTCTCCGGTCAGGTCTGCATTATTAACCACTTCCAGACCTTAGGTGTTTTTCAGATTCGGTGTTTGCAAGACTAAAACAGTTTTTTCTGCTAGAAAATTACTTAAAACCCCCAAACATTATATATTTTTTTTTTCTAACACCCTAGAGAATAAAATAGTGGTCATTCCAATACTTTTTGTCACACCGTATTTGCGCAGCAGTCTTACAAGCGCACTTTTTTTGGAAAAAATTCACTTTTTTTAATTAAAAAATAAGACAACAATAAATTTGGCCCAATTTTTTTATATATTTTGAAAGATAATGTTACGCCGAGTAAAATGATGCCCAACATGTCACGCTTAAAAATTTCGCCCGCTCGTGGCATGGCGTCAAACTTTTACCCTTAAAAATCTCGATAGGCGAGGTTTAAAAAATTCTAGAGATTGCATTTTTTGAGTTACAGAGTAGCTCTAGGGCTATAATTATTGCTCTCGCTCTAACGATCGCGGCGATACCTCACTTGTGTGATTTGAACACCATTTTCATATGCGGGCGCTACTCGCGTATGCGTTTGCTTCTGCGCGCGAGCTCGTCGGGACGGGGCGCTTTAAAAAAAAAATTTTTTGTTTTCTTATTTATTTTATTATTTTTTACACTGAAAAAAAAAATAATAATAATTTGATCACTTTTATTCCTATTACAAGGAATGTAAACATCCCTTGTAATAGAAAAAAGCATGACAGGTCCTCTTAAATATGAGATCTGGGGTCAAAAAGACGTCACATCTCATATTTGGGCTTAAATGCAAAAAATAAAAAAAAAATAAAAAATGTCATTTTTTTCAAATGACCAAAAAAAAAATTTGTCTCTTTAAGAGGCTGGGCGGGACTGACGTTTTGACGTCACTTCCGCCCAGCAGAGCTATGGGGACGGGCGAAGGAGATTTTTCCTTCAGTCTCGTCCCCGCTCACCAGCCGACAGCATCCGATCGCCTCCGCCGCTACCGACGGCTCCGGTAAGCGGCGGAGGGCGCGGGAGAGGGGGGGCCTCTCTCCCGCCACCGATAACGGCGATCTCGCGGTGAATCCGCCGCGGAGACCGCCATTATCGGATTCCAGACCGCGCACACTAAAAATGGATACCTCAGTTGTGACAGCAGCTGCTGCCGTTACCGAGATATCCATCTTTAAAAATAGGACGTACATCGTCGTGCGCAGGTCTGGAAGTGGTTAATAGAGATAAGAGTGATGTCATGTGACCTCCCAGAATCCTCCTCACCTCTCCGGTCAGGTCTGTGTATTATTAATAGAAATAAGAGTGATGTCATGTGACCTCCCAGAATCCTCCTCACCTCTCCGGTCAGGTCTGTATTATTAATAGAGATAAGAGTGATGTCATGTGACCTCCCAGAATCCTCCTCACCTCTCCCGTCAGGTCTGTATTATTAATAGAGATAAGAGTGATGTCATGTGACCTCCCAGAATCCTCCTCACCTCTCCGGTCAGGTCTGTATTATTAATAGAGATAAGAGTGATGTCATGTGACCTCCCAGAATCCTCCTCACCTCTCCAGTCAGGTCTGTGTATTATTAATAGAGATAAAAGTGATGTCATGTGACCTCCCAGAATCCTCCTCACCTCTCCGGTCAGGTCTGTGTATTATTAATAGAGATAAGAGTGATGTCATGTGACCTCCCAGAATCCTCCTCACCTCTCCGGTCAGGTCTGTGTATTATTAATAGAGATAAGAGTGATGTCATGTGACCTCCCAGAATCCTCCTCACCTCTCCGGTCAGGTCTGTGTATTATTAATAGAGATAAGAGTGATGTCATGTGACCTCCCAGAATCCTCCTCACCTCTCCGGTCAGGTCTGTGTATTATTAATAGAGATAAGAGTGATGTCATGTGACCTCCCAGAATCCTCCTCACCTCTCCGGTCAGGTCTGTGTATTATTAATAGAGATAAGAGTGATGTCATGTGACCTCCCAGAATCCTCCTCACCTCTCCGGTCAGGTCTGTGTATTATTAATAGAGATAAGAGTGATGTCACGTGACCTCCCAGAATCCTCCTCACCTCTCCGGTCAGGTCTGTGTATTATTAATAGAGATAAGAGTGATGTCATGTGACCTCCCAGAATCCTCCTCACCTCTCCGGTCAGGTCTGTGTATTATTAATAGAGATAAGAGTGATGTCATGTGACCTCCCAGAATCCTCCTCACCTCTCCGGTCAGCAGGTAGATGATCTCCAGGGTGAGGTTTAGAATCCTCTCAGTCATGTGACTCTGGTCTTCCTCCATGCTGATTGGTCATGTGATGTATACAGATTTACCTGTGGACCAATAATTGATAAGAGAGGATGATCTGGACTGTACTGGTTGTATAATATTAGGATGGGGGGTGTATGGGGGATAATATGAGGGGTTCTATCATGTAAGAACGCCCCCCAGTGGTCTTACACACAGAGGAACATTCAGTTTAGTGTTTGATATGTTTCTGGGGTCTGGGATCCTCCTTCCCTTTGGCCTTTAACATTTCCCCACCTATGGGGCCGGAACATTCTCTTTATATTGGAGATGTGGGGGGGGATAGGGGTGTGTTATGTAGACATAAAGTTTATGGGCCAGATTCACAAAAGAGATACGACGGTGTATCTCAGATCCCCCATCGTATCTCGGATTTTTTCTGGTCCTATCTATGCACCTGATTCATAGAATCAGATACGCATAGATAGGGCTGAGATCCGACAGTGTCACACTGTGTTACACTGTCGGATCTTTTTTTTGATTTAAAAATGGCGCCGGGGGCGTTCCCGCTGATTTACACTGAATAATATGTAAATCAGCGAGATACGCGAAATTCACGACCGTACGCGGACCCGACGCGGTGTTCTTACGTCGTTTCCGTAGCGGTTTTCCGTCATATACTTACCCCTGCTAAAAGCAGGGGTAAGTATTGTTAAGTATGGCCGTCGTTCCCGCGTCGATTTTGAATTTTCCTACGTCGTTTGCGTACGCCGATTCACGAACACGCGCGTCGCAAGTCCCGCTCACGTCGCAACCACTGACGTCCTATTGACGTCAGTGGGAGCAATGCACGCCGGGAAATTCCCCGGACGACGCATGCGTATTTAAATCGGCGCGGGAGCGCGCCTGATTTAAATATGACACTCCCCTAGCAGCGGAATTTGAATTCCGCTGGGGGAGTTAGGATCCGCCGTCGCAAGTTTGGAGGTAAGTGTGTTGTGAATTTGACACTTTCCTCACAAACTTGCGGGAGCGGATCTTAATTCACATAGGTTACACGGATCTAAAGATCCGCTAACCTTTGTGAATCTGGCCCTATGTCTATATAAACCTTCCCTATCCCCCCACATCTCCAATATGAAGAGAATGTTCCGGCCCCATAGGTGAGGAAATGTTCTGACCCTGAAGGGGTTAATCTAGGTCTCCACACTATATATGTGTGTATCATCATCTGCTGGAGATAAAAGACGTCACAGTGACTATGGAGGAAGAGGACGGACATGACGGGGTTACTGGGTGTAAATAGAAAATAAGATCTTATTACCTCCTCTGCTGCCTCTTCCAGCGACGTCTCCTCACTACTTCTTCCCGACTCACCTCTCACCCGGAACTTCCTGTCTGTACCTGACATCACTTCCTGTCTTCCATAGAGACTTCCTGTCTGCCATCTTGTGGAGATCAGAGGAACTGCAGAAACATCTCGTAGTGTGAACACGGCCTTGTGCTGTGTGTGTATGTACTGTATATCCTTATAGATGGGTCATCTCCACTCCCACCAAGGGGGATAGAAATATATTACTGCTCGGGGGAGGGGGGGGACATTTTGGCCCCTTTGATTTTGCAGTAAAATTGATGTGAGATTTAGTCATGTAGAACATCTGTTATATGGATACAAAGAACCCCAGCCGAGAGTAAAGGGTGGAAATGGCTCCTGATCCCCAGATTTGGGCAATTATGTCCCCAATATAAATAGAAAAAAACCTGCGCTATGTGTAACAACTCAAATACCTCCAGAAATACCTTCTACCGGACTGCTGCTGTAACAAAGGTAAGTCTTCCCTTTATCACCTAGAAGAGCATTATGTGTCACAGCGCTGTCCTATTGTGTGTGCCGCCCATCAATTATCACACATACACTAAAATATGATGGGGCGTGGCACAGCTGCCGAGGTGAGTGGACACTGAGCTCTGTGCTACTGCCGATTATCAGCATATAATCAGCTTTACAGCTCTCCCTCAGCAGCCAGCAATGGTGTGGGGGCTTCCCTGCAGTCTGCTCCTCCACCCGACCAACACTGCAGGGGCGCCCGACAACTAGAACGATGACCCGGAGGAATGGAGAAGAGGCCGGGGGCACCAGCCAGAGGCAGCCAAGATGGCCAATCCTCTCCCCAAAGATCTCTATTTTACGGATTCCTTGGTGGAGGTCCAGAAGCTGAGGGCCCAATACGATGATGTGAAATGCAGGCTGCACACGTTACAAATTCCCTATGTCATGCTGTACCCCGCTAAATTACAAGTGGTGGTGAAAGGGGAACCCCACTTTTTTCCTCCATGGACACTCCTGCGGGAATCGTTATTTGTGCTTGTTTATACGTTCATGTTTTTTTCTTCTTTCAACTTTTTATGACTGTTTTGCCAATCCTACTGCAATTTATTGTACATGATGTCTCTGCATATGTTGTGCCAATACCACCTGATTACTCACAAGTGCCCTGAGGTGGGATTCTATGACTTGCTGCACTACCCATCCGGTATCCACTACAGTCTGATAGGCGTTTGCCTCTACTGTCTCTTCATTTACCATTGGATATACACCACTAGGGATGAGCCCAACACCCCCCCGGTTCGGTTCGCAGCAGAACATGTGAACAGGCAAAAAATTGGTGCAAACACCTTTAAAGTCTATGAGACACGAACATGAAAAACCATAAGTGCAAAGGCTTATATGCAAGTTATTGTCATAAAAAGTGTTTGGGGACCTGGGACCTGCCCCAGGGGAGTGTTTGGGGACCCGGGTCCTGCCCCAGGGGAGTGTTTGGGGACCCGGGTCCTGCCCCAGGGGAGTGTTTGGGGACCCGGGTCCTGCCCCAGGGGAGTGTTTGGGGACCCGGGTCCTGCCCCAGGGGAGTGTTTGGGGACCGGGTCCTGGCCCAGGGGAGTGTTTGGGGACCCGGGTCCTGCCCCAGGGGAGTGTTTGGGGACCCGGGTCCTGCCCCAGGGGAGTATTTGGGGACCCGGGTCCTGCCCCAGGGGAGTGTTTGAGGACCCGGGTCCTGCCCCAGGGGAGTATTTGGGGACCCGGGTCCTGCCCCAGGGGAGTGTTTGGGGACCGGGTCCTGCCCCAGGAGACATGTATCAATGCAAAACAACGTTTCAACGTTTTAAAAACGACAGTTTTTTTTAGGAGCAGTGATTTTAATAATGCTTAAAGTGAAACAATAAAAGTAAAATATTCCTTTAAATTTCGTACCTGTGGGGTGTATATAGTATGCCTGTAAAGTAGCGCATGTTTCCCGTGTTTAGAACAGTCCCGCAGCAAAATGACATTTCTAAAGGTAAAAATGTCATGTAAAACTACTCGCGGCTGTAATGAATTGTTGGGTCGCTGCAATATAGATGAAAGTCATTAAAAAAACAGCGTCCAAATTTTGTAAAAAAAATGGCGTGGGGGTCCTCCCTAAATTCCATACCAGACTCTTATCCGAGCATGCAACCTGCCGCAGGAAAATGGGGGTATGAGAGAGCGCCCCCCTCCTGAACCGTACCAGGCCACATGCCCTCAACATGGGGAGGGTGCTTTGGGGCCCAACCCCGCCCCCCTCTAACATCATGTGACATCACGCGATGTCAGAGGGGGTGGGGTCACCCATTTACATCACCGGCTGGCCCCACCCTCAACTATATAACAGCTGTCACCATGAAAAGGCTGCAGTCGGCTGGACACCTCCCATGGAGGCAGAGTTTTTTAAATTTTGTTTTGAAAAAAATCTCGGGTCGTCTGCGCTGTGATTTAAGATGGATGGACATCACCGGACACTTTTTATTTAAATAAAGGAAGTCCAAGTCTCCTGTCATTTTTACTTTTTTGACACTTTTTTAGTGAATGGGTAGGGGTACAATGTACCCGATACCCATAGGGGGGCCAGGTTCTGGGGTCCCCCTTATTAATCAGATTCAGATAAGCCCCCGCCCGCAGACCCCCACAAGGGTTGTGGGGAAGAGGCTCTTGTCACATCAACATGGGGACAAGGTATTTTAGGGGGGACCCCAAAGCACTCTCCCCATGTTGAGGGCATGTGGCCTGGTATGGTTCAGGAGGGGGGTACTCTATCATCCTCCTTTTCCTACGGCCTGCCGGGTTGTGTGCTCATGTAGCAAGGTGTCACTTGGCAATGTGGCTGAAAGACTACAGTTTATAATTAAGAAGGAACTCAGCTCCCTCCGGTGGTCAATCGTTATACTGCCACCCCTTGTTTGGTTTTATGATATTACAACAATGCATTATGGAACTTGAAGTGCAGGGAGATAAAGACTCCATTGCCTTGGGTGTTTGACAGACTACGATGCCCAGAGTGCAACTGTGCTACCCACGGTGCATTGCATCATGCACAGCCTTCTGGGAGAAGCTACTTAAAGGAGGGGGTCCCTGACGCAGTGTTTGGCCTACGTTCCAGGGCAACCAGTGTCGCCTGTCCACCAGGACTTTGTGACGACTGCGCGGAATACCAGAGACAGTCAGCTGTGGAGAGGCCGGGAACCGGGACACTGCAGACGGAGCATACCGGAGAGGCGAGGCCTCATTGGGTGAGAAGGGCACCTGCCCAACGATATAATAACTGTATCGCAGGAAGGTGGATCTAGTAGACTTACCATTGTTGCTTGGAGGTTAACACGCCACGTGCAGGGATACGTGGTCCAGTTGTGCCAAGGGAGGGTTCGAGCCAAACATATTGGGGTTGATAGGCAGAGTACAGACCAAAAATATAACCAGCAGCTCCTACGGTAGGGTGACCAGACATCCCCGTTTTCCGGAGACAGTCCCCGGATAGAAGACACTGTCCCCAGACCAAGTCTTCCCCGGTTTTGTCCCCGGATTGGATTTGAACAGAGCCTGGGGCAATTTCAAAGACAGTCAGTGCAGAATAAAAAAAAAATCTGAATTCCCCCCCCCCCCCCCGCTCCAACGCACCTACTAGCTTAGGGAGGTGTATTTTTTTGTCCATTATCTGGGCCCCTTTCTGATGATCATGTGCTTGTCAGACTGGAGGGAATATTTCTTCAGTTTCGGGTGCATGCCCATTCAGCTCCGCTCGCATGTTCTTCTGCCCTGGATCAAGTCCTGGCCAGCCGCCTGCCTGCTTATCTCCCTGGCTTCCCTGGTGGAGTGATCTTCCTCTGCTCCCCACCCAGTAGTAGCCGGGGCCCCGGAGAGTAAGACTTGACAGGCTGTGAGGAAGACGGGGGGGGGGGGCAGAGAGTCGCTGATTGCCGCCATTACTAGTAAAAAAAAAATATGTCCCCGGATTTCATTTAAAAAATTTGGCCACCTTATCCTACGGGGGTAGTGCTACACTCGATAAGTGTCTGGTATGGGTTTTAGGGGAACCCCACACCATTTTTTTCTGTTTTGGAAGAGCGTTCCCCTTAAAATACATACCTGAAGGGACTGGTATGGGTTTTGGGGGGAGCCCCATGCCATTTTTTTTTAGATTTGGGCGTGGGGTTCCCCTTAAAATCTATACCAGACCTAAAGGGCCTAGTATGGATTTTAGGGGGGACCCCAAAGCACCCATGTCCCCATGTTGAGGGCATGTGGCCTGGTACGGTTCAGGAGGGGGGCACTCTCTCATCCCCCCTTTTCCTGCGGCCTGCCGGGTTGCATGCTCAGATAAGTGTCTGGTATGGATTTTAGGGGGACCCCACACCGTTTTTTTTTCTATTTTGGCACAGTGTTCCCCTTAAAATCCATACCTGAAGGGCCTGGTATGGGTTTTGGGGGATCTCTATGTCATTTTTTCTTATTTGGGCGTGGGGTTCCCCTTAAAATCTATACCAGACCTGAAGGGCCTAGTATGGTTTTTAGGGGAGACCCCCATGCCATTTAAAAAAAAAATTGTTCAGGGTTCCCCCTAATACCCATACCAGACCCAAAGGGCCTGGTAATAGACTGGGGGGACACTGGGGGCAATACATTACAGCTGCAAGCAGATTTAAATGACTTTTTGTCCTTTAGAAATATCATTTTGCTGCTCTCATTCATTACTATGTACGGCCGCCATGTAAGCAGCCTTACATAATGTGGGGCGTGGACTTAGCCCCCTGAACCATGATTGGCCAAAGGCACCCTGCCTTTGGCCAATCATGGCTCTCACAGGAGAGCGTACTGTGATTGGCCAAAGCATGCAGGTCAGGTGCATGCGAGATTGCAGTGCTAATCTCCCGCGAACGCCCCAAAATGTTCTTACGTTGGACTAGAACATCGGGCTCATCCCTACACCACCCCCTTATGACTACAGACATGAGTATTACCGCATGGAACATTAGGGGGGTAAAAGATACCGTTACATGGAGGACCATAATGGACTCGTTGGCACACTTTGGCACTTCCATAGCTTGTAGGAAACTCATCTGACTATGGATTCTACTCACAGTTTACATTCTCGTGCTTACCTATTGCAATATCATTCAGTCTTTTCATCATATGCTAGAGGTGTCAGTATTCTAATCTCCATTAACCGCTTGCCGACCGCCGCGTGACGATATACGTCGTCAGAATGGCACGGCTGTGCATATGGGGGTACAGGTACGTCACCTATAGGATGCGAGCCATGGGTTGTGAGCGCGCCGCCGCGTGACGATATACGTCATCAGAATAACATGGCTGTGCATATGGGGGTACAGGTACGTCACCTATAGGATGCGAGCCGTGGGATGTGAGCGCGCCGCCGCGTGACGATATACGTCATCAGAATGGCACGGCTGTGCATATGGGGGTACAGGTACGTCCCCTATAGGATGCGAGCCATGGGTTGTGAGCGCGCCGCCGCGTGACGATATACGTCATCAGAATAACATGGCTGTGCATATGGGGGTACAGGTACGTCACCTATAGGATGCGAGCTGTGGGTTGTGAGCGCGCCGCCGCGTGACGATATACGTCATCAGAATGGCACGGCTGTGCATATGGAGGTACAGGTGCGTCACCTATAAGATGCGAGCCATGGGTTGTGAGCGCGCCGCTGCGTGACGATATACAGTGAGGAAAATAAGTATTTGAACACCCTGCTATTTTGCAAGTTCTCCCACTTGGAAATCATGGAGGGGTCTGAAATTGTCATCGTAGGTGCATGTCCACTGTGAGAGACATAATCAGAAATCACAATGTATGATAACTATTTATTTGTATGGTACAGCTGCAAATAAGTATTTGAACACCTGAGAAAATCAATGTTAATATTTGGTACAGTAGCCTTTGTTTGCAATTACAGAGGTCAAACGTTTCTTGTAGTTTTTCACCAGGTTTGCACACACTGGAGGAGGGATTTTGGCCCACTCCTCCACACAGATCTTCTCTACATCAGTCAGGTTTCTGGGCTGTCGCTGAGAAACACGGAGTTTGAGCTCCCTCCAAAGATTCTCTATTGGGTTTAGGTCTGGAGACCTTGATATGCTTCTTACAGAGCCACTCCTTGGTTATCCTGGCTGTGTGCTTCGGGTCATTGTCATGTTGGAAGACCCAGCCTCGACCCATCTTCAAAGCTCTAACTGAGGGAAGGAGGTTGTTGCCCAAAATCTCGCAATACATGGCCCCGGTCATCCTCTCCTTAATACAGTGCAGTCGCCCTATCCCATGTGCAGAAAAACACCCCCAAAGCATGATGCTACCACCCCCATGCTTCACAGTAGGGATGGTGTTCTTGGGATGGTACTCATCATTCTTCTTCCTCCAAACACGGTTAGTGGAATTATGACCAAAAAGTTCTATTTTGGTCTCATCTGACCACATGACTTTCTCCCATGACTCCTCTGGATCATCCAAATGGTCATTGGCAAACTTAAGACGGGCCTTGACATGTGCTGGTTTAAGCAGGGGAACCTTCCGTGCCATGCATGATTTCAAACCATGACGTCTTAGTGTATTACCAACAGTAACCTTGGAAACGGTGGTCCCAGCTCTTTTCAGGTCATTGACCAGCTCCTCCCGTGTAGTCCTGGGCTGATTTCTCACCTTTCTTAGGATCATTGAGACCCCACGAGGTGAGATTTTGCATGGAGCCCCAGTCCGAGGGAGATTGACAGTCATGTTTAGCTTCTTCCATTTTCTAATGATTGCTCCAACAGTGGACCTTTTTTCACCAATTTCCCCGTAGCCCTTTCCAGCCTTGTGGAGGTGTACAATTTTGCCTCCAGTGTCTTTGGACAGCTCTTTGGTCTTGGCCATGTTAGTAGTTGGATTCTTACTGATTGTATGGGGTGGACAGGTGTCTTTATGCAGCTAATGACCTCAAACAGGTGCATCTAATTTAGGATAATAAATGGAGTGGAGGTGGACATTTTAAAGGCAGACTAACAGGTCTTTGAGGGTCAGAATTCTAGCTGATAGACAGGGGTTCAAATACTTATTTGCAGCTGTATCATACAAATAAATAGTTATCATACATTGTGATTTCTGGAATTTCTTTTTTTGATTATGTCTCTCACAGTGGACATGCACCTACGATGACAATTTCAGACCCCTCCATGATTTCCAAGTGGGAGAACTTGCAAAATAGCAGGGTGTTCAAATACTTATTTTCCTCACTGTACGTCATCAGAATGGCACGGCTGTGCATATGGGGGTACAGGTACGTCACCTATAGGATGCGAGCCGTGGGTTGTGAGCGCGCCGCTGCGTGACGATATACGTCATCAGAATAACATGGCTGTGCATATGGGGGTACAGGTACGTCACCTATAGGATGCGAGCCATGGGTTGTGAGCACGCCACCGCGTGACGATATACGTCGTCAGAATGGCACAGCTGTGCATATGGGGGTACAGGTACGTCACCTATAGGATGCGAGCCGTGGGTTGCGAGCGCGCCGCCGCGTGACGATATACGTCGTCAGAATGGCACGGCTGTGCATATGGGGGTACAGGTACGTCACCTATAGGATGCGAGCTGTGGGTTGTGAGTGCGCCGCTGCGTGACGATATACGTCGTCAGAATGGCACGGCTGTGCATATGGGGGTACAGGTGCGTCACCTATAGGATGCGAGCCGTGGGTTGCGAGCGCGCCGCCGCGTGACGATATACGTCGTCAGAATGGCACGGCTGTGCATATGGGGGTACAGGTACGTCACCTATAGGATGCGAGCCGTGGGTTGTGAGCGCGCCGCCGCCTGACGATATACGTCATCAGAATGGCACGGCTGTGCATATGGGGGTACAGGTACGTCACCTATAGGATGCGAGCCATGGGTTGTGAGCGCGCCGCCGCCAGCGCGTTTGTGACCCAGTTGGGAGCTCCGTGACCGCACCCGTGGGACCCGCAGACCCGATCGCCGCCGGTGTCCCGCAATCGGGTCACAAAGCTGAGGAACGGGGAGATGTCAGTGTAAACAAACCTTTCCCCGTTCTTCCTAGTGACACTGTCAGTGATAGTCTGTTCCCTGTCATAGGGAGCGACGATCAGTGACGTGTCACGCCAAGCCACGCCCCCTAACAGTAAGAATCATTCACTAGGTCACACTTAACCCCTTCAGAGCCTCCTACAGGTTAACCCCTTCACTGCCAGTGTCATTTTCACAGTAATCAGTGCATTTTTATAGCACTGATCGCTGTAAAAATGACAATGGTCCCAAAATGGTGTCAAAGGTGTCCGATGTGTCCGCCATAATGTCGCAGTCACGATAAAAATCGATGATCGCCGCCATTACTAGTATTTTGTAGACGCTATAACTTTTGCGCAAACCAATCAATAAACGCTTATTGCGATTTTACCAATAATAGATAGAAGAATACGTATCGGCCTAAACTGAGGAAAAACATGATTTTTATATATTTTTGGGGATATTTATTACAGAAAAAAGTAAAAAATATTGCATTTTTTTTAAATTGTCGCTCTATTTTTGTTTATAGCGCAAAAAATAAAAACCGCAGAGGTGATCAAATACCACCAAAAGAAATCTCTATTTGTGGGGAAAAAAGGACGCCAATTTTGTTTGGGAGCCACGTCGCAAGACCGCGCAATTGTCTGTTAAAGCGACGCAGTGCCGAATCGCAAAAAGTGGCCCGGTCTTTGACCAGCGAAATGGTCCGGGGCTGAAGCGGTTAAACGGATTGGGAAGTAAATGAATTGCACTAGTTCTGGTATCAATGGGGGGAGATTTACTAAAGCTGATGCGCTCAGAATGTGGTGCAGCTCTACATAGTAGCCAATCGGCCTCTAACTTCAGCCTGTTCTATTAAGCTTTGCCAATCAAACCTGGAAGCTGATTGGCTACCATGCACAGCTGCATCCGTTTTACGAAACGCCATTGTGTACTTGGACGTGTTTTTTATTTTTTGCATTATAATGCAGTTCCATGCAGAGAAAATGCAACATGTTCTACGTGCGTTTATTTTTTCCTGCACTGGAACTGACCACACTAGACCCTTAGAACCATATAAACTACTGTCCATACGTTTTTGATGCAGTAAAAAAATGCAATGGACTGCATGTGGTGTGAAGCGGCCCTTACACATCATACAAGACAGCAGCAGATGTGTGGGCGGAGTCATTTAGGAGGGTGGGACTGGATGTAACCAGCTCCCTGATTGGAGGAAATGGCTTGTCTATCAAAGTACCTGAGTACTGTGCTGTATTCCCAGCAGACGTGACTGCGACTACGCCGCCATTTCTTCACAGGAGGCAGGCGAGTGTTGTCACCATTTCTGAGGAAGTGACCTGGCAGGATCACCGGCTATTTTATGGGCCTGGAAAGGAGAGTAAAATGACCGATGTACTTTACTCCTGATAACATATTTGTATTTTTTCACTCGCTCTTCTTTTATCTTCTGTTTGACTTTTACAGGAATCGCTAAAATAGCCGACTTGCAGAAAAAGCCTCTGGATGTAGCCAATGAGGAAGAAGAACGGGTGAAACCATCACCAATCTCATGGGGGAGGGGAGATATTTAACCCTTACAGTATGTTTCTGTTTTATCATTCCAAGTTTAATGGGGTCCCCCCCCCCCCGAGTGTGACCGATGTATTGTCTATGGAGAGACCCCGTCATGCATGTAAAAAGAGACAGGAAGTCATTTAAAGGGATAGCCCCGCCCCCGGTCCTCGCTGCTGCAGTGGGCGGGGATGTAAAACGTCTGCTCTTTGTGCATTGCTCCCGTGACGAACCAGAGTGACCAATCAGGATCGAACATGCTTCATCCCAGAAGCACTGCATGGACAAGAGGGTGTGCGGCGCACAACACAAGGCCATCACTTCTCTCCTGCAGCTGTGGCACCCCTCCCCCATTTCAGTAGTCGGCAGCAAAGTGGAGGACAGAATTCCTCCTACACAGCCTGTCCCTCTCTGCCGCCGCAGCACCCCTCGGTCTTCCTTGGTCTCGACATTCAGCCAACTCCAGCCCTCCTCTGGTCCTCCTCCAGACCCTGCACTTGCTTCTTCCCAGCCCAGCAGCACATGGGGGGTGCACTATGATGTAAGGGAGGGTGGGGGGACTCTTGACTGACTTCTGATGGTTGGTGGGGGTGTGCACTAGACTTAGAATCCACCGTGTGCTGGTGTGGCCCCCTATGAAACTCAGCTCCACCCCCCTAGTGTACGGTGGTCACCATTTTATTAGTTTTTCTGTACAGGTGAACTTGCACTTTAAATGGTTTCCGTTCACAATTTCCTTTCCATCAATAATTATGTTTGTAGCACTTCCCCCGAAGGAGCTGCTGGTTTAGATTTTGGGGGCGCGTTACCTCGATTCTCGCTGTTCAGGGTGAAAGGAGAGTCCGAAGAATGTCCACACACAATGTACCTCTTTTCTCTTTGGGTTTATTTTGGAGAACTTTAGTAGAAAAGAGGGGTGAGGGGTGGAAGGGAAGGTCGGTTCAGGTGCACAACTTCTGTCCGGAAAGGCTCCTGTTTCCAGCAAACAGTTCTCGTTGCCTCTCTGGCCAGAGTGGGTATTGCTCCCCGGATAGGTCCCTCTCACTGGCCTAGCAGCCGGGATGACACACAAAATAAAGTCCAGTCTCTGCCACAGACCTTCCTTTCTCGGTGAGATACTTTGGTCTGGAATCCTCTGCCACAGGATTCAGCACCCGGATCTCTTTATCTTTTCTCACTAGAACCTTTAGACCCGACAGGCGACACTGTCAGGCCCCTCGGAGTACGGTGCATCCTTGGAGGAAGCTTCCAGGCCTTCTCCTAAGGTACCAGCCTCTTGCATGGTCCTTACCAGGATAGGTCCTCCCCTGGTCTCCTTCATCAAGTGGCTTCCCCCCGCAGGACGGACAGCACAGGATCACCTCTGCAATACGGGCCACAGTCAGAAAACTGGGCCCACCAGACGAAGCTGCAGCCCCGGGCCAATGTGGTCCCGGAGTAAGTATTCACAACACGCACCTCCGGCCAGGCGGGCCACGAGGTGCGAACGGACCCCGCACCAATGGCGTCTGTCCCTTAAGTACCCCTCCTCAGCATGCACAGCGGGGTAACCACTCCCACTAATTTGTTGCTGAGGGGGACACTCGATGTACCTCGATGACCTGACTGCTGCCACCCTTGGCCTGGGGTGGTAATAACACCCCCAGACGATCAATGGTGGATCACTCCCAGCACAGCCATGGCTAGAACAGAGGCTAAATTGCCTTTAATCACTCTGGTCTGAGCCAAATAACAGCTCCGACCCCCATTCAATTTGAGGCAGCGCCTGTTCATCAGGAGCAGGGCGCTACATCTTTATATAGATTCAAAAATATATATATTTTATTTATATTGTATATTAGAAAAATAGATCTATTCAAATATACTAGATCATTTTTTTATTTATACATTAGACTTTTTTACATTGGAGAAAAGATTTTATATATTTCTAAAAAAAAATGTGTTTGTTTTTCACATTTGCAACGTCTCTGACTAGAAAATCAGACTGATCTTTCCTTCCCCCCTATCCCTTCGCTCTTTTCCTTCCCTCTTTTCCTTCCCTCTTTTCCTTCCCTCTTTTCCATCGCTCTTTTCCTTCCCTCTTTTCCTTTCCTCTTTTCCTTTCCTCTTTTCCTTCCCTCTTTTCCTTCGCCCCTTTCCTTCCCTCTTTTCCTTCCCTCTTTTCTTTCACTCTTTTCTTTCACTCTTTTCCTTCGCTCTTTTCCTTCCCCCCTATCCCTTCGCTCTTTTCCTTCGCTCTTTTCTTTCGCTCTTTTCCTTCGCTCTTTTCCTTCGCTCTTTTCTTTCCCTCTTTTCCTTCGCTCTTTTCTTTCCCTCTTTTCCTTCGCTCTTTTCTTTCGCTCTTTTCCTTCGCTCTTTTCCTTCGCTCTTTTCTTTCCCTCTTTTCCTTCGCTCTTTTCTTTCCCTCTTTTCCTTCGCTCTTTTCCTTCGCTCTTTTCCTTCGCTCTTTTCCTTCGCTCTTTTCTTTCCCTCTTTTCCTTCCCTCTTTTCCTTCCCTCTTTTCCTTCGCTCTTTTCCTTCCCTCTTTTCCTTCGCTCTTTTCCTTCCCTCTTTTCCTTCGCTCTTTTCCATCGCTCTTTTCCTTCCCTCTTTTCCTTCGCTCTTTTCCTTCGCCCCTTTCCTTCCCTCTTTTCCTTCCCTCTTTTCCTTCGCTCTTTTCCTTCGCCCCTTTCCTTCCCTCTTTTCCTTCCCTCTTTTCTTTCACTCTTTTCTTTCACTCTTTTCCTTCGCTCTTTTCCTTCCCCCCTATCCCTTCGCTCTTTTCCTTCGCTCTTTTCCTTCGCTCTTTTCCTTCGCTCTTTTCTTTCCCTCTTTTCCTTCGCTCTTTTCTTTCCCTCTTTTCCTTCGCTCTTTTCTTTCGCCCTTATGTTCGCTCTTTTCCTTCGCTCTTTTCCTTCGCTCTTTTCCTTCGCTCTTTTCCTTCGCTCTTTTCCTTCGCTCTTTTCTTTCCCTCTTTTCCTTCGCTCTTTTCCTTCGCTCTTTTCTTTCCCTCTTTTCCTTCGCTCTTTTCCTTCGCTCTTTTCTTTCCCTCTTTTCCTTCGCTCTTTTCCTTCGCTCTTTTCCTTCGCCCTTTTCCTTCTCTCTTTTCCTTCGCTCTTTTCTTTCGCCCTTATGTTCGCTCTTTTCCTTCGCTCTTTTCCTTCGCTCTTTTCCTTCGCTCTTTTCTTTCCCTCTTTTCCTTCGCCCTTTTCCTTCTCTCTTTTCCTTCGCTCTTTTCTTTCGCCCTTATCTTCGCTCTTTTCCTTCGCTCTTTTCCTTCTCTCTTTTCCTTCCCTCTTTTCCTTCGCTCTTTTCCTTCGCTCTTTTCTTTCCCTCTATTCCTTCGCTCTTTTCCTTCGCCCTTTTCCTTCTCTCTTTTCCTTCGCTCTTTTCTTTCGCCCTTATCTTCGCTCTTTTCCTTCGCTCTTTTCCTTCCCTCTTTTCCTTCCCTCTTTTCCTTCGCTCTTTTCCTTCCCTCTTTTCTTTCGCTCTTTTCCTTCCCTCTTTTCCTTCCCTCTTTTCTTTCGCTCTTTTCCTTCGCTCTTTTCCTGTCCTCTTTTCCTTCCCTCTTTTCCTTCCCTCTTTTCTTTCGCTCTTTTCCTTCGCTCTTTTCCTTCCCTCTTTTCTTTCGCTCTTTTCCTTCCCTCTTTTCCTGTCCTCTTTTCCTTCCCTCTTTTCCTTCCCTCTTTTCTTTCGCTCTTTTCCTTCCCTCTTTTCCTTCCCTCTTTTCTTTCGCTCTTTTCCTTCGCTCTTTTCCTGTCCTCTTTTCCTTCGCCCTTTTCCTTCCCTCTTTTCCTTCGCTCTTTTCCTTCGCCCTTTTCCTTCGCTCTTTTCCTTCCCTCTTTTCCTTCGCCCTTTTCCTTCTCTCTTTTCCTTCCCTCTTTTCCTTCGCTCTTTTCCTTCGCTCTTTTCCTTCGCCCTTTTCCTTCGCTCTTTTCCTTCCCTCTTTTCCTTCCCTCTTTTCCTTCGCCCTTTTCCTTCTCTCTTTTCCTTCCCTCTTTTCCTTCGCTCTTTTCCTTCGCTCTTTTCCTTCGCCCTTTTCCTTCGCTCTTTTCCTTCGCTCTTTTCCTTCCCTCTTTTCCTTTCGCCCTTTTCCTTCACTCTTTTCCTTCCCTCTTTTCCTTCCCTCTTTTCCTTCGCCCTTTTCCTTCGCCCTTTTCCTTCGCCCTTTTCCTTCGCCCTTTTCCTTCGCCCTTTTCCTTCTCTCTTTTCCTTCGCCCTTTTCCTTCTCTCTTTTCCTTCGCCCTTTTCCTTCCCTCTTTTCCTTCCCTCTTTTCCTTCGCTCTTTTCCTTCTCTCTTTTCCTTCCCTCTTTTCCTTCCCTCTTTTCCTTCCCTCTTTTCCTTCCCTCTTTTCCTTCGCTCTTTTCCTTCGCTCTTTTCCTTCCCTCTTTTCCTTCTCTCTTTTCCTTCGCCCTTTTCCTTCCCTCTTTTCCTTCCCTCTTTTCCTTCCCTCTTTTCCTTCCCTCTTTTCCTTCCCTCTTTTCCTTCGCTCTTTTCCTTCTCTCTTTTCCTTCCCTCTTTTCCTTCGCTCTTTTCCTTCCCTCTTTTCCTTCCCTCTTTTCCTTCCCTCTTTTCCTTCGCCCTTTTCCTTCCCTCTTTTCCTTCGCCCTTTTCCTTCCCTCTTTTCCTTCCCTCTTTTCCTTCGCCCTTTTCCTTCCCTCTTTTCCTTCCCTCTTTTCCTTCCCTCTTTTCCTTCCCTCTTTTCCTTCCCTCTTTTCCTTCCCTCTTTTCCTTCTCTCTTTTCCTTCGCCCTTTTCCTTCTCTCTTTTCCTTCGCCCTTTTCCTTCTCTCTTTTCCTTCGCCCTTTTCCTTCTCTCTTTTCCTTCGCCCTTTTCCTTCGCTCTTTTCCTTCGCCCTTTTCCTTCTCTCTTTTCCTTCACTCTTTTCCTTCCCTCTTTTCCTTTCCTCTTTTCCTTCCCTCTTTTCCTTTGCTTTTAAGACCGGGTACGAGCACCAATACTAAAGTACTCGCTAGGGTTGCAATGATACCGATATTGTTATCGGGATCGGTGCCGATACTAACCATTTGCAAGAGTATCGGTACTCGTGCAAATGCCCCAATGCCCAAAACCGATACCTTCAGGCTCTGTACTTTCAGCTGTCAGCAGGAATTCCCTGCTAACAGCTGAAAAGTAAAGAAAAAATGCTGCCAACTATTGGTTGTTAAGGAACGGGGCCGCCGCGTCCTTAACAACCAATCACGTGTCCTTGGGATTTCCCTCCCCGCCTCCTCCTCCCCTCTCGCCAGCTATCACCAGGCTCGGGACCGCATGTCTGTGGAAACTTCCTGAATTGGAGGTGAGCAAGCCCAGCTCCCCCCATTCCACTGTACTCCCCCTCCTGCCGGGTGCAGCTCTCACATTCAGCTCTGCTCATCGCGGCTCCGCTATTTCTGTCACAGTCCGGTGAGCAGGAGTGAGTCCTGTGTGACCTCCGCACAGATCTGACTTTTCCCCGACAACTGCAAGGCTCTGCACACAGCGAGGCTTCTCTCCTCCGTGCCCTGTGTGTCCATACTCAGCCTGGTGATCCCCTTCTCTCCCTCTCCAGCATGCAGAGGCACAGACACACGGCCAGCACCACTGCAGCAGATCAGTGTGTGATTAGATACCCCCCCTCCCCCCCGATGTGTCACATACTAATTATCTATATAGTGTACATATACATGAGACTGACATAGAAAAGTGAATCCTAATATCAATGCCTTCATATATCTTGGTGTGTTATAATCTGAGAATCAGCATCTCTATAGTGTCCATGTAATTCCAGCAAATAGGACTGTTTGCACTGGAGTTTTGGTTTCACCAACCAGTGGAAAGTTGGAAATGGAACAATATGTATTATGTATGAAATGTTGTTTCTGCATGGACACTATAGAGATGCTCGTACTGGCCAGCCGCACCAGAGAGAGACTTGTAAAGCGCAACACATGCGAACTGAATCGCCTCTGGGCGCTGTATCCATTTCATGGGTAAGGAACCCCCTGACCTCAGAAGAGATGGGTTTTAATCTTTCTCCTGAAGGCCAAGTGGTTCTCCTCCAGTCGGATGGTGGTTGGTAGTTATGGGGGATGTGATTGGTCCAGTCGGATGGTGGTTGGTAGTTATGGGGGATGTGATTGGTCCAGTCGGATGGGGGTTGGTAGTTATGGGGGATGGTCCAGTCGGATGGGGGTTGGTAGATATGGGGGATGTGATTGGTCCAGTCGGATGGGGGTTGGTAGTGCATTCCACAGGCGAGGTCCCTGGACTGCAAATCTTCGATCTCCTTTGGACTTGTATCTGGCTTTGGGTATCTGGAGGAGGTTTTGATTGGTGGATCGCAGAATGCAATTGGGGTTATGGGCTTTTATTTTCTCGCACAGATATTGGGGGGCGTTGCCTTGAATACACTTATGTATTAGACGGGGGGGGGGGTCACTGTGGACAGGCTGAACCACAGGAGTCCTGCAGAGCAATGCCTGAGATATGCCTCATCGGAAGGGGTAGGGGGCCGGGGGAGGCACTTGGCCACACGTTGGCAAAGACTTGGGAGCAAGTGGCTTACTCCATGGCAGTAAGAGAGTCTTGAGGCGCCCTCCAAAATGATGGACAGTCTTGAGGCGCCCTCCAAAATGATGGACAGTCTTGAGGCGCCCTCCAAAATGATGGACAGTCTTGAGGCGTCCTCCAAAATGATGGACAGTCTTGAGGCGCCCTCCAAAATGATGGACAGTCTTGTGGTGCCCTATAAAATGATGGACAGTCTTGAGGCACCCTCCAAAATGATGGACAGTCTTGTGGTGCCCTATAAAATGATGGACAGTCTTGAGGCGCCCTCCAAAATGATGGACAGTCTTGAGGCGCCCTCCAAAATGATGGATAGTCTTGAGGCCCCCTCCAAAATGATGGACAGTCTTGAGGCGCCCTCCAAAATGATGGACAGTCTTGTGGCGCCCTCCAAAATGATGGACAGTCTTGTGGCGCCCTCCAAAATGATGGACAGTCTTGTGGCGCCCTCCAAAATGATGGACAGTCTTGTGGCGCCCTCCAAAATGATGGACAGTCATGAGGTGCCCTCCAAAATGATGGATAGTCTTGAGGCACCCTCCAAAATGATGGACAGTCTTGAGGCGCCCTCCAAAATGATGGACAGTCTTGAGGCGCCCTCCAAAATGATGGATAGTCTTGAGGCCCCCTCCAAAATGATGGACAGTCTTGAGGCGCCCTCCAAAATGATGGACAGTCTCGTGGCGCCCTCCAAAATGATGGACAGTCTTGTGGCGCCCTCCAAAATGATGGACAGTCTTGTGGCGCCCTCCAAAATGATGGACAGTCTTGAGGCGCTCTCCAAAATGATGGACAGTCTTGAGGCGCCCTCCAAAATGATGGACAGTCTTGAGGCGCCCTCCAAAATGGACAGTCTTGAGGCGCTCTCCAAAATGATGGACAGTCTTGAGGCGCCCTCCAAAATGATGGACAGTCTTGAGGCGCTCTCCAAAATGATGGACAGTCTTGAGGCGCTCTCCAAAATGATGGACAGTCTTGAGGCGCCCTCCAAAATGATGGACAGTCTTGAGGCGCTCTCCAAAATGATGGACAGTCTTGAGGCGCTCTCCAAAATGATGGACAGTCTTGAGGCGCCCTCCAAAATGATGGACAGTCTTGAGGCGCCCTCCAAAATGATGGACAGTCTTGTGGCGCCCCATTCTAAAATGTAAAAATGATTCTAATTGTTCTACATAATGTAACAACATCAACACACGTAGGACACCCAACGTTATAAGTGATTTATTCTTACAAAGCAAATAGACTTTTGTAAACTGGTACTGACTAGTATTCCAATGTTTCTCTTCCCCCTCAGTTTTTCTCCATCACTCAGCTAATGAGACCCCAAAGCTGATGGAGAGAGGCGGGGGAGGGTCACACAAGGATGATATCCAGACAACTGACATCCTCCTTATCAGCTCATGATGTCATTGGTCGTTAGGAGGTTGGCAGCTAGAAGGTTGTAATGGTGTACAATGAAAACCTGAGGCTTTGTGTAACTAAAAAGCTTCATCCAATCACTGACTTGTATACAATTTTGGGGCAATTGTTCAGCATTTTGCCAAGGCGTCTCTGAAGAATCCTCAGGGCACCCTTGTTGATAAAGGCTTCTCTATGTGATGGTAAAACTACATATTTTTTTAATTGTATAGAATTAAATTTAATCCCAGGCACATAACCCCCCCAAAAATAAAAACATTCTGAGGCCCCGCCCCCCCCATGTACAAAGATAAACTCACATATTGGGGCACCTATGGCTGAAATTGATGTTACATATCGCCGCGCAGGCCAGAATGAGAGCGATAATTCTATCACCAGACCTCCTCTGTAACACTAAACTGATGACCTATAGGGGCTTTTAAAGCCTTGCCTATAGAAAATATAGAGTATGAAGTCTGTCACCAAACTACAGGCGCACACAAATTTAAGGTTGGACATGTTGGGTATCTATTTACTTGGTGCAACTCGACTTTTATATTTTACCCAAAAATTGGGTAATTTATTGTGTTTTGTGCCCCTAAAATGAACTTTAGTGTGTTTTTTACAGAAATTTAGCATTTCATAGACTTTTGCGGTAATATCGTGTGACATAAAAAATTGGAACTACCACTATTTTATTCTCTAGGACAGCCCTCACATTTTCCACTCGGCTGCTTGGAAGTGGAAAATTAGTTTCTGGCGAGGAGCTGGGCTGCCTGGGAGCGGGGGGAGCACGGGTACCGCCGGCATGCAGGGGTTGATCGAGAGCCGTTCTCCCATCGATCGCCCCGGGGAAGAGAGCATGGAGGAAGGAGAAAAGCCGCGGGATTACAGAGCAGATAACCCGCTGTTACAGCTGAGATTACATTACACACAGCCCCGCCTCCTGACCCCGCCTCCTGTATCAGATAGACAGAATGCCAGTCCAATGGTGAGACGTGTTCTGTCTGACACAGGCGCAGGGTCAGGAGGCGGGGCTGTGTGTAATGTAATCTCAGCTGTAACAGCCGGCTATCCGCTCTGTAATCCCGCAGCTTTATCTTCCTCAATGCTCTCTTCCCCTGGGGTGATCCTCTGCACTACAATGGTGGGGACAGTGAGCAGAGGTTACAATGGTGGGCACAGTGAGCAGAGGTTACAATGGTGGGAACAGTGAGCAGAGGCTACAATGGTGGGCACAGTAAGCAGAGGTTACAATGGTGGGCACAGTGAGCAGAGGTTACAATGGTGGGAACAGTGAGCAGAGGCTACAATGGTGGGCACAGTAAGCAGAGGTTACAATGGTGGGCACAGTGAGCAGAGGTTACAATGGTGGGAACAGTGAGCAGAGGTTACAATGGTGGGCACAGTGAGCAGAGGTTACAATGGTGGGCACAGTGAGCAGAGGTTACAATGGTGGGCACAGTGAGCAGAGGTTACAATGGTGGGAACAGCTGTGATGGAACAAGCTTCTCCTTATAAAGCCAGTATATGTTTTATCCTTTAAAAACACTCTACAATAGCAAGAGCCAGACTGCTTAAGGGTACATGCCAAATATTGTAGAAGGTGAAAACTAAAGCTGAACATAGGTCAAAGCATTGATGGTAACATTTCATGTGAAATAAAATGAATATTTTTGTGTTATGATTAGAGCCACTGAAATGAAGTGTATATTGTGATTTTTTTAAAGTTATGAGGCCAGTATTATACAAGAACAGAAGCAACTCCATCCCCTCACTCACTCCGTGTCCCCCCTCCCTCCTGGATTCCTCAGTTGTAACAGGAAAAGCCTTCCCATCCCCCTCCTTCTCACTCAGACCGCTTGGAAGGAAAATGTGCAGAGCTGAATGAACTTTTTTCTACACTGGATGATGTGGGCAGCATGCCCAAACATGGACTTTGGCTTCCCCTTCTACACACTCAGAGGAACTTGAAAGGAAACCATTAATTTCTGTGACTTTAAGAAACTGCTCTGATTGGACTATTTTAACTCTTTGATGTGTTTGGATATGAACTGTCCAATGACAGACTCACAAGGGTGATGGGGAGGGGTTGATGGGTGTGTACGTATGTTGTGATATTCTCTGTGTTTTAAATAAAAGAACCAGCAGGGTTTTTGCTCTTCCTGTTGGGATTGGAGACGAGAGAGGTGAGGATGTGAAATCATTCTGTGTCTAGATGCCATTTTTCTCACCATAGCTTTTTGAAATCATCCGGCAGTATGGATAACCCTGAGTTTTTCAGGATATCAATTAAGTAATGAGTCCTCATCACAGTGAGCAGAGGTTACAATGGTGGGAACAGTGAGCAGAGGTTACAATGGTGGGAACAGTGAGCAGAGGTTACAATGGTGGGAACAGTGAGCAGAGGTTACAATGGTGGGAACAGTGAGCAGAGGTTACAATGGTGGGAACAGTGAGCAGAGGTTACAATGGTGGGAACAGTGAGCAGAGGTTACAATGGTGGGAACAGTGAGCAGAAGTTACAATGGTGGGCACAGTGAGCAGAGGTTACAATGGTGGGCACAGTGAGCAGAAGTTACAATGGTGGGCACAGTGAGCAGAGGCTACAATGGTGGGCACAGTGAGCAGAGGTTACAATGGTGGGAACAGTGAGCAGAAGTTACAATGGTGGGCACAGTGAGCAGAGGCTACAATGGTGGGAACAGTGAGCAGAGGTTACAATGGTGGGAACAGTGAGCAGAGGTTACAATGGTGGGAACAGTGAGCAGAGGTTACAATGGTGGGAACAGTGAGCAGAAGTTACAATGGTGGGCACAGTGAGCAGAGGTTACAATGGTGGGCACAGTGAGCAGAGGCTACAATGGTGGGCACAGTGAGCAGAGGTTACAATGGTGGGAACAGTGAG
Organism: Rana temporaria; assembly: GCF_905171775.1. Lineage (NCBI taxonomy): Eukaryota > Metazoa > Chordata > Amphibia > Anura > Ranidae > Rana > Rana temporaria. The sequence continues at coordinate 798,318 of NC_053492.1, read as the reverse complement.
CAGAGGTTACAATGGTGGGAACAGTGAGCATAGGCTACAATGGTAGGCACAGTGAGCAGAGGCTACAATGGTGGGAACAGTGAGCAGAGGTTACAATGGTGGGCACAGTGAGCAGAGGTTACAATGGTGGGCACAGTAAGCAGAGGCTACAATGGTGGGCACAGTGAGCAGAGGTTACAATGGTGGGAACAGTGATCAGAGGCTACAATGGTGGGCACAGTGAGCAGAGGTTACAATGGTGGGAACAGTGAGCAGTGGCTACAATGGTGGGCACAGTCAGCAGAGGCTACAATGGTGGGCACAGTGAGCAGAGGCTACAATGGTGGGAACAGTGAGCAGAGGCTACAATGGTGGGCACAGTGAGCAGAGGCTACAATGGTGGGCACAGTGAGCAGAGGTTACAATGGTGGGCACAGTGAGCAGAGGTTACAATGGTGGGCACAGTGAGCAGAGGTTACAATGGTGGGAACAGTGAGCAGAGTCTACAATGGTAGGCACAGTGAGCAGAGGCTACAATGGTGGGCACAGTGAGCAGAGGTTACAATGGTGGGCACAGTGAGCAGAGGCTACAATGGTGGGCACAGTGAGCAGAGGTTACAATGGTGGGAACAGTGAGCAGAGGTTACAATGGTGGGAACAGTGAGCATAGGCTACAATGGTAGGCACAGTGAGCAGAGGTTACAATGGTGGGAACAGTGAGCAGAAGTTACAATGGTGGGCACAGTGAGCAGAGGTTACAATGGTGGGAACAGTGAGCATAGGCTACAATGGTAGGCACAGTGAGCAGAGGCTACAATGGTGGGAACAGTGAGCAGAGGTTACAATGGTGGGCACAGTGAGCAGAGGTTACAATGGTGGGCACAGTAAGCAGAGGCTACAATGGTGGGCACAGTGAGCAGAGGTTACAATGGTGGGAACAGTGAGCAGAGGCTACAATGGTGGGCACAGTGAGCAGAGGCTACAATGGTGGGAACAGTGAGCAGAGGCTACAATGGTGGGCACAGTGAGCAGAGGCTACAATGGTGGGCACAGTGAGCAGAGGTTACAATGGTGGGCACAGTGAGCAGAGGTTACAATGGTGGGCACAGTCAGCAGAGGTTACAATGGTGGGCACAGTCAGCAGAGGTTACAATGGTGGGAACAGTGAGCAGAGGCTACAATGGTGGGCACAGTGAGCAGAGGTTACAATGGTGGGCACAGTGAGCAGAGGTTACAATGGTGGGCACAGTCAGCAGAGGTTACAATGGTGGGAACAGTGAGCAGAGGCTACAATGGTGGGCACAGTGAGCAGAGGTTACAATGGTGGGAACAGTGAGCAGAGTCTACAATGGTGGGAACAGTGAGCAGAGGTTACAATGGTGGGAACAGTGAGCAGAGGTTTCAATGGTGGGAACAGTGAGCAGAGGTTACAATGGTGGGGACAGTGAGCAGAGGTTACAATGGTGGGCACAGTGAGCAGAGGTTACAATGGTGGGCACAGTGAGCAGAGGTTACAATGGTGGGAACAGTGAGCAGAGGCTACAATGGTGGGCACAGTGAGCAGAGGTTACAATGGTGGGCACAGTGAGCAGAGGTTACAATGGTGGGCACAGTCAGCAGAGGTTACAATGGTGGGAACAGTGAGCAGAGGCTACAATGGTGGGCACAGTGAGCAGAGGTTACAATGGTGGGCACAGTCAGCAGAGGTTACAATGGTGGGAACAGTGAGCAGAGGCTACAATGGTGGGCACAGTGAGCAGAGGCTACAATGGTGGGCACAGTGAGCAGAGGTTACAATGGTGGGAACAGTGAGCAGAGTCTACAATGGTGGGCACAGTGAGCAGAGGTTACAATGGTGGGCACAGTGAGCAGAGGTTACAATGGTGGGAACAGTGAGCAGAGGTTTCAATGGTGGGAACAGTGAGCAGAGGTTACAATGGTGGGGACAGTGAGCAGAGGTTACAATGGTGGGGACAGTGAGCAGAGGTTACAATGGTGGGCACAGTGAGCAGAGGTTACAATGGTGGGCACAGTGAGCAGAGGTTACAATGGTGGGCACAGTCAGCAGAGGTTACAATGGTGGGCACAGTCAGCAGAGGTTACAATGGTGGGAACAGTGAGCAGAGGCTACAATGGTGGGCACAGTGAGCAGAGGTTACAATGGTGGGAACAGTGAGCAGAGTCTACAATGGTGGGCACAGTGAGCAGAGGTTACAATGGTGGGCACAGTGAGCAGAGGTTACAATGGTGGGAACAGTGAGCAGAGGCTACAATGGTGGGAACAGTGAGCAGAGGTTACAATGGTGGGAACAGTGAGCAGAGGTTACAATGGTGGGCACAGTCAGCAGAGGTTACAATGGTGGGAACAGTGAGCAGAGGCTACAATGGTGGGCACAGTGAGCAGAGGTTACAATGGTGGGCACAGTCAGCAGAGGTTACAATGGTGGGAACAGTGAGCAGAGGCTACAATGGTGGGCACAGTGAGCAGAGGTTACAATGGTGGGGACAGTGAGCAGAGGTTACAATGGTGGGAACAGTGAGCAGAGGCTACAATGGTGGGCACAGTAAGCAGAGGTTACAATGGTGGGAACAGTGAGCAGAGGTTACAATGGTGGGCACAGTGAGCAGAGGTTACAATGGTGGGAACAGTGAGCAAAGGCTACAATGGTGGGCACAGTGAGCAGAGGTTACAATGGTGGGAACAGTGAGCAGAGGTTACAATGGTGGGAACAGTGAGCAGAGGCTACAATGGTGGGAACAGTGAGCAGAGGCTACAATGGTGGGAACAGTGAGCAAAGGCTACAATGGTGGGCACAGTGAGCAGAGGTTACAATGGTGGGCACAGTGAGCAGAGGTTACAATGGTGGGAACAGTGAGCAGAGGCTACAATGGTGGGCACAGTAAGCAGAGGCTACAATGGTGGGAACAGTGAGCAGAGGTTACAATGGTGGGAACAGTGAGCAGAGGCTACAATGGTGGGCACAGTGAGCAGAGGTTACAATGGTGGGCACAGTGAGCAGAGGCTACAATGGTGGGCACAGTGAGCAGAGGTTACAATAATGGGCACAGTGAGCAGAGGCTACAATGGTGGGAACAGTGAGCAGAGGTTACAATGGTGGGCACAGTGAGCAGAGGTTACAATGGTGGGAACAGTGAGCAGAGGCTACAATGGTGGGCACAGTGAGCAGAGGTTACAATGGTGGGAACAGTGAGCAAAGGCTACAATGGTGGGCACAGTCAGCAGAGGCTACAATGGTGGGCACAGTGAGCAGAGGTTACAATGGTGGGAACAGTGAGCAGAGGTTACAATGGTGGGAACAGTGAGCAAAGGCTACAATGGTGGGCACATTTAGCAGAGGCGGCATTGATGGGAACAGTGAGCAGAGGCTACAATGGTGGGCACAGTGAGCAGAGGCTACAATGGTGGGAACAGTGAGCAGAGGTTACAATGGTGGGCACAGTGAGCAGAGGTTACAATGGTGGGAACAGTGAGCAGAGGTTACAATGGTGGGAACAGTGAGCAGAGGTTACAATGGTGGGCACAGTGAGCAGAGGCTACAATGGTGGGCACAGTGAGCAGAGGTTACAATGGTGGGAACAGTGAGCAGAGGCTACAATGGTGGGCACAGTGAGCAGAGGTTACAATGGTGGGCACAGTGAGCAGAGGCTACAATGGTGGGCACAGTGAGCAGAGGTTACAATGGTGGGCACAGTGAGCAGAGGTTACAATGGTGGGCACAGTGATCAGAGGCTACAATGGTGGGCACAGTGAGCAGAGGTTACAATGGTGGGCACAGTGAGCAGAGGCTACAATGGTGGGCACAGTGAGCAGAGGTTACAATGGTGGGCACAGTGAGCAGAGGCTACAATGGTGGGCACAGTGAGCAGAGGTTACAATGGTGGGCACAGTGAGCAGAGGCTA